>NC_135764.1:8054539-8587039 GCF_052425735.1 Oculina patagonica
AATATAGAATCACTTTCAAAAGAGAGTTGAAACACTAATCTTGCATTGGGAATGTCATTAAAGTGTCATTAAATTTCGTGTTAAAATTTGACCCGCGTATCGCGTAGCAAATTTTATTCGGTTTAGAACCGCTTTCCCTTGTTGACATAAAAAACTGCTTTCTTCACAGAAATCCGAGCTTTAAACAACAAGTTTGACTTGGAAAGTTACTGAAAACAGACAGATGTCTGGATTTCCAAAATTCGCACGATGTGTACGGCGCTTCGAATTCTGGTCGTGAAATATTACTTACGAGGTTTTGCATAAGCACTTCGATAAAAAGAGCTTTCCGACACTTCCAAACAATGCTTAATTCCTTCACTTCCATCAGCATTGTCCTCTAAAGGACTCAGGAGCATAGCGTTCAACTCCCTTTTGGGAATTTGTCACCTCAGGATCTAAAGAAACCGAAACTGTCGGCAGCTTTTGCAGTCTCGTTTCCAAGGCTTGGTGCCCGCAAAACGTCATGGGTACCCCACTTTTCCCGGGCGACACGTTTAAATGGGCGCCGATCCGTAATGATGACTCCTTGTGTACCACCTTTTTCTCCTAAACAGTTTGTTGTCTCTTTCAACCTACATAAGCAATAACTTTGAAAAGGCAGAAATTTCAAAAAGGAATTTATTGGGTTATTTTCGTTTTCAAGGAGGGCACGTTGTTCCAAATTAAAGGAAATGCAATTTTTAGGATAGGAAAAGTGTCTCAACTATTTAATACTGCGGTTGCAGAAGTCAAACATCGTATAAGCGGCTCATGCAATAACCGATACATTTAAACATTTGTTGGAAACCGGTTTTTAAAACTCCGACTGCATTGCTGAGGACTGCAAAGAAACTGAAGACAAGTTTCGGACCGTACCAACGATAAAATTGTAGTTTTAGTTTAACTGCGTGAAAATATATTTTGCGATAGAATGTACAAATGGAAAATTTGCAGTCTACGCCAAAAAATTCCAGAATGGAATCATTTTTGACGCCTTCCTTTCAGTTGCGTTAATTTTATCTTAGATTAATGTAATCTTCAAGGTTTATAGTTAACTCTATATTGTTTGGACTGCTTGCAGAACTTCACTCGTTTCAAGGTTTTTCTAAACATGGGCATTCTAAGACTGTAAATGATTGGATTAACCAAAGAATTGGCCAAATAAAGGATGTTGAAAACGAAATAAAAACGTTCAACAAAACACTTGGAACACAGATAATAAACAAGAATACCAACACTACTCGGAAGAAAACAGATTAGAGACACTGCTATCACAATAAACATAGTCCTGGTGAGTTTTGCTTTCTGATCCGGTGCATTTTGTCTGTTGTGAGCCAAGTCCATGGCGGAAACTCTGTAGTTAAGTCTTGTTCGGATTGCTAGATAAGACACGCAGATTGTTATCAAAGATACCACTATGATGCAAGAAAGTACAACCGCCCAATAAAAGCGATTTATGATGTTGTGTGAATCTAGTAAAGTTAATCCACCTACAAATATTCCAGCTATCCACACAAACATCACACCACAAATGTAACCTTTTGTTCCTGCAACTCGATGGCGGAGCGGCCAAATCAAGGCATATGCACGTTCCAGAGAGACAAGAACAAGAGAAATTAGTGATGCAAGCGTAAATGCTGCTTGCAACGAAATTGCTATTTTTTTAAAGTCACTGTTGTCTGAGATCTGCTGTGGAATTGCAAATGTTCCCATCGATATCAGTTGTGTGAGGCCATTTAGTAGATCCGCAACAGCTAAGTTGATAAGCAGAAATGACGTTCGCTTCAGTCCGTTTCGGTGCTTCCAAAAGACGAATATGGTGAAAATGTTGCCAATAATAACGATCAAAGATTCAACAACGAGGCCACAGCGAACTAGTACGACTGTTGTATCAGACATGCTGGTAACGTAAGCCTAAATCTTTTGAAAGACGATGAAAAGCTTGTTTGGCTGTGCTTAGTTGTTTTTATATCAAACTTAGTCGTTCTTTATCACGCCCAGTTCGCTTTTCAGTGTTTCATGGCAGGTGTATTCATTGTCAGTAAGCCTATGAAGACAAAATTGACAAACACAGTAATTCTTCTAACATTATTTGCGGAGGCAAATTTTAATTGAACCGTCTGACAAAGAGATTGTACTTACCGGGGAGAAACATAAAATGAAGTCCGCCAGTACGGCTCAGATGCTTTGTTTTCTCAAGTTTGAAATAAATAAACTTTGCCTTTCTCCGTAAAAACACATACAAACATATGCCACTAATAAATGTCTGAGTTAGTATGTTAAAAATTAATGTTATATGTACATTCTTTATTTACACAACAGACAAATAGGGTATGTTTAATAGTCTGCTTGACCGTTAAAAAATAAGGTTCCCGACAGAAAATAATAAAATGGTCCCTTCGTTTACTTTTATTTCAACAAAGTTGGAATATAATTGAAATATAGGTGAATATTCACAATATAAGGTAAATAAGAATTATACATAATTTACAAAGTCAGCAAAGTTATATCATCACAATGTAATTTTGTGCAGGCAATAAATATACAATACATACAACATTTTCAACAATTTACTCAACCGAAAGAAACTATTTTCAAAATCTTTTATCTTGCCAAGATAAGAATAAACAGGGTATTTAAAAGGTGTTTATTAAAAATTGAATCTCTGAAAAGTTGTCGCTCATTATCTTCGTCTCTATAGCAATGTCCAGCTCACGCTAACAAAGACATATGCAACCAAACTGAACCGACTCCGAAGGAAAAGAAAACTGGTAATTTTAAGCTAAATTCCAGTTCCAAAAAATCTGCAGCAACGTGAACTGTGATGTCCAATACAGCTGCTCTAGTAATTCTCGGTGTTTCTATTGTTGAATCCCTGGTCGTTGTTGTTGGTAACATTTTTACCATATTTGTCTTCTGGAAGCACCGTAACAGACTAAAGCGAACTTCTTATCTTCTTGTAAACTTAGCTGTTGCAGATCTTCTTGCTGGACTCGCAGAACCAATAGTGATTACTCTGACAAAAATTCCTTGGCATCTTAAAGAACTTAGAACAAACACTACCAGTAAAAATATTTTACGCGCGTTTCAAACAACGTTTTCTTTCGTGTCAATATTTTTCCTCGTACTCATTGCTCTGGAACGTGCATATGCTTTGATTTGGCCGCTCCGCCATCGAGTAGCAAACATCAAAGGATATATTTACTGTGTGATTTTTACGTGGGTAGCAGGAATATCTGTAGGTGTACTGGCTTTGCTAGCTGGATACGAAATCTTGTATATTGTACCTTGGATGTTTACATATTGCTTCATCGTTCTTGTCTGTTTGGTCTCCATCTGTGTGTCTTATCTGGCAATCCGAACAAGGCTTCACTACAGAGTTCCTGTCATCGATGCGGCTCATAACAGACATAATGGTCCTGAACAGAATGTAAAACTCTCCAGGACTCTGTTTATTGTGATAGCTGCGTCTCTTGTCTGTAGACTTCCGAGCGTTGTTGTTCATTGCGTTTACGTTTTGTGTTCAAAATGTGTTCCTATAACTTTCGTTTATACTACAACTACCTTTCGTTTGGCCAATTCTCTCGTCAATCCTATTATTTACTGTTTTAGAATTCCCATGTTCAGAGAAACCTTAGCACGAATGAAGCCCCGAAAGCAGTCAAAACATTATACAGTAAACTAGCTATAAACCTTAAAAGTTTTGTTAACATCTAAAGACAACTGCAGGAAGAAAGTCATTCCTTTTTTCTTTTACCAAAACTGGAATTGTACTGCTGTTGTTTAATGGCACTGCTTTGTCGGCAGCCTTTTCCCCGCTTTTCTCATTGCCACGAATTCACTCGCTTCTGTCACAATCCGGTAAACTGTTGAGGAGGATAGTGGTAGCTTAACAGCTCGGGCAATTCCATTGTAAAATCTCGTTTTTCTTGAAAGTTCAAAGAAAAAAACGGCAAAAGATGCCAAGGTTTAAGGTGAAAGGTTTACCGCCTTGTACACTCGTTTGATTTGCACTCGCACACTATATATGGTTAAACAACTTAATCGTAGCGTTTCTGTTGGTTAGCTGCTCGGGTACTACTCAATGCTTGTTGTTGGTGTTTTCAGCTATGCACCAGAAAGAAGCCAATAGAGTGAACAAAAACACGTGTAACAAAATGTTTCTCTGATCTTTTAACAGTCTCTTTCATTTATCATTTTCCTTCTCCTTAATGTTCCAGGTCATTTGATGTGAAGCATTCAAGAAAAATAATTACGATAAAAAAACGCTGGGTTATAATCACTATTTAGTAAATGCATAAAATAATATAATTTATGGCTCTCGCCAAAACGTGAAAAGCGTCCAGTTTGCTAGAGTAACAGTCTCGTCATTATTTTTATATGCGCACCGTGCTACAAACCAAGGATGAGCGCCATTGTACGAGACAGTCAAATCATGCCCCTGGAAAAGAAAGATCCTCTTGTTTGGGAACGAGGCTTTTCGCCAATTTAAAGGTAAATGACCTGACGGACTGCCTATCCTATACTAGGGTGAATATTCCTTTACAGCATTCGCAAATAAGTGACAAGTATAAGTCACAGTTCTACAGGAGATTAAAAAAAAAAAGGTCTTCAAGAAAGTCTCTTCTAATGGTGCGAGAGAGAAAGAGTGAGCCGCTTTCATGGAAGATCCTCGAGAAGCTATTCTGAAAAGAGCGGCGAAGATCGAGCCTACTTGTAATCATGCAGCTTCGTTCTGCTCCAGCTTTCCTTTACATCCTCCATTTTCTAGGAAATACCGAATCAGCGGAAAGCGAATACTGCCATGTCACGTTGTAATTGCGACTGAACGATTGTAATTATAGCTATTTTGAAGTACACAATCATGCAGTCATAACACATGACCCCACTCTTTCTACCTTGCATGACGCAGTATATGTTAATCGATCCGGTTTTCTCGGAATGTCGGGAAAGTCCCGAGAGTGTTTGTACTTTCACTTCCAAAGCAAACTCAATATTCTCGTTGTGGTAAGTACAGCTA
The DNA here is from genome assembly GCF_052425735.1 of Oculina patagonica. Classification (NCBI taxonomy): domain Eukaryota; kingdom Metazoa; phylum Cnidaria; class Anthozoa; order Scleractinia; family Oculinidae; genus Oculina; species Oculina patagonica. The sequence goes on from NC_135764.1 coordinate 8,059,581, forward strand.
AACCTTGCGTTGTCTTTCTTTAATTTCCACCAGTTTAGATTCATTTTATGATCACGATATCATCATGAAGAACAGACAAAGCTGTAATGGCAAATTCTAGAGAAAAAAGTAGCTACTATAGTGCATTTGGGTATGATTCTCATGTCGGTTTTCAAAAGGAGGAATTATGAAATTGACCAATTCGGGCAAATTATCAAATGAAAAAAAATTAGGCAACTTATGGCCGTTCGCGTAACTAAAAAAAGATGGAGAATGATATACACAGACCATAAAGAAATAAGTGTTTTGAATTCATAACGCTTTTAAAAACCGTCTATAACAAGAACGTAAATCAAGTGAATTCATTGTTTTACATGTTATCGCATATCTGCAGCAAAACAGGCTCAATCGGCCATTTTGACCCGTTTCGGGCTGGTACCGTCTGCAAAGGACGCACATAACAAACTTTAACAGAATTAAAACGTTACTTTTTCCTTCGAGTGCGAACTCTATTAAACAAAATGGTTAGCGTGCAGAGTGCATTGTACAGTTAATTTCGATTTTCTCGGAATGTCGGGAAAAGCCCCGAGAATACTTTGACCTACTTTCACTTTCCGAAGCAAACTCAACATTCGTGCTGGTAAGTACAGCTTACTTTGTACTGTTTGTCCGATTTACTAGTCAAATGAAATTACAAGGTTTCCTGATGATCACGATATAGCTGAAAGAGCAAAGCTGTAATGGCCAAATGCAATCGCATAAATAGCTACTACAGTACATTTGGCCATGAATCTCGTGTCTGTTTTGAAAAGGCGGAAGTATTAAATTGGCCAATTCGTTCAAGTATAAAATGAGTGCAAAAAGGATGATGAATTTTAAAAGACAACGAAGGACAGTTGCCTTTTGAAATCATAGCATTTGGCAGGCTGTCTATGAAAGTTAACTTAAATTGACAGTGAATTATTGATTTCATCTGCAACAAAAAGCGGGATGATCGATGATTTTGAGGGTATAGAACAATACCGTCTGCAACTTGCATACGGTAACACATTAAACAAAATTTTAATTTGAATATTTTTTTCTCTAGTTTAAATTTTAAAGTTTATTAGTCAATCTGCATTTGTCTCTGTGTTGCAGGATAAGTCGCCTTGCGTGTTATTTCACTTTACTTCTTTTGGTTTCATTTTGAACAAAAGATCGACGATCGGATCACGGTAAGTTCATTTCTTGCTTCAAACGGAACGGTCTTTTTCACTCTCATTTGAGTGTGTTGGATAATGTTTCTAAAGAATATTCGTTGATCCTGCTGTAAGGAGAGCAATAGACCATTTTACAGTTGTCTGCTCAGTGACCTGGCCTTTGAATGGAAGTGAGGCTGGAGGTGACCTTGTTTTGATACAGACCTCACTGCTTTTGTTGTGTAAATCATGTTGTTCTGATGCTCACTAGTTTGCATTTACATAATAAAGCAGGGAAGTTTGTATCAATGCAAGGTCACCTCCAGCCTCGCTACCATTCCAAGGCCAGGTTACTTGGAAGGCAACTGTAAAATGGACTATTGTCAGTTTAAAACATAAATATACCACCAGAAATTTAACATCAGATTTATTTACCGGTACCACTTTTATACTAATTTTATAACATGACATTGCAAATAACATTAACAACAACGATGCTAACATTTATTTATTGTTATGTCGCCGCAGCTGTTTATGATGAATCGTCTGGTGATTTTGCTGCTGGTTGCTGTTGCCATAGCAATGTTTGTTGCACAAAGTGAAGGTATCATAATTTTATATGGCTTGCTTTAATTGTGGATATCTTGGTGGCTATTATATTGATGCAATCGTTTGGCAGAGGGCCAGTAACGGCTAATTGTAGCTCGGTAAACATAAATTACTCAGCTATATGTCCTTTCAGACCAAGAAGGCTAAATTTTCGCGGTTTTCGTGGAATTGCGAAATTATAAAACTTTATTAAAATCATGATTTTACATTGTTTCCTTTAATATACCAAAAATCATTTATATCAAATATCATTTGTGGACTGTACAAAATCTCCAGGCCGTTCATTCTAACTGTTTATTTTTATTCTACACCAGGAGGTAGTGGTTGTTTTGGAGCATGTCCTTCATGGTGTTCAAGCTGCCGATGTATCTGCTATCCCACCTGGCCTCCTGGCTCAGGTGTGAAGTGCGATTGGTCATGCGACTTCTAATATCCTCAAAGCTTCTAGCGTGGAGTGCAAAGGGAAATGGGTGCAACGTTTGAAGGCCAAATTAAAGAAAACGCTTTATAAAGCAGTATAACGCAAATCAAACTAAAAATATGTACAGCTGATTAAACTAATGTTAAAATAATTAAGCAGCCGTTAAAAAAGAATTTTGTTTTTGCACCTTGCATTTTTTGTCATTAAAAAAACTTATTACATGGCAGTTTTTGTAGTCAATTTATCTTCTTTGCACGCCTAGTTACAACAAAATAACTCAATGTTTGAGCTTCTTGATTTTCAATAAAAATTTATTATTGCGTTGCAAACTCGATTTTGCTGTTTGAAGAAAACTTTCGTTTTGGCTTAATATGTATGCAAAATGAACTCTGTTACACTCCAGTGAATTGAAGGATTCCATTGGTTAATCTTTTCCGGCGGTTTCTGTAGCATGAAGTGACTTGCGTGTTGTTACTTACCTTGGACGGGATAGAGTCCAGTCCATCACCTGTTGTCAGGTTCCCAGGGGGGTACTCGGGATTTCAGGTGACGGGGATGATCAAATAGGGGCAAAAATCAAGACCCAAAAATCTATTGAGACTAATAGGAAGAGTATTTTTTTCATCCGTGCCATAATTTATAGTGTCTGTTTACAAACGAACAAAAGCAAACTAGCCAATATTTCTTTCCCTTGGATAAGGGACTGTGCAATAATTATAAGGAGGGGGGGGGGGATAGCAGTAAAACGAGAGGGGGAGCACAATGTAATCTCATAGCTCTAGAGAGGGGGTAACATGTAAATTTCTGGGAAAGTAGGGGGGGGGGGGGGGAGCAACTAAAAAAAACTGCCTTTAAGATTCAAATACCAAAGCTATTTCATGTATTTCAGGTATCTAATGAAGTCACAACGGATGCTTTAGTCCGTGGCGTAGAAGAACTTTTAAAAAACTAAATTAAAAACTAACTTTTTAAAGCTAAACTAAGAGCTAACTTTTTAAAACTAACTTCAAACGGTAACGAACTCCAAAAGGTGTGCCAGGAATTAATCGTTGACGAGAATTTCTTTAAAGGCTTTGTAGAACATCAGGAATTTCTCGCTATGAAGGCACAAAAGAAAGCCTCTAAAAGAAACACTCTGCCAAACATTGACTGGAACAATGAGGACCATGTCAGCTCGCTGACGGCACACAAGTTAAGATTGTACTTGAAGCAACACAATTTACATGTCAGTGGAGGGAAAGCAACGCTAGTAGTTCGTGTTCTACGTTACGTTCGGACTGCTCAGAAAATACTGGAACCCGAAGACAATGACACAACTAGTGATTCTGAGCTACAATCTAGTGACTTAGAAAATGTTTCAGAATCAGACTCTTCAGAAATGGGCAACTTTATCGAACACAGTTACGAGGTACTTTTTGTCCCAGACACTGATGTCGAATCCGTTTCAGTGCAAAGCGAGTAAAGGATTCCATTCTATTTACTGTATTTGTAGGTGTTTTTTGGGGGGGGCGGGGGGGGGGGGGGGATTTCGTTATAATTTTTGGGAGATTTAAAGGGGGGTCAGAGCTAATCTGCCTTTGTTGAGAGGGGGTATCGTGTAATATTTTTTCTTTGCGAAGACCTTTTTTGGGCCCCCCTCCGGATAGTTATTGCACAGTCCCTAAGTACTTCTCTGTAATTCTATCTACCCCCGATTTCACACAGCAATTTTCGTTTCCCCTGGAGGTTTATTGCACGCAGTAGAATCTCGATTTCTCGAAACTTTAAGTGAAACGAAAATTGCTTTAAAAAATCGCAGGTAAAATTACTGAGAAGTAGTATCCAAGAAAAAGGAAAATTGGTTCGAGAAATAGGGAGTTTCGTCGAGAAACCGAAGGATAGAGAAATTGGGATTCGGCTGTAACAAAAAAAATCTCAAAAAGCTCTCCACACTAAACTCAGTCAAGGCTTCAGGAACGGACATGATACCATCCTGGCTGCTGAAGGAAAACGCGGATTTGTTGGCCCCAGTTGTTGCTGACATCATCAACTGTTCTTTTGCTGAGTCCTGACTGCCGCTGACCTGGAAGCATGCCGATATTGTACCGATACCCAAACAGGTGCCTGTGTAAGACGTAAACTGATATTTGTGGCCAATAACACATGTACTATCGAAAGTGGCTAAAAAATTTGTAGTCGACCAGCACATAAAACCTGCTCTGCTCATTTCACAATCCTCAAAGGCACTACGTCACTGCCAGCGTATCTTGGCAAATTTTTCGCGTTTGTCTTTTGTAATCAGCTTTTTAAAGCAAGCTTAAAAGCTTGCTTAGTCGCCATACTTGTTTGTTTTCAATCGTTTATTAATATTTGACTTTTTTTCTAAGAAAGCTATCAGTTGAAGTGTCCTTAAATTTGAGATCTTTTTATCTCAAACTTATTAAGAATTCATCAAGTTAAAACAAAGAAGGAGGTTTTGATTCCGGTCTTAATTAGCATAGATTGTCACGACTTTATTTCTCCGTTTATTCCGCAGTTTTTGTTTAGATTGAAAAGATATATCAAACGCTTTAGACAGTGTTTCATCGGCTATCCAAACACCTCGCATAATTATCTCTTGATAAAAATATACATTTTTTTTTAAGAAAAAGACTTTGAATAACGAAAGTCCCGTTGCGCACTTGCAAGAAAGGAAAAGTGGGCAGCTCGATTGGTAGCCGCTTAGCTGGCATGGACCGAACTCCAGATAGCGGAAGAAATAAATAATAACCTATTGTAAGGGGAGGGGGGAGTTAATTTAAGACACGTCCGGTTTCTTCTTTTCGCCGAAGTACGTATCGAATTTTGCGAATACCCGTACAAATACTATATGCCATCATTCTCCCACGTTCCCCTAGCCATTCTCGCGGGTGAATGTTGTGATGATCGTTATTTATAGACACCTGCTTGATGACGTAACAACAATCGATTCATTTTCTTAGCGAAATGTCGGGAAAGCCCCAAGAGCACTTTCACTTTCGGAAGCGAATTCAAATTTTCGTTTTGGTAAGTACAGCTAAGCCTCGTGCTCTCTATCTTTAATTTCTATTAGAATAGATTGGCCGTTTGGTTAATTTACTTTATGATCACGATATCACTGATAAAAGATCTGTGGTGGTAAAATTCGATAGCGCCGAGCAGCTGTTTCGTATTGTATTGATGTCTGATTTGAACAGTCGGCATATATTAAATCGAAGGAATCGTGAGCACTTCACAAAATAATACATATAGTCTTTCGTGTGTTGAAATAGAAATGAAGAGTTATAACATATGCAGAAGACAAGCGGATCTTTTAACTAATTGTATAAACAGAAAGCTAAAATTTGAATTCAACTGTTAAATTTTTATAAAATAACAAATTTTTAGACAACCAAAGCGGAACCAAATCGAAATCATCAGTCGATGTTTTTAATACCATGTGAAAAAATGATTATATTTCACCGGGATGCATATCTAGAACAATGCAACATAGTCTTTCTTCTCTAGTTAAAGTAATAAAACTGCGTCGAGTTTCATCGTTTATGTTTAATACTCGATCTGCATTTGTGTTTGTTTTGCAGGATAAGCTGCTGTTATGTTTACTGTACTAGTTTTGGTTTCATTTTGATAAGGAGCCCTAGAAACAGAACACGGTAGGTTTTCTCATTTCTTCTTACTGTCAGCCGTTAACTAAATTGACTGTAGCACTGCTTAGGTGATGTTAAAAGACTAAAAAGAATTTAAATAATCGAAATTTCAACTTGGAGACGGATTGCGTGACTCGCGCAAAAAAAATGTGTTAATTAAAAAATGTAAAATAACCTGGGTATTTTTTTGCGAGAAAATGCAAAAAGGGGAACCCAGAATGAAGATGATATCCAAGAAAATGGTCCACTTCAGCTCATGGAAAACTTCGAAATATTATCACGTAATCTTAGAGAATATGCGGCACCAGAAAAGAAAATTCGAGAAGTCTCTTTAAAGAAATTCTTCTTCCGTTAAGGCTTTGCGTCTTTGCATTAAAAAAATGTTTAATTCAAGTGGGCAAATTAATAAAGGACAAACTTTTGGCGTTTGCGGCTACAGAGCAGATTTTGACTCAATAATTGTTCCAGTGTGAGCTACCCAACTCTGTGCTTTTGCTATTTAACATTACAAAAGGTAGGTAGGTAGGTAAAGTCTGCTTCGAGCCTAGTGGCCCATACAGGCCGGAGCTTATCCCGGTTTCCGTAGCATTAAGCGACTGAGAGTATTGCTACTCCCCCCTGGATGGGATGCTAGTCCATCGCAGTGTTACCCCCCAGCAGTAAATTCGCCGGTACCCATTTATACACCTGGGTGGAGAGAGGCACTGTGAGAGCAAAGTGAGAGAGGCACTGTGAGAGTAAAGTGTCTTGCCCAAGAACACAACGCAGCGCCCCGGCCAGGCCTCGAACCCGGGACGTTCGACTCGGAGGCGAGCGCGCTAACCATTAGGCCACCGCGCCTCCCACAAAAGGAAGGAGTTAATCCCTGCCGGCACTTAATAACTATTTAATTTAATTTTTTTCTTTTTTTTCAAGGCTTACAGAAGAAGGTGTCATCATGGACAACATGGATGAGGCATTAAACCCTATCTATATTGGGATGGTTGTTGCCATTTTCCTTCTTAACACCTGTCGTGGCGCAAAAGCCATCGAGTTGTTAAAGGAATGTTTGATTTTCCTAAATAATTCTGGTCTAAAAAAGGAACCAGCCAAATTTGTTTCGTTTTGTTTCTTGTCAATGATGTTCTGGGCTTACTCTGATATTGCGGATCACAAAAATGCAATACAATACGGCAAAAAAGTTCTTGAAATGTGCCGCGAATGTGGTTTCCGAGACGAAGAAGGCGGTGTTGCCATAGAGTTGGCAGGAATTTATCAGAGTCAAATCAAACACACACAGGCAAAAGAACTTTATGAGAGAGCAATCAATATCATGGAAGAATGTGGCAATAGAAAAAACATAGCAAGCGCTTATAGAAAATTTGGAATTCTGCACGTTGATCTTGGAGAATTTACCACTGCTAAAAAATATTTAGAGAAAGCAATTGCGGTCAGAATAGAAATTGGTGACAGAAAAGGGGAAGCAGAAGATTACGGAATCCTAGGAAATGTGTTTCATTGTCTCCGGGAATTTAACAAGGCGAAAGAGTACCACGAAAAAGCGCTCGCGATCGACCTTAACACGTTTTATAGAAAAGGAGAGGCAGAAGATTACCGAAACCTAGGATCTGTCTTTCATTCTCTTGGTGAATTTGACAAGGCAATGGAATATCACGAGAAAGCGCTTAAGATCGACGTAACTATTTTTAACAGAAAAGGAGAAGCAGAAGATTATTCACGCTTAGGAGCTCTCTTTAATTCCCTCGGTGAATTTCACAAGGCTAAAGAATGCCTTGATAAAGCTGTTAAGATTAGGAAGGTGATTGGTGACAAAGAAGGAGAAGCAGCAGACTACAGAGATCTGGGAGGTATGTTTCTTTCTCTTGGCGAATTTGTCAAAGCTAAAGAATGTCTTGAGAAAGCACTTACAATCAGAAAAGCCATCAGTTTTTCTACAAAGGGAGAAGCAGCAGATCACAGAAAGCTGGGAAACGTGTTTCGTTCTCTCGGTAAATATGACCAGGCTAAAGATTGTTTCGAGAAAGCACTCATGATCCATAAAGCCTGGAGTGACGGAATTGAGGAAGCGATAGATTTAGGACATCTGGGAAGCGTCTTATACTCTCTTGGTCAATATGACAAGGCTAAAGAATGTTACGAGAAAGCCCTTACGACCAGAAAAGGCATCGGTGAAAGAAATAAGGCATTCATTTACGAAGGCCTGGGAACTGTGCTTCAATCTCTCGGTGATTATGGTGGGGCTAAAGAATATCTCGAGAAAGCTCTTATGCTAAGAAAAGGCATTGATGATAGAAAAGAAGCAGCAAATGATTACGGAAAACTAGGATCTGTGTTTCATTCTCTCGGTGACTATACAAAGGCTAGAAAATATCACAAGAAAGCACTTGCGATCGACAAAGAAGAGGGTAACCGAGAAGGAGAAGCAAACGATTACGTAAACCTAGGAAATGTGTTTCATTCTCTTGGTGAATATGGTAAAGCAAAGGAATATTACGAGAAAGCACTTCCAATCTATAAAGCTGTTGGTGACAGAAAAGGAGAAGCAATAAATTATTGGATCCTTGGAAATGAATTTCATTGTCTCGGAGAGCTTGACAAGGCTAAAGAATATCAAGAGAAAGCACTTATGATAAGAAAAGAAATTGGGGATAGACGGGGGGAAGCGTCATCTTACGAAAACCTAGGAACTCTGTTTCGATCTATTGGTCAATATGACAAGGCTAAGAAATATCTTGAGAAAGCACTTGCCATCCGAATAAACATTGGAGACAGAAAAGAAAAAGCATTGTGCCATGGAAAACTAGCAACTGCGTTTCATACTCTCGGTGAATATGAAAAGACAAAGGAAAACCACGAGAAAGCAGTTACGACCATAATGGAAACTGGAAACAGAGAGTGGGAAGCATCATTCTTTGGAGAGCTTGGAGTTGAGTATTTCTCTGTTGGTGAATACTACCAGGCTAAAGAATGTCTTGAGAAGGCACTAAAGATCGAAAAGGAAATTGGGGACGGACAAGAGAAAGCAGCAGACCTGATACACATGGGAACTGTGTTTGTGGCTCTCCGTGAATTTGACAGGGCCGAGGAATTCCTATGCAAGGCACTAAGCAAAGGTGTAAAGTCCTGTGAACACGAATATGACTGCTATTTCGGTCTGGCTGCGGTAAAATTCGGTCAAAATAAACTTCAGGAATCATTTGACTATTCCTTTCAATGTATTAAGAAATTTGAACGTTTCCGAGATTTTCGCGTGGGCAATGATCAGTTAAAGATATCTTCTTTCGATAAGCACATTTATCCCTACCAAATTCTGATCTTTTTTGGTTGTGTAGTTGTAGAAAATGCTAAATTTGCTTTGTATTTTGCAGAGCTAGGACGGGCTAGAGCCCTTGCAGACCTGATGGCAGCCCAATACTCTGCTGAAAAGCACTCCTCAGCAAATATGCCATTATGGGCTGGCACTGAAAATATTATGAAGAAAGAAAGCAACTGCACCTGTCTATGGATCTCTTATTGTTTCAACTTTTTATTTTTGTGGATTCTCGATTCAAAGGGAATAATTAATTTCCGGAAAATAAAAGTAAATAAAGACTTTGTTTTCGCCGGATCAATTGACAATTTAAATAACTTTTTTGCTAAAAGCGTCCGCAGTTCTCCTATTTTATCAGAAGATGAGTGCGAAGATCGATCACTGAATGGCATCTGGCACAATTTGAAACAATCGCAAGATGAAAACCCTGTAGCTTTGCGTCTTGTAGAGGATGATGATGATGAAAGCCAGGATCCCGAACCAAGTCTTCCATTGCTGTACAAAATGATTATCGCTCCCGTGGTTGACTTACTTGACGAGCCTGAAATCATCATTGTTCCTGACCGCTCGTTGTACCATGTTCCATTTGCAGCATTAAGTGACGAGAATGGGAAGTATATAACAGAGACTTTTAGAATCCGTATCGTTCCTTCTTTGACGACTATGAAGTTAATTCATAACAGTCCAGCAGGTTATCACAGTCAGACTGGTGCACTGATAGTGGGAGATCCAAAAGTCGGTCGGGTGTTTTACAAGGGATGTCTCGAAAACTTCAAACCATTGCCTTGTGCCAGAGAGGAAGCAGAAATGATTGGACGACTGCTAGGCCTTCAGCCTTTGTTGGGGGAGCAGGCCACTAAACAAGCGGTACTTCAAAGGATACATTCAGTGAGTCTGATACATTTTGCTGCCCATGGTAACGCCGAAAGAGGAGAAATTGCCCTATCCCCTTTACATGCGACTCATCAGACTCCACAAGAAGAAGACTACCTATTGACAATGTCTGACATTTCTCAAGTTCAACTGCGAGCTAAACTGGTAGTACTTAGCTGTTGTCACAGTGCACGAGGACAAATCAAAGCCGAAGGAGTTGTTGGAATCGCTCGAGCATTCTTAGGTTCCGGTGCACGCTCAGTGTTGGTGGCACTGTGGGCCTTAGGGGACGGAGCAACAGAGCAGTTCATGAATCGTTTCTACAAGCATCTTTCTAATGGAGAAAGTGCCAGTGAATCTCTTCACGAGGCAATGAAATGGATGAGAGGAAACGGATATTCCAAAGTTTGCGACTGGGCGCCATTTATGCTGATTGGAGATAACGTGACGTTGGACTTTGGAAAATTGAAGTAAGTTTAAATTAGAGAAGGAAACATTTATAGTGTACGAGATAATAGTCAAAATTGAAACCAAGTACATTTTCGTTAGAACACAATTATGGCAGTCTCGTGCTATGTAAAAGCTTTGGACAGAACTTAGCTGGCGTACGTCATATGCCCTTTGCAGAAATCAAGCGCCTAAAATACCGGCCTGATAAGTAAATCCACCCCTCACACCTTCCAAATATCATGTTCTTTGTAAGGGTCTGAAATAGTAGCGTTCACATTCAGACCCAACCAGAGTGGATAAGTGGAGACGGGAAGGAAAATCACCACAAGACAAATGTGCACGAAACAGTTACTTCCCACAATTGTAGTTTCCCAGCAGATATTTTATGGCACCGAGTCAGTTCCACGCAATAGACAAGGGCACATTCTATTCTATTCTATTCGACTCTACTCTGTTTAAAATTCTGTTTAAAATTATTTTTTAAGAAGATCAGATGTGCATGTTGGTGACCCGACTACCTAAATTTGATTAGGTATTTACTGTTATTGCTTTCCGATTGCTTTCCTTAACTTACACGTCAGCAGATTTTTGTGATTTGCATCTTATAGAGCTTGGATAGATCTTTCCACAGGACTGTCCATCTTTAATATTGACTGCATTCCGACAGAGCTAATCGATCAGTTTTTGGTATAAAATTTATTGGTGCTAAAACAGGCCAAAATACCCGTACTTGATCATGATCTCCTTTCCAGGGTTTTCCATTGATTCAGATCAAAACTTTTCAGGCCAGTAGAAGGGGTGCACAGAGTAAAAGATAGAGCGAAAAAGAAAGCAGAGAAAAACGAAAAGGAAAGGAGCAAGGAAAAAACCTGGAACGATTCAGCCAAAAAAAAAAATCCAAATTTTGGCTTATGCGCATGCGCCAAAGTAAAATATTGTACATTTTACATGGCAATTTCATCAAAATCTCCCTGCATTTTCAGAAAGTGCATTTTTAGCAAAATGAAAGACCTTTTGGACCGTCGAGCCAAGAAAATCGATTAACGGTTAAAAAAACGCGTTTTTGGAATAATTTCAGCATATTAAGGGTTAAGAAGTATTTGTATGCTCTCTGGCTTGGGTGACGTAAGGGTATCACTGCCTAAGATACAATTGGCTACCTTTGCTAAATAGGCAAAAAAGGGGCCTTAACTTCTATGCACCCGTTATCCAACCTTTGTCACTGCATTCTGTTTATCTTCTTTTATTAGGAAGAAAGACACGACCAATGGTGGATTTGGTTACGGTCAGACGTGAATCAAGAAATTACCTCAGATATGTATTGTACGCGTTCAACTGTAAATACTTTGATTTTATAAACTTGACGTTTGTTTTAAGTTCGCGTGCATTGTCTGACAAGTACTTAAGAAATAGAAAACATGTTCCGTGTTTCTATCGAGTTATAGAAACACGAGTGGACGTTTGGGAGAACAAGAAATGCTGTGGGAACACGAGTCGATAGACGAGTGTTGTTTCCACAGCTTTTTCGAGTTCTCCCAAACTTTCACGAGTGTTTCTATAACTCGATAGAAACACAGAAAACATGTTTTCTATTTCTTTTAGAAAACAGCACAAAGAAAATAACGCACATCAAAGTAATATTTAGCGCTTTCTTTAACATCAAAACGTAGATTCTCTTCACCTCGCGGTTTTACGTCATGAACATAATCAACTAATCATAGTAAGGGAGTCAATGAACAGAAATAAATCAACTGTTCAACATTCGCTTCAAGGCTAAGATTCACCGTTTTTTGGCCAAACAAACAAAGAAAACAGGCCGCAAAGTTAATGTAATTATGAGAAATAACTAAGCCGATGGTTTAACTAAAGTCAAGCACTGGAAGGAGTCAAGAATTTGACAAGAATTGTGGTTTTATTTCGCTTTATCGACGTAACCGAATGGTTTGACGACTGACGCTGCCAATCGAGCGACTCGAACCTTGGAGGTGAAAGTGCATTATTTTTCTGTCAAAAGAAGTTTGACTCGGCATTTTGGACGAATATCTTGTCCTGTTAAGGAGCTGTGAATAGTTCTGAAGTGCTGCAAAGCCTAGAATGGAGTGAAGTTGCGCCAATTGAATTCATATACTTCTTTGAAAGGTCAGCCGCTTCGATAATTCCTTTCACAGACTATTTTTGAATGTGAAGCGGGCTCTGTAAACATCTTACTCGCTTTTTTTCAAGTGTGCAAATATTTGTTTAGTGTTAAGGCCATCCCAATAAAATGTTTCGTTTCCCATCGCCCCGTCTTTTGTGATGATGGGTCGGTCGGTCGGGCAAAAAAAAAAAAAAAAGAAAGAAAACACTTAGGTTCCAGAGAAGGCCGGGCTGCTAAGCCTGATTACAAAGTCAACTCGAAAACGTGGTCTTTTCGTTCGTTATTCCTTACCAAATGTCTAGTATCGATGTTTATTAAAGACAAAGACATCATATACCAATCGTTGTTAATAAAACAAGATCGTGTGCTTGTAAATTGAAGTACTTGCTTCTTTAACTAGTGAATCTGGATTTTTTTTTTTAACTTTTCGAAAAAAATGGGTCGGTCGGGCGATGGGAAACGAAACATTTTATTGGGATGGCCTAACCTGGTTTTTGTCAGCTGTAATATTAAAATTTGACACAATTCTTAGTTGTTATTTTTGCATTGCTTATTTCAGCGCCGTGAATATTGATTGCCGTGTCTACGACAACTGTCTGTGTCTCCATCGAGTTATAGAAACACAATTTTTAACCAATCGGCGCACGTATTTTCTTTGTGCTATTTTCTAATGTTTTTTAACTGTCAGTTCATAAATCAAGCAATTTTGTTTTATATTTCCAAGCTGTTCTTTGCAATGAATATTTTTACAGTGCGGCTACTGTAACCGGGGTCACCCAGACAAAGTTAACCAATCACAAAGCAGAACGGAAACAATAAATTTCAACATTTTTTCCTTCAGCCAATGAAATGTCAAGTACAGAACAAAGAAATTTCAACTTCTTTGTTCGCCACGAAAACACATCAATGCTAAATTTTGGCTGTATGGCGCTGGATTTTCAATTAACTTCGATTGCATCCCTTTTGAGCTTGAGTAGCTGTGACAGCACAAGTTGGAAAGTAAATATCAGCGACTTTAATGAAAGAGGAGTTCGAAACTGTGTCAAAGCAGGGAATGCAACGGCCGTGCCATATGTCTCCAGCAGTAAAAGTGCGTGGCGGAGTTCGCTCGTGACAATTTCAAACAATTTCCTCTACGTCATAAACCGGAGTTTTGGTAGTACCATTTGGAAAATAAATGTGCGTAAGGCCAGCAAAGGAAGACATTCTAATGTGCATAACAGAGAAAGCGACGATGACAACATTTTTTTTTTTCACTTCACACAATAAAATGTCAGTTAAATAAAATTAAAAACAGTAAAATTTCATTTTGTTCACTCGTGAAGCTATTTACTTTATATGTTGAATAGAGCGTTAGCTAGCGTTGACGTTTCGATTTAAAATTTGAGTAGTTTCACATGCTGTACAAATGAATGTCATTCGTCATGCAAGTTTTCATGAATCGATTTGTTAAAGCAGTGAACGCGACGGACGTTTGTTAGAATTGTATTCTCGGGAAAAATAAAACTTAATTGCTGGCTGTTTCAGTTTTTCTTGCAATTGTATAAACAGTGCAAGACACATGACAAATTCCGAACAGGAAAATCGGTGATGTTTTCAACACTAACATACTTTGTTATTTTATTTATTTTTATCTGAATTTATTTCTTTTCGTAATAAATTCCTTCACAAGCGTCTCGAGTTGTTGTTCTTGGATGATGAGGAGTGTCATGGCGTATTTGAAATTTTCAAACTTAGCCGCCGGTTGGCTCTCTCGGGCACCTCAACTTTGCTTTTGAAACAGTTTTATCCTGTGTACAGCCGTCCCGCTCCAGTTTAAAATTGGTCGCTCATTTGTACGGCAGAGAAGCTTCGATGTTTCCGATTAAAGTCCCGACCACTGTTGTTGGTTACATGCAAATGACCCACAAGTTCAGAAGGTCATGCTAGTGGGCTGTGATTGGCGGATTTCGATCCGTCTTGCTCTTTAGCACGTCGAAAGATGGATGAAGTTTAAAGAACAGTTTCACTCGCTAGTTAGTAATGAAAACGTTACCGATGTTCCTGTTTGGAATGTGTTCCGTTTTCTGCATTGTTAAAATTGCGAGAAAACACTGAAACAGCCGGCTATAAGGTTTACTTTTTTCCGAGAATCAAATTCCGCCACACAGTTTGTCCAAACAAACGACCATCGCGTTCACTGCTTTCACAGAGATTGAAATCGATTCTTGAAAACTTGCATGACGAATGACATTCGATTCATTTGTACAGCATGTGAAACAACTCAAATTTTAAATCGAAACGTCAACGCTAGCTAGCGCTCTATTCAACATATAAAGTAAATAGCTTCACGAGTGAACAAAATGAAATTTTACTGTATTTATGTATTTTTTATGCTGGAGACATATGGCACGGCCATTGCTTTCCCTGCTTTGACACAGTTTCGAACTCCTCTTTCATTAATGTCGCTGATATTTACTTTCCAACTTGTGCTGTCACAGCTACTCAAGCTCAAAAGGGATGCAATCGAAGTTAATTGAAAATACAGCGCCATACAACCAAAATATTTAGCATTGATGTGTTTTCGTGGCGAACGAAAAAGTTGAAATTTCTTTGTTCTGTACTCGACATTTCATTGGCTGAAGGATAAAATGTTGAAATTTATTGTTTCCGTTCTGCTTTGTGATTGGTTAACTTTGTCTGGGTGACCCCGGTTACCGTAGCCGCACTGTAAATTTGTCATTTGGTCGACTTTAGTGGTGACCCTGTTCACACCATATTGAAAACTCACTGCAATTGATATAGTATATTTTAATCGCGCTTGCTTGCACAAAATGACTCGTCAGGCGTCTAAACTTGGTCGCGTTTTAGGGGGTGCATTGAAAAATATGATTTTCAAACTTCCGCAATATTCCGAATATGAACAAATTTAAATTTAACTGTAAAATGAAAAAGGCTCGTTTAAATGAAAAAACGTCTTCATGGAGGTCAAGAAACGTTTTTAATTCTAGCAAACAAAAGTTTCAATCTAAATAGAAGCATGGATGAACAGATTTATTGTAAACAAATGACTATAAATTCTTGAATTTAGCCTTTGATAATGTAATCCTATCCCTAGTTCCTGTCATGCTTGCAAGACATGAAATACAATCAACTCTCTCTAAAATGGACTTCGTCGGGACCGTCTCCAACTGTCCGTTTTCAAGAGGTGTCTGTCTTACAGGGAGTAAAGTTACAGTGAAGGGGTAGGGGTGAGAACAACACCAGGTGTCCGTTAAGAGAGAGCTGACTGTAGATCGCTTTTAATAGTTTGCTCAATCGTAAAACAATGAGTATAAAATAAGGCATGCTGTGCTTGATATGGAGGAGCTTGAGATTACGAATTTGCATTGGCAAGAATGTACTGAACCGTCAGGAAAGTTGATCGGTTTTAGCGAAACTAAGAATGTTTTACCGTGCATTGTATATAACACTTCACCTGACGGGGGCGGAAGATCCCCAATTTTGAAGTAGATGACACTTAATAAAAAACTATGCACATAGTAATAAAACCAACTATTTGTTATTCATTGCGTTCTAAAATTAAGTTCGTAGTAAATTTAAATATCTTACTTAGTTTAAATATTTGAAAAGGCAATCAATGAGTGATTGCTGGATGAAGTCAAGTAATTTTATTTCGCTTCTCTCACAGTAGGCACATGTCAAATGACGGATTTAATTAATTGCTGGGATTGAAATACTATTGTATGTTGGATTATTTCATTTGAATTTGTTATTTGATTGCGTTGTAAAAAATAAATATAAATATCACTTCTAACAAATACGTCTGTGGCCTGAGTTAGGG
This sequence comes from Oculina patagonica, assembly GCF_052425735.1. Classification (NCBI taxonomy): domain Eukaryota; kingdom Metazoa; phylum Cnidaria; class Anthozoa; order Scleractinia; family Oculinidae; genus Oculina; species Oculina patagonica. The sequence goes on from NC_135764.1 coordinate 8,076,005, forward strand.
GTGTCACTAGTGTTAACTGTAGCCTGCAAACCAAGACGCATTTCCGGCTGTCGCTTGATGCATCTGGGTTTGCAGGCTAAGATAACTGTGATTATGATAGGAATCCTTGACAGTTGAGAACCCGGGTTAATTCAACTAATTCCAATAGAGCAGGAACATTGACAGATGAACCATATTTGCCAGTTCAAAGAAACATCGACAGCCACACTAACATGTCTAATACAGCCGCTTTTTAAAAATTGGCTGCATTCATATTGCGGTATCCTTGGCTATTTTTATTGGCAACATTTTTACCATGTTGGTTTTGTGGCATAAATCACAATAAAAGACTGAAGCGAAGTTATTTTCTGTTTATAAACTTGGCTACTGTCACGCAACAGCCAATGGTAGCGACTTAGACCGTCACTCCCCTTGGTAACAGACCAGACGGATCCTTGCTGATAGCCAGAAATTCCATTAAAAACCTCTTCCAGGCAAGACGACAATCCCACAAAACATTTCTCAAACGAGAAAACGGAAGATGACACAACATACTTCTCCGGATGAACCACGGAAAGTTCCCCTAAAAATAAGCCCGTGTAAGAGAGGACGTGAATGTATCATTAACATTTCCTCCGTATAAGTAGCCGGGACAAGTATGAAAAAAGTACCACGGATTCACACCCCAGGAGCTAAACAAAACCGAAAAGGGAATTTTTTAGAAGCTTCCACGGCCAAGGAGGTCTGAATGTCAATAAGAGGAAAACAAGACAAAACAAACCAAACAGAACATAAAACGAGACAAATTTTGTTCTGTTTCACCAGGTCAACTAGAGTGGTGTGTGTAGTTATTAATAAAATTCGAAAAGCGTAAATATTGAAAAAGAGGCTCACAGATGACAATCACATCTTATTAATCAAAGTCTCTTCGAGATGTCGACGTTTTTGCATGAAGTATGAGTCGAAGATTTATCTTGTGCATTGTTCTTCGAACTTATCATTACAGTTTCTTTGTAGTTTAGTTTAACAATTTCCTATCTTCGCGGAGGAAATGCAGCCATATAATTTTGTCAAAAATGGCTCGTCCGCGCCGGGTATTTATACACATATTCCTTAACATTACACTAATAAACAGTGCAAATTTTACCGAGATCTGACAATTCTATACTTTAAAATTGCAAGGACCTTTCGAGGCAGTCGATTACGGCAGCGAAATTAGCAAAAAATACGGATATTTCCGACTACTGTCGGAGAAAACATTGCGCATATAATTGGGGCGTAAACAAATCGTTACACTCAAGCTGCATTTTGTCTAGGCTCTGCGAGGGTCGGATATCAAGACTCAGGATTAAACAAAAGCCATATATACAGTGAATGCTTTCGAATTATATTTGAAGATGAAATACGAAAGAATTTTGCTGTCTTTGACTGAAATTCCACTCGAATAATAATAATAATAATAATAATAATAATAATAATAATAATAATAATAATAATAATAATAATAATAATTTTATTCAGCTCATATTAAAGTTTAGATACGATCGCATGTTGTAAAGCCGATTCATGCAACATTGCTGTTATTCCCTGTCAACGCGAGGTCACGTTTCTAACGACCTAGGCTGATGACGAAATAGAGTTGCGCTTACATGTAGCGACCAAATTTGGCCTAATTTTTAACCGCTCCTAAGCTAAAAGAAGCCCCATCTCTTGCATTTGTTTTAACTTCAAAAAATATCTTTGAAAAGAGCGAGTTTTTTGGTATGGTTTATTTTTGACGTTTGTAATTTTTAAACGATGTAAGTGCTAGTGATTATTTATTCGTTTTTTAGTTACGCAATCCATTGTTTGTGCGACGCTTTTTATAGATCGCCTTTCAGACACACGTGCGTTGAGATAAGAAAGCTGACATGTCACTTTTAAAGTTGTTATATAACGTTTGTAAATGTGACAAGTCACGTTTTTTTCACGAGATCGCAAGTGATCACCCACAGCGGAAAGTAATCCCTTGAGAAATTAAAACAGTCCCTTGATAAATTAAAAAAGTCCCTTGAGAGTTTACAAATATGTGGTTCCAAATTTTGTCCACTAACCCCTATTCTACGTTTTTAGCTTGTAAACAAGCAAAAACGTCGAAAAAACGGCACAAAAAGTGAAAAAAAAAATTGAATTATTTTTGCGTTTTGAGTTTGTTCATGTCCATTGTTATTGTGAAGTGATTTAAATGACAATTGCAATAGCTGCGTGGAAAATAATTTAATTAATGGTGCAGTAGACAAATGATGTTCAATCAGATGTTAATTAAAAACTTGAGACTCAAATGCTATTGGAAACTGTAGATTACAATTTTGTCATCCTGTTGTATTAAAAACAGCAGCCGCTCTAAAAAAAAGTCATATGCAAATACAGTGGGCCGAGCGGTCGATAACAACTGAACGATTGTGGCCACAATAGCAATCCTTGGCGCTTCAGTCTTGCCCAAGTCGACTCTCACTGCGAAAGAACAGAACCTACGGATTAGTGCCAGCCCAGTTCAAAGGAACAGCTAAGTAACGTAACATATGGCGTCCAATACAGCTTTAATTGTAATTACTTGTGCTGCTATATTTGAGTCCTTGATCATTATTGTTGGCAACATCTTCACCATATTCGTGTTTTGGAAGCACCGCAACAGACTAAAGCGGACTTCTCTGTTGCTCATAAACTTGGCTGTCTCGGATTTACTTGTCGGATTGACAGAACCGATATTAATTGGAACATACAGACTTCCACGGCAGCTTGACGAACGAACATTTAACAGCGATGATAATAGGCATATCGCCATCACATTTCAATCAATGTTTTCTTTTGCATCAGTACTTTTTCTCGTACTCATTTCTCTCGAACGTGCATATGCTTTAATTAGGCCGCTCCGCCATCGAGTAGCAAGCACCAAAGGCTACATATACAGTGTGATATCCGTGTGGCTGGCTGCTACATCTACAGGCATATGGTCTTTGCTTTCTGTTTATGGCGTCTTGGATAACGTACAGTTGACAGTTGCATCCTGTGCCTTGGTCATATTATGTTTAATCGTGATCTGCGTGTCTTACCTGGCAATCCGTTCAAGTCTTAGCCACAGAGCACCCGCCATCGATGCGGCTCATAACAGACAAAATGGACAAGAACAGAATGTAAAACTCTCAAGAACTTTATTTATTGTGATCGCTGCATCTCTTGTCTTTTGGCTTCCAAGTATGATACTTTACTGTGTTTATTATCTTTGTTCTGAATGTACTTCTTTAATAGTACTTTATGTTTTTGACTTGTTTCGTTTGGCGAATTCTATTGTCAATCCAATCATTTACAGTTTTAGAATTTCCATGTTCCGAGAAACGATTAAGCAGATAAAGTTCCGAAGGCAGTCAAAACAATACAGAGTTAACTACAAGTCAAATCAAGTTATAAGACACTTTGGGAAATAACGGAAAAGTAGTGTGACTTTTTAAAGCAAAATGGCGGACGGAGGACAGTCCGGTAATTGTCTTACTAATGGCGTACTGATAGATTGCAATTTTGTCATCCTGTTGTATTAAAAACAGCAGCCGCGCTAAAACAATACATCCGCAAATACAGTGGGATGAGCGGTCGGTCACAACTGATTATGCCTTCAATAGCAATCCTTGCCACTTTGTAGGCAAACCCGATTCTGAATCACAGCGAAAGAACAGAATCTGCGAATTAGTGCAAGGCCAGTTCAAAGGAACGGCTGAGTAACGTGACAGATGATTTCCAATACAGCTTCTATTGTAATTCTTTTTGCTGCTGTATTTGAGTCCTTGATCATTATTGTTGGCAATATTTTCACTATATATCTACAGGTATATTATCTTCGCTTGCTGTTCTTGGCGTCTTGGACTATTCACACTGGGTAGTTACAGCCTGTGCTGTGGTCATTTTATGTTTAATCGTGATCTGCGTGTCTTACCTGGCAATCCGAAGAAGACTTTACTGCAGAGTTCCCGCCATCGGCTCGGCTCATAACAGACAAAATGGCCCAGAACAGAATGCAAAACTTTCCAGGACTCTTTTTATTGTGATAGGTGCGTCTCTCGTCTGTTACCTTCCAAGTTTGGTATTTTACGCTATTTATTATCTTTGTTTCGAATGTGTTACTTTAAAAGTAGTTAATGTTTTTAACATGTTTCTTTTGGCGAATTCTGCTGTAAATGCAATTGTTTACAGTTTGAGGATCCCTGTGTTTAGAGAAACGTTGAAACGAATAAAACTTCGAAAGCAGTCAAAACAATATGCAGTAAACTATAGGCCTTAAAACTATCGATCTGGTGATAACTGTTCACTGTGTTTGAAATTTGTCATGTTCGCCTATAGTTATTATGACTTTCAGTTTTATTTTGAGACGCTCAGTAACGTGCACGATGGATCTCAGGAAAAGCAAGTATGAATACGTTCTGTAACGACAACAACAACAAATGTCGGTTAAAGGCATTTTAACAATGATGAAAAAACAGACGTCTCCAAACGTCCGAGAATATTTTGTATTTTAGCGCACCAACACTACTTTTGTTTAGTTTTTTTATGTCATACATGCGTTACACATTTTTTCCTGATTCATGTTGAATGACAACTACAGCTTATTTACGCTATAAATTTATAATAATATAACTATTAACAGAAAATTTAAGCTAAATTGATAGAAATTTCGTTTTATTGTTATTTCAGTTTACCTTCGTTGCTATTTGAAGCAATAAATCTCCGTTAAACGTCATTTTTGGTTTTTCTTGATAATTTGCTAACCTTCAAGTCGACCTGTAAAACAGTCTCGACAGTTTGCCACGGCACGCCTTAAAGCAACACGCCTTGAAGTTTGTTTTTTCATAAATTTGTTTTGATGCAGTCGCTGCAAGCACCACACCTATATCCTATCTAAATGCACTGGCGACCCTCTGCGCGACGGGCTGTACTGGAGATATACTTGTTAGGTTTAGTGCTTTTTATTACAAGATCAAATCAAAATTTAAAAATACAGGTATAATCTTTAACATTTAGTTGGAGCCATTTGCATTCCGAGTTACTGGTTTTAATTTAAATCAGACAAAAAATTCGCGCCACTGTGCTATCAATAAAATTACTGTCTAAAACTGCTATTACACCTTGACTGACAATTGAAAAGGTGAAAATATATAAAATGGACTAGAAACCTTCTATTGATATAAACAAGTCAACATAAATAGTAAATACTCGAGCCTTATTATTGTCTTATGTCACATCAAGTTTATTCACATGTATAAAGCCCTTTCTTTTAAAAAATGGTTCAATTAAAATTTGCTTTTTTTAATTCACTCCCAGCTTTGTCCAATACAGCTGCTAGTATAATTGTGTATATTATTACTGTTGAATGCTTCATTATTTCGTGTTTGTGAAAAAAAAAATAATAAAAAATAAAAACAGAAAAAGCTGAAGCGATTCTTTCTTCTGCTTAATAATGACAAATAATTTTATTTCTCTATTTCTAAAATATTTACAATGGCTAAAAATACATTCTGACTTAAATTTGAGCATACATTACAAATACGACTTATTTTTGGTTGTCTATTTACAGAGTAATTAATAATATATAATAGCGAAATATGAATCTAAAAAATAATCGAAAAAAAAAATTAAAAGAATAAAAATAAGAAAATTCGATAAAACTAAGTTAGGCGGGCGGTTGCGTTATCTATTGCAAGTGTCTACATTGTTAGTGTCCTGTGTTCTTCTTCTTGTTAGTGTCCTGTGTTCTGCTTAATAATCCTTCAGGTTTCGCCAGGTCGATTACAGAGGTGTGTACCGTTAGTCATAACATTCCCAAATTTAATTGGAGATAGCCTCAAATTACATTCATTACATTCAGATGGCAGGTTATTATAAAACTATGCATACGGTGAATAGAAATAATTTTACTTATTTGTGAGTGTTTGAGTCTGTTCATTGAAATATACTTTGATTAAAGTGATGTAAATGGCATTGCGCGCAATAGTACAGTAGGCAGAAGTGTTTTCTTGGATATTAATTAAAAAGCCGAGGCTTGAATGCTATTGACACTTGAACATTATATTTTTCTTTTGATGTAGAGTATTTAATTGAACCTGCTGTATTAAAAACAGCGCCAACTCGGATAAGTACGTCTGCAGTACATCGGGCAAAGCGGCCAGTCACGAGTAATTGTAACTCGATATCAATCCTTGCCACTTTGTAGTCAAACTACACTCGCGAAAAAACTTGCAGTTCAGTCCCAGGCCAGTTCAAAGGACGGTTCAGTAACGTGAACATATCATAATGTCTAAAACAGCTGTTATTGTTATTATTGGTGCCACTTTATTTGAGTCCTGATCAGTATTATAGGCAATCTTACCTCATATTCGTGTTTTGGAAGCACCGTAACAACCTGAAGCGAACTTCTTCTCTTCTCATAAGCTTTGCTGCTGCGGATCTACTTGTTGGATTGACAGAATCGATAGTGTTTGGAACTTATAAAATTCCCCAGGAGCTTGAAGAACTAAGCATCAACAGTACAGGTTATGGACATATTTCCATCATACTTCAAACAACTTTTTCTTTCTCGTCAGTATTTTTCCTCGTTTTAATTTCGTTGGAACGTGCATATGCTTTGATTTGGCCGCTCCGCCATCGAGTGGCAAACACCAAAGGCTACATTTACGGTGTCATTTTTGTCCGGCTGGCCGCCATATCTACAAGTTTATTGTCCTTGCTTGCTGTTCATGGCGTATTTGATTACGCAGACTGGATAGTTGCATGCTCTGCTGTGATCGTTTTGTGTTTAACCACGCTCTGTGTTTCTTACCTGGCAATTCGAACAAGACTTAACTGCAGACTCCCTGCCATCGATGCAGCTCATTACAGACAAAATGGACCTGAACAGAATGCGAAACTTTCCAGGACACTATTTATTGTGATAGGTGCGTCTCTTGTCTGTTGGCTTCCAAGTATGGCATTTTACGCCGTTCGTTATATTTGCCCCGAATGTGCCATTTTAGTAGTAGTTTATGTCTCTAACATGTTTCGCCGGGAAACCCAATCATTTACAGCTTTAGAATTTCCATGTTCAGGGAAACTATAAAGCGCATAAAGTTCCGAGGGCAGTCAAAACAATATAGAGTTAACTATAAGCCTTGAAAATCAAGTTATACGAGTATTAAGGAGGACAACGGAAAAGTAAGGCGTCCATTTCTTTAGTGTTGTGAAAGAGACTGTTATCGATGTTATAGGTTAGTTGGTTTTTCAAAGGAGTAGGACAGGGTCTTCAGCTTTTGTAGTAAAGCCTTCCAGGTTCTTTGAAAGATCTCGTTTCAACTTCTATTCTGACAGTAAACCAAAATCTTCTTTGGTAATCCATTTCTACCGAGAGTATGGTTAATTGAACGTCTTTTCTCTGTGTTTTATAGCTATTGCTATTTTCTGTTACCGGCTTTCCTCGGAGAAGTAAAAAACACTTCAGTGCTACCTAGCCGGGAGCTCCAATCCTGGATCTACCTTATACGTCATTAGGAGGAACCATGACAGGCAGTTCCAGCCCCCTACACCCCAACTTAATTCCTTCTGCCATGATGGGGCCCTTCCCTTGAGAGGCTTCAAAAGGGCTGGTGCTGACTGGGCTAAATTGTTTTTCCACCCAACTCTGAGGACAAATTTATGACATTAAAGGCGCGTTTACACGACAGAGAAATTTGCGCACGGACCTGTCACAAAAAGGGTCCGCACCTAACCACTTTTGTAGAGAAACAGTCAAATCAAAACGGGGCCATAGGCGCCTATGGCCCCGTTTTGATTTGACTGTTTCTCTACAAAAGTGGTCAAGTCCGGACCAATTTTCTGACGGGTCCGTACCTAAATTTTTCTCTCGTGTAAACGCGCCTTAAATAATTGAAGGTTCGAAGTTAAATTATGAGTCACTCTTTAGCTAAGCTTACCACTGCTGATGTTGTGGAAACGTACATCGCCAATAACGTAACAGTCCTTTTTCCGAACTACCATTACTTGGACAATTACACTGGACTGACAAACTACTTATAATTATCGAAGTTACTATCTACATTTGTGCAATATCTTTCTTAAATTAGTCCAGCCTGTGGTCAATCCAACTGGCTTTGCATCCAGTGTTACATTGATTCTAGCTAAACTAAATCGAAGAGTGTTTTATAGCACTTTAGACTTTTACTGCCAAGAATGCACAAATTTTGTAATTGAGAAAATTCGTATCTTATTAGAAACAATGTAGGGTGTAGACAAAACGTGTACCTCCCTTTCTGGACCCCCTTCTGGACCCCCTTCTGGACCCCCTTCTGGACCCTTTCTGGACCCCTTGAATTTTCGGTAAAAAATTAATAATTAAAAAAAATAATATAAATATTAAACTGGGCACACGACTCGCCTGTTCTTCGACCGGCGAGTTCGATTTCCTTCAGATAGTGCGTTTCTAGTTGTTATCGCGTAATTTAACTTCTGAATAAATTAATTTGAATTTTATATCGGCGTTATGATCAACCACTTTGGCCCACATCCTCTGGCGATGGCGATTTTGCAGTGAATTTGAAAATCCGCTGTGGCTTTTAAGCATGTCAGAACTGAGCAATTGCGGCAATTTTCGGCAAACATCTTGTGAAATTACCTATATTTAACTTGCTCGAGGCAGGATGGCGAGCGACGCATTAAACTGTTAAAGTGTGGGAAAATTGGCCAGGGAAATCTGGGAGGCTGTCGGCGTACTTCTTTTCTCTTTCTCTTACTTTTGTAGAGAAAGTAGTGGTGACGGCTAGCAAGGAATTAACGGACTCAAAACCCCACCAAATCACAAACTACCACGAAAACAACAAAAGTAGATAAAGCACACCACAATTTGGGATGCAAAATCCAGTATTTTATGGAGCATTTCTCGTGATCAGTTGAATAAGGCCGAGGTCAGTCATTACAAATTACAGTGAACGTATGAGATCAAATAGCGTTTCGTGACGCCTCAAACACGGAGGATTGTTTGCCTTGTCTGCCTGTGGTTGCGCGTGAGTAGGACGCGAGCTGTCGAAGCGTGGGGATATTGGTCAGCGGCAAATCCAATATGGCGGCTCGAAACAAAATGGCGGATACGATGGGTGAACTTGTACGCTTGACATCTCGACGTTTTGGGAAGTTTTCGCACAAATACATTACGGAATTAGACGAAGTAGTTGATTGCAAAAAGGAGATATTACTTCAACCCGGAATAAGCTGTGAAATTTAGCCAGAAAATCGAACTCGCCGGTCGAAGAACAGATGAGTCATATGCCCTGTTTAATATTTAAATTAATTTTTTTTAATTATTAATTTTGTACCGAAAACTAAAAGGGGTCCAGAAAGGGGTCCAGAAGGGGGTCCAGAAGGGGGTCCAGAAGGGGGTCCACGTTTTGTCTACACCCACACGGGATCGGGCTTCATGGGTTTCAAAAAAATCATCACTCAGCTTAGATAGACTATAGAGAATTGTCCTCGATTTAAATCTCTTTTATTGCACTAAAAACGCTTCGGATAAAACACCAGCAACAGAAGGAAAAATTTTAAATCTATAAAAAGCGATTTGGGAGCTGTCTGGGCATAAACAATTATCAACATGTGTTAGAATTTGGATACGCATAATTAACTCTGTAAATGAGCCGCCGCTACGCGCTCGGCGAAAACATAAGTAAAATCGCCTACGACGATCAAAATAGCTCGTTAGGTCTCTTTTTAAGCTCTAAAATTTTTTTTCGACGCGAAAGACATAAATCTGCAAAATGTCAGCAGTGGTTATCGGAAGTTCAATCACAACTCAATAACAAAAGGATACTTTCACAATTGAATTATTTTTGAGTTTTGAGTTTGTTCATGTCTATTTTTAATGTAAATTTAAATGACAATTGCAATAGCTGCGTGGAAAGTAATTTTATTCAATCAGATGTTAATTATAAATTTCGACTCAAATGCTGATGAAACTGTAGATTACAATTTTGTCATCCTGTTGTATTAAAAACAGCAGCCGCTCTATAAAAAAAGTCATTTGCAAATACAGTGGGCCGAGCGGTCGATCACAACTGAACGATTGTGGCCACGGTAGCAATCCTTGGCGCTATCTTGCCCACCTCGACTCTCACTGCGAAAGAACGGAACCTACGGTTTAGTGCCAGCCCAGTCCAAAGGAACGGCTAAGTAACTGACGTAACATATGGCGTCCAATACAGCTTTCATTGTAATTATTTGTGCTACTATATTTGAGTCCTTGATCATTATTGTTGGCAACATATTCACCATATTCGTGTTTTGGAAGCACCGTAACAGACTAAAGCGGACTTCTCTCCTGCTCATAAACCTAGCTGTTGCGGATTTATTTGTTGGATTGACAGAACCAATATCGATTGGAACATATAGACTTCCACGGCAGCTTGACGAACGAACATTCAACAGCGCTGATAACAGGCATATCTCCATCACATTTCAATTAGTGTTTTCTTTTGCATCAGTATTTTTCCTCGTGCTCATTTCTCTTGAACGTGCATATGCTTTGATTTGGCCGCTCCGCCATCGAGTAGCAAGCACCAAAGGCTACATATACAGTGTGATATCTGTGTGGCTGGCTGCTACATCTACAGGCATATTGTCTTTACTTTCCATTTATGGCGTCTTAGATAACGTAATGTGGACAGTTGCATCCTGTGCTTTGGTCATTTTATGTTTAATCGTGATCTGCGTGTCTTACCTGACAATCCGTACAAGACTTAACCACAGAGTTCCCGCCATCGATGCGGCTCATAACAGACAAAATGGACAAGAACAGAATGCAAGACTTTCTAGGACTCTGTTTATTGTGATAGGTGCGTCTCTTGTCTGTTGGCTTCCTGGTTTGGTACTTAACGCTGTTCATTATCTTTGTTTCGAATGTGTTACTTCAATAGTAGTTGATGTCTTAAACATGTTTCGTTTGGCGAATTCTATTGTTAATCCAATCATTTACAGTTTTAGAATACCTGTGTTTAGAAAAACGTTGAAACGAATAAGACTTCGAAAGCAGTCAAAACAATATACAGTAAACTATAGGCCTTAAATCCATCGATCTGGTGATAACTGTTCACTGTGTTTGAAATTTGTCATGTTTGCCTATAGTTATTATGACTTTCAGTTTTATTTTGAGACGCTCAGTAGTAGTGAGGGATGCACAGCGGTTACCTTTTCTGTGGGTAGAAATCTCATTAACGTGGGGAGGAATTAATTAAGTAGGTGACGTCATGTGGGGCGTAAGTGACGTCATCAAAATGGGGTGTAATCTAAAATAGAATAGTGACATCATCTCGGGGCGTAAGAGCGTTTTGGTGTAATCTAAAAATAGAAAAATTACATCATTGGAGCGTAATCTAAAAATAGAATAGTGACGTCACAATACCCCAGGGGTAAACGTCATAAAAATGATTAGATCATAATTTAAAAATAGAATAGGGACAGTATTGCTTTCATCTTGTTTATTGTCGCAAAATAAAATCATATTTTGATATACGTTAAAGAATCTGCATTCAGAAGTCTTTTTAAAGGTAAAATTTTCGGTATATTTAAGCTTTGTGGAGCAGCCGACCGAAAAGTCATGGGAGCAATTATTTCTCGTTTCCATTCTAACTCGGGCAATAGTTCGAATATAATGTATACAGATTGGCGCAATGTTTTGCTGTTAAAGACCAAAGTCACATTTTCATAGTCCCCGCATATTTGGATCATCTCTGGTAAGTTTTTGCTTCAAGTCCAAACTAGAATTAAATAACTTCCTGATCCTCAATCAACTAACGCCAAGATTTATTGCACGCGAATTCGCATCAACTTGAACTAGTAATTAGTTTACGCAATCAACATTTCACTGGCACTTTTTTGTTTAACGAAATTACGTTTGTGAAGATGCATGATGTCATAGATTAATTTTCTATTCCGTGGAGGTTGCGGTTTTTTCCATCATTTCCTCAGTACAGGCATGAGTATTTATTTCCGTCAGATCACTAAATTCTGTAATTATGCAAACTTCTTGTTGCATACATTTTCTTCTGCTTACATAATTGTTTTTAAAACAATGGTTGAGACTCGATGTGCTCTAGTGAACAAAGGATGACCAATCGAAAAATAAAAACAATAGAGTGAACGCGCTTCAGTGACCTCGGATATAAACAAGGATTTCGAACCGCTTATGATAGAAAAATATCGGTACAGAGTTTTAAAAAAAAATACACACTAAACACACAGATTGTCATTCAACCAAAACTTTTATTTCGATCGTTCAACATTACAAGGAATTAATTTAATAATCCTCTTCTTGTCCTTCGTAAGATTTGTAAGGTGAGGTAAAATAAACTTTTATTTCGATCGTTCAACATCGCATTACAATGATTTAATTTAATCGTCTTCGTCCTCCTCATTGCTTGGGGTGACATCATCATCAGCATCTAAAAATACATCCCACAATCGTCACTTTTTGCGGTGGAATTCATCAAAAGTTTGATATATAAACCTGACTTATTTCTTGTCTAACTTCGCGCGCGAACTCCACGCGAGATCCCCACGCGCGTTTCGAGGAAAAGCACATCACAATTTATTGCCTTTGCTGCCCTCGGTGCCCCTGTTGCCCTCTTTTACTCCTTACCTTATAAAATTAATTCAGTGTATGAGAGAGGTACAGAAGGGGTAGTTCAAGTTGATGGGAATTCGCGTGCAATAAATCTTGGCGTTAGTTGATTGAGGATCAGGAAGTTATTTAATTCTAGTTTGGACTTGAAGCAAAAACTTACCAGAGATGATCCAAATATGCGGGGACTATGAAAATGTGACTTTGGTCTTTAACAGCAAAACATTGCGCCAATCTGTATACATTATATTCGAACTATTGCCCGAGTTAGAATGGAAACGAGAAATAATTGCTCCCATGACTTTTCGGATTAATAGTACTTGTTTGCTTAACTTGGAAGTAATAATTTAAAAACGATTGGTCAGCAGCAATATAGAGACCTCGAAATTACCATTTAATTGGTGCAATTTAACAGCAACTTGAATTAATGATTTTAGTCTCACTGAAAGTGGTTCTAAAAATGAATAAAGCCCTAAGCTTTATTCCTTCAGATGTCATCTTGGCTAAAAAACAATACCGGAATAGCGTGAATTAGAGATTTGTCATTTGTCAGTACTTTATGTTTAGAGTAATCACATATTTTGATCGTACAGTACAAACAAATGTTTTGTCAGATGTCTATTAGAATTTGCAGTTCGAAATACAATTGGGAGTTATTGTTTCGGTAGTTTTTTCTTTTGCTGTGAATTCGTAGCTTTATTTGATGATGTTGTATTAAGACAGCAGTACCTACTGCGAAGGTCGTCAAAATCAATAATTTGAAAAACTCTGATATGACATATATTGGTATTAGAAAAAGGCATATATTGATTACAACAGTTGTTGGTACTGTCTGTTTAGAGAAAGTTCAATATGAAAATATTAACATGACAATCGCCACGGTTGTGAATACGGTGAAAAGCGATAACAGTGTTTAATCGGGCAGTTGGCACAAATGTTTTTTTTTCCAATTTTAATTAGAAATTACAGCTCGCAGCACTATTGGACGTTGTAGATTTTGATCCTCAAACAAATACATATGCAATATACCACAGGCCGAGCATACGATCAAAACTGATCATGTTTACAATGACAGCCCTTGACACTTTGTAGCCGAACTCGACTTACTGGGAAATAAAGAGAAGCAAACAGCACTTTAGTGCCAAGCCTGCTCGAAGCACGGCTCCGCACCTCAATAACGTAAACTATCATGTCCAGTACAGCTTCTATTGTAATTATTTGCGCTGCTCTAATGGAGTCCTTGATCATTATTGTTGGTAACATCTTCACCATATTCGTGTTTTGGAAGCCTGACCGGAACAGACTGAGGCGACCCGTTTAATTCATTTTTTTATGCCTTTTTTTTTTATCTCAGGACCTCCCTGAAAACCACACTAGTGAGTGGAGCCTCCTAGCTGTTGAAAGATCATTGTTATTATTATTATTGTTATAAACGAACTTACTTTCTTCTTATACACTTGGCCGTTGCGGATCTACTGGTTGGATTCACAGAACCAATCGTTTGATTTCCCTTAGCATATTGGTGAATCAAGCATCAACAGCAGAGGCAATATTACAAAGGCGTTTCAAACAATGATTTTTTTTTGCGTCAGCTAAAGTGATAGAGATTTTGGTTTCTTGTTATTTCAGTTTATGATCATTACTATTTAAAGCAATAAATCCCCGTGAGCCTCCATCTCTGGTTTCCGTTGATAATTTGCTAACCTTCAAGGCGACCTGTAAAACAGTCTCGGCCCTTTGCCACGACACGCCTTAATTAAAGTTTTTTCTTTTATGTAATTTGTTTTCATGCAGTCGCTGCAAGCGCTTCACCTATGTCCTATCTAAATGCACTGGCGACCCTCTGTAGGGCCCGCCATACAGGAGATATATTTTTTAGGTTTGGTGCGGGCTTTCTATAACAGGATCTTATGAAAATTTAAAAATATATGTATGATCTACAACTTTTAGTTTGATCCAATTGCATTTCGATTTTCTGGTTTTAATTAAAATCAGACAAAAGAATTGTGCCACCGTGCTCTCAATAAAATTACTGTCCAAAACAGCTATTACACCTTGACTGGCTATTAAAAAGGTGGAATAAGAATGAAATATGAAATGGACTGTTTATTTAAAGACCTTTACATACATAACTTCTACTAACGTTTCACGTTATATGTCACATCAAATTTATTCACATGCATCACTTCCTTTTATTTAAATTTTCTTTTGAAAAACGGTTCAATTAAATTTGCTTTTTATAGATTGACTTCTTGCCATGTCCAATAAACAGCTGCTACTGTAATTATGTGTATTATTACTTTTGAATGCTTCATTATTTCGTGTTTTGAAAAAGAAACGTAAAAAGCAAAAGCGATTCTTCTTTCTGCTTAATAATCCATCAGGTTTCACCAGGTCAGTTACAGAGGTGTGTACCGTTAGACATAAAATTCCCAAATTTAATTGGAGCAAGTCTGAAATTACATTCAGACGACAGGTTATTATAAAACAATGCATATGGTGAAAATAAAATAGTCTTATTCAATTGCGAGTGTGTTTTAATTCTGTTTATATGTACAAATTTTATTAAAAAGATTGAAATGACAGTTGCGCGCAATTATGCGTGGAAAGAAATTTCATTTATGGTACAGTAGGCGGAACTGTTTTCTAGGATATTAATTAAAAAGCTGATGCTTGAATGCTATTGAAAATTGAAGATTGTATTTTCCATTTCAAAGTAGTTATTTGATCCTGTTGTATTAAAAACAGCAATAACTCTAACAAATACATCCGCAGTTCAGCGAGCAGAGCGCCCAGTCAAGAGTGATTATGGATCGGATAGCAATTCTTGCCACTTTTCAGCCAAGACGCACTCCGACAAAATTAACTCGCTTCATTTAAGTCCCAGGCCAGTTCAAAGGACGGTTCAGTAACGTGAACATATCATCATGTCCAAAACAGCTGTTATTGTAATTATTGGTGCTACTATATTTGAGTCCCTAATCATTATTATTGGCAATCTTTTTACCATATTCGTGTTTTGGAAGCACCGTAACAACCTGAAGCGAACTTCTTTTCTTCTCATAAACTTGGCTGCTGCGGATCTACTGGTTGGATTGACAGAACCAATAGTGCTTGGAACTTATAAAATTCCTCATGAGCTTGAAGAACTGAGCATCAACAGTACAGGTTATGGGCATATTTCCATCATACTTCAAACAACTTTTTCTTTCGCCTCAGTATTTTTCCTCGTTTTAATTTCGTTAGAACGTGCATATGCTTTGATTTGGCCGCTCCGCCATCGAGTGGCAAACACCAAAGGTTACATTTACGGTGTCATTTTTGTGTGGTTGGCCGCCATATCTACAAGTTTATTGTCTTTGCTTGCTGTTCATGGCGTATTGGATTACGCAGACTGGATAGTTGCATGCTCTGCTATGGTCATTTTGTGTTTAATCACGATCTGCGTGTCTTACCTGGCAATCCGAACAAGACTTAACTGCAGAGTTCCCGCCATCGATGCGGCTCATAACAGACAAAATGGACCAGAACAGAATGCGAAACTTTCCAGGACACTATTTATTGTGATAGGTGCGTCTCTTGTCTGTTGGCTTCCAAGTATGGCATTTTACGCCGTTCATTATATTTGTTCAGAATGTGCCATTTTAGTAGTAGTTTATGTCTCTAACATGTTTCGCTTGGCGCATTCTATCGTTAACCCAATCATTTACAGTTTTAGAATTTCCATGTTCAGAGAAACTATTAAGCGCATAAAGTTCCGAAGGCATTCAAAGCAGTACAGAGTTAACTATAAACCTTGAAAATCAAGTCATAAGAGTCTTAGGGAGAAAAACGAAAAAGTTAGGCGTTCATTTCTCATAGTGTGGTGAAAAAGACTGTTATCGATGCTATTAAGTGGCGATGTCCTTTAAAGCGGACCATCGCATTTTGGGTCGGAAGAAAGTTTTCCTTCAAACTTTGCCCAGTGAACCATCTTGGTTTATAAGTAAATGCAACGGCATTAGTTTTTTGAAATACCTTAAAATGTTTTTTTCAGAGCCTATAACAGCCAAGGCGAATAAAAGGCTAAATTTTGATGGTCGCTACAACGAAAAACTGCACAAGTTGACGAGCTCGGCACACAAAAACCGCCGACCGCAACAGAAAACTATTATAATCCCATGAAAGGTGGTCCTTAAAGGGTTGTGAAATCATGTTTGTTTTAATATTTTTTAAATTTTCAGGTTTGGAAAAATTTATGTCTCAACATCCGTCAGATCGCGTTTATAAACATGCCAATGTACCCTGACTTTGCTGGCCTTTAATTTCCAAGTCCAGACCAGTCCATTCTAAATTCCACCTGAATTCTACTAAATGGATGCCAGGGAGCACAGAAATCTAAAAATACCTTGCACTTCTTACCTTCTTTCGTCACAGCGACTTCTAACTTTTCGTGTTTTAAGCGAATTTTTCACAGACATTATGCAAATGAGGTTGTAAACCCAACTACGGTTGTTTTCAACAAAAACGGTTAAATTGTAAAATTTCGACATTGTAGGTGAAAAATACAAGGAGTTTTATAGAAAGAAAAATTTCAAATGATATGAGTGGTTAAAATTGACGAATTAAGTTGTCTTGAACTTTGCATGCTTTTATGACAAATGTCACAATTGATTTGCAAAATGTGTTGTCTGCTGAACTTTGACCGATGTTTTCAAACAAACCGTTCTAACTTTTTGGAACTCGCTGTTTTTCATTTAAAAATGGAAGAACAAATAAGTTCTTACTAAATCTGAAAGCGTTCAAGGTGTAATATTTGAAAAGTCCTTCAGTTTTAACTGGTCAAACAAGTTGGAGTGATGTAACTATTGAAATAAACAATTTGTGACCTTGTATTTCAGTTGACATGTTTTGTTGCCACTTTATAAAGTTGCAGTTTTAGTTAGTTAATCTGCTGTTCAAAGTCACTTTCATAAACTTGTTTTGCATAAAGCAGCAATCATTTTTCCTAGCCAGAATTCCCGCGGTCTTTATGGTCACTTTTTTTCCTTAAGCTTCCTTAGCGCTTTACAACTTTATTTGCGTGACTTTTCGTGTTTCATGCAAACAAGATTTGCGTCGGCAAAACCCGACGGTTCGTACCGTCAAAATTCTATTGCCACAATTCACGTTACCAGCTGTTAGGATGTCCAAAGACATTTGAAATTGTCATTCTGTAACTAGTTTTATTCATAGTTTAGTGTATAGTGTGGTATAATGGCACGAATTTTTAAATAAATGTTAGAGACAGTTCTCGGGTAAGTATTGTCACTGAGATAATGTAATTAGTTTGAGCCAAAGTTTTGTAATTGGCTCCAAAAATAAAATTTCAAAACAAGATGTCGAGCTTTTTGTCGCAAACGGGAAAGTGTGGCGATTCACGAGGCGTTTCAGGTCTTTTCTGCTTGCTTCAGTGCGATGAATCGATAGACAGCCACCTCGCTATTATACATTTATCGCGAGAGGACATCACAGAATGGCAAATTATCTTGGCCAGAGCTGGCTTTTTCGATTTAGAGGAGTCGGTTGTCGCAAAAATGACCGTGTGCGCCAAGCATAGGCACACATTTGGAAAGTTCTGGCGCCCAAGAACAGCTTTCCTATATCCAGCGCACCAAGGACGTCCACGAAGAAACCAGTAGGGGCCAAAGAGCCGATTTTCCGTAAATCTGGAAATGTCAAAGGCTATTCAGAAGATGTACGGTGTTTTCGTTCAAGTCGGATCCGGTGCGTAGAGAGTTACCATACAGTGCCGTAGCAAGGGGAGGGGCCGGGGGAGGGGGGCGTGCCCCCGCCAGTTTTTTTCCCAAAAAGGAAAACAAACCTGTATAAAATGTTGAAAATACAATTTTATCTCCCGAGAGGTTTGAAACAATAAACATTTGTACTTCTTTTCATTTTTTTTAACGTATGTAGGGCGATGCACAACAATATTAAACAGCCAAAAACTAAAACAAACCAGAAATCGTGACAACAATGTGAAAAAAATGTCTCAAAAATGTCAAAATGTCTCAAAAATGTCACAAATTCGCAATATGCGTAAATCACAGATAGCTTTTGGAGAGCGCTGGAAATAGCCTTTTCAAGCCTCTAGATTTCAAAATTTTCTGGGAGGGCATGCCCCCACACCCCCTAGCGGCTCGCGCCTATGGCGCTCGCGTGCCGTTATTTGCACCTCGGCGCTAAATTCTTCTCAAGCCTTTGTCGGTACTTCCAGGTTACGCGGTTGGTTCAAATTCTATAATTGCGCACTAAGACGACATTGTTAGATAGCTTGTTTTAAATGCTGTTCAGACAAATACATGTAAAATAAATTATTTAAGAATTACGAAGTTAATAAGGAAGGGTTTTTTTTTATAACTGTTGAAACCCCTCCGGCCCTTTCTTAGTTTTTTTTTGCCTTTGCAATTAGGGGTGGAGCATAAGATGAATGGGAGAGGGTGTAAATCCCAAAAGAAAGCAAAGACCCAAAAAAATTTCTAGCGAGCACCAAAAAATATCTTGTTAGGCTGTAAGAAAATAAAAAAAAACGAGCATCTAAAATTCATGCCCCCTCCTCCATCCCCCCGCCCTATAAAAAATCTAACAGTCCTTAGGCTATCAGCCTTGACTAATCAGACTATTCGGTTCCTATTGTCCCTTATCTCTACTAAGTGTACTTAGTACTTAGTATTTCTACTTAGTGCCTGTTTACAAGCAGGTAGGGTAACCCTAGTGCTAGGGTTTCCCAGGCAGGAGGGTTACCCTAGCGTTCCCACATTTCATCTTTTTTTCATCGACGTGTTTACAAGGCAGCTAGGGTTACCCTAGCACTAGGGATAACTCACTTACCCGGGACAACTTTTTTTTTGGCTCCAAGAAGCTAAATTTGTTTTAAAATACCGAAAAGCC
Source organism: Oculina patagonica (assembly GCF_052425735.1). Lineage (NCBI taxonomy): Eukaryota > Metazoa > Cnidaria > Anthozoa > Scleractinia > Oculinidae > Oculina > Oculina patagonica. Next base: position 8,095,554 of record NC_135764.1, read on the forward strand.
ATAAGGTGCGTTTGTTCGAAATATTTAAACTTGAACCTCCTTTTAAATACCTAAATAACCGATATCCCTTCGCTTTCATTTACCTAAACTTGTGAGATTCCTACTCTTATATACCTAAAGCATGAAAATGGTACCCCTTTCGGACGGAGCCTCCCCGTTTAGGCCATTATGGGGGTAACCCCTCCCTCCTGAGGGCGGGGTGGGGGGGGGGGTCAGAGACGTTTCTGGTTATAATCTTAGGGGTAGTTGTGCAAACTGAAATTTGTTTAAGGCGTGGTAGCACATCTAAAAATGAAAACTGCATGGATATGCAAAAAAGTCGAAAGAAACTAGACGAAGAACCAGATTAGTTATAATTGTTTGGCCGTGTCACGCTAGTTTCCGTTTTGACCGATTGATCTAAATGTGTGTCAAGAAAACAGACAAGTGCTTTTTGAGTAGAGATTTTCTATGAAAAGTATTTTATTTGCAATGAGAAAGAGTTTTTTTTCTTTTTTTGGAAAAGAATGACATAATCTCAAGGTGTAGTAAATTGTACCGTGTAGTAGCAACAGGGATCAGAGACGTTCTTGTTATAAGCTTAGAGGTAGTTGTGCAAACTGAAATTTGTATAAGGTGTGGTAGCACATCTAAACATGAAAATCAAATGGATAAGCAAAAAAGTCGAACGAACCTAGATAAAGAACCACGCGATCGCGATTAGTTCTGAACAGATTAGGTATAAATTACTGGCCGTGTCACGTCAGTTTCCGTTTTGTCACGGTTAAAGTCGCCCCAGTGATCTATAAAGTTTGAGTCCAGGAAACAGACTTGAAAGTATTTTTTTCAGTAGAGTATTTCTATGAAAAGTATTTCATTTGCAATGAGGCAGTGTTTTTCTTTCCTTTTACGGAGGAGAATATATCTCGAGCAGTGGGATGATAATTAAACGTCGATATTCACGGGTTTGTGAGTATAAGATGTGTGTAAATAAAATTAAGTTCGCACGAGCGAGCTTTTGTGTTAAAATAACTTACTGATACACAGAGTAATACTAAAATTTACTGATGTCTGTGTATGTAACAAAGAAGTTAAAAATGAAATTCATTAGGAAGAAAGGCAATTAGGGCCACAAAGTACCGTCCTCAGCTACGGTAACAGGATAAATTAATTTTTTTTTAACTTCGTACATTGATGTCAGTAATTAAATTAAAATGTCACGAATCCTAGATTTCAATGTGTGGTGGCTAAAATTGAACTTATTACATACTGAGAAAATGCTCAGATTCCAAAAGTATCAAAACTGTTAACTCAACAATAGAAATCAGCAAAACCTAAGAGTACACAATCCAACTAGTAAGTTTACCTGACCAAGTTTAGCAGACAGCGAAACTGCATAATTAATTCGTAACAAATTCAAAGTTCCAGGACGAATAATTCATTTAACCGATTAAAACGTTTACAAGTGATCGTTCTGTGAAATGACTTGAATTTTTGACTTGGAATGCTGTAAGTCAACGATTAAACCGTTTTTGTTAAAAACAACCGTTGCTCGGTTTACAGCCTCATTTGCATAATGTGTGTGAAAAATTCGCTTAAAACACAAAAAGTTGGAAGTCGCTGTGACGAAAGAAGGTAAGAAGTGCAAGGTATTTTTAGATTACTGTGCTCCCTGGCATCCATTTAGTAGAATTCAGGTGGAATTTAGGATGGTCTGGTCTGGACTTGGAAATTAAAGGCCAGCAAAGTCAGGGTATATTGGCATGTTTATAAAAAGCGATCTGACGGAGGTTGAGACATAAATTTTTCCAAACCTGAAAATTTTAAAAATATTAAAACAAACATGATTTCACAACCCTTTAAGGACCACCTTTCATGGGATTATAATAGTTTTCGGTTGCGGTCGGCGGTTTTTGTGTGCCGAGCTCGTCAACTTGTGCAGTTTTTCGTTGTAGCGACCATCAAAATTTAGCCTTTTATTCGCCTTGGCTGTTATAAGCTCTGAAAAAAAAATTTTAACGTATTTCAAAAAACTAATGCCGTTACATTTACTTATAAACCAAGATGGTTCACTGGGCAAAGTTTGAAGGAAAACTTCTTTCCGACCCGAAATGCGATGGTCCGCTTTAAAGGACATCGCCACTTAAAAGTACTGAGTGTATTTGAAATTTGTAGCGTTTGGGTATGTGATAAGGACCCGACATTCTTTATATGAGTTCTTGGTCTCACTTTTAGATGTTTTGTGAATGGATCGATGTATTCCTTTAGCTGTATTTAGTCTATTTAGTGTGTCTTCTGAAAGCAAAATATCGGACGGAGGACAGTTCGGTTATCGTCGCACTGCACCGTACTGTAAAATCGTTTTTCATCCTTTCTACTCTCAAGGTAGCATGGGTGTGACACAGCGTTTTCCTTCTCAGACGGGCGTTTGTTTCTGCCTGCTCTTTAAAAAGAGTAAGACAGAGTCTCCTTCTTTTGTAGTGAAACCTTCTAGTTTCTTTGAAAGGTCTCGTTTCAACTTTTTTTTCCAACAGTAAACCAGAGCCTGCGTTGCTACTTCATTTCTACCGAGAGTATTCTTAATTCAACGTCTTTTTTTCTGTGTTTTATCGCTATTTTTACTTTCTGTCACCCGCTTTCCTCGGAGAAGTAAAAACAAAAGAAAAAAAACGCTTCAGTGCTGCCCAGGCGGGCTCCAATCCTGAAACTAGCTTAGAAGTCATCAGGAGGAACCATGGCATCCAGTTTCAGCCCCTACTCCCCAACTGCCCTCTGCCGTGGTAAGACCCTTCCCTTTGGGAGGCTTCAAAAGAGCTGGTGCTGACTGGGCTGAATTTTTGTGTCCACCAAACTGAGGGCAAATTTATGGAATTTATTAATTGGAAGTTTCAAATCAAATTATGAGTCACTCTTTGGCTAGGCTAACCATTGCTGATGTTATGGTAACGTACGTCGAAAATAACGTAACAGTCATTTTTCAGGTCTACCATTACTTGAACAATTACATTGGGCAAACTACTTATAATTATCAAAGTTACTATCTACATTTGTGCAATACCTTTCTGAACTTAGTCCAGCCTGTGGTCGATCGCACTGGCTTTGCATCCAGTGTTACATTGAACCTGTATAACATCATTCGAGTTAGTGATGGGTCACGTATAACCGTAAATTTATTCTTCCTTTATTTCCAAGCAACAACAGTTATCATATCAATAATATTAACATACTGTTAGTTACTTTTCTTGAGATCGTATGAGGTTTTTTAGCCAATCTTTCATATTTGCTCTAAGCAGTTTCCATGTTAGAAAAATAAATAATCATCGCAAATCTTTCGGAGTTGATACAGGGAAGAATTCTTTTCATCCTATGTTTTGTAACGTAACATCGTAGTGATCAACAAGGGAGAGTTACAAAAAAATTGCCATGCAAATTTTTTATTCAAGGAACCTTTGCTTTGGCAAAAGTATTACCTTTCGTGTGAAGTATCTACGGGAAAGGGAGCGACTCCAAAAAAATACACAAAAATATGTAAATGTACTATATTACTGTAAATAACTACCAGACTTAACGCTGTAATAATTGAATGTCATCAACAAAACTTATTATGCACGCAATACCTTCAGTCAAGAGAATACTTATAGAAGCTTGTGTCAGGGTAAAGTAATTATAATCTCGACCTTGTCAGCCGCAATGGAGCTCGAGGTTAAATTTTTTTTACCGCGATTGTAAACGTCACTTAAATTTATGATTCTAGCTGAACTAAATCTAAGAATGTGTAACAGCACATTAGACTTTTACTGCCAAGAATAAACAAACTTTATAATTGAGAAAATTCGTTTCTTATTAGAAACCATGCATATGGTAAATAGAACTTTGTTTTGAAAAATGTTTATACACATGCTTTTAAATGCATGAGAAACGCGACAGCTGTCTGCCTTATCGTGCTGTAAGCGAAAATGATTTGTGAAATGTTACAAATTAATTGGCGCGATTGTAAAGTCACTTGAATTAATGATTTTAGTTTTTCTAACCTTTAGAAAAAGCCCAAACTTCAATGAGATGTTATCTCGTTAGAGACAATACATATAGTGAATTAAGAATTTGTTATTTGTCAGTACTTTATATTCAGAGAATCCTTTATTGGATTCAATACGGAAATTTTAACATGGCAATCGCGACATCTGTGCTCTGGAAATGTGTTCACATATTTTATCAGTATAAAAGAAACAAATTTGTTTTCAAATGCAGCTAATTATAATTGCAGCTCGCAATGCTATTGGAAGTTGTAGATTTTATTTTCATATGCGAAGTCTTTATTTGAATGCGTTGTATTAAGACAGCACCAGCTCTAACAAACGCATTAGTAATACAGCAGGCCGAGGGCGGATGCCACTATGTAGCCGAACTCGACTCATCGAGAGCGATCGAAAAATCCACAGTTTAATACCAAGCTACGTCAAGGAAACGGCTGAAAACGCGAAGAAGTAATGTACAATACAGCTGCTGTTGTAATCATATTTGCTGTTATATTTGAGTCTTTGATCATCATTGTTGGCAATCTTTTCACTATATTTGTGTTCTGGAAGCACCGCAACAGACTGAAGCGAACTTCCTTTCTTCTTATAAACTTGGCTGTTGCGGATCTACTTGTTGGATTCACAGAACCAATAGTGATTGGGACGTATAAAATTCCTCAGCAGATCAAGAAACCAAGCAACAACAGCACTAGTTATGGATTTATTTCCATCACATTTCAAACAACCTTTTCTTTTGCATCAGTATTTTTCCTTGTATTCATTTCCCTGGAGCGTGCATATGCTTTGATTTGGCCGCTCCGCCATCGAGTAGCAAGCACCAAAGGTTACATTTACAGCGTCTTTTGTGTTTGGGTGGCTGGAATATGTGTAGGTGGATTGTCCTTGCTAGCTGCATACGATATCCTAGATTTGGTACATTGGATAGTTGCTTTTTGCGCCATTATCATTCTTGCTTTGACTATAATCTGCGTGTCTTATCTGGCAATCCGAACAAAGCTTAACTGCAGAGTTCCTCCCACTGGCACGACTCATTACAACGAAACTGTCCACAATCAAAGCAAGAAACTTTCCAGGACTTTGTTTGTTGTGATAGCTGCGTCTCTTGTCTTTTGGCTTCCCGGGTCTGTGGTTTACTGCATTCATTTTCTGTGTTCTAGATGCGTTCCTACTCCTCTGCTTCACATTTCAGCCATGTTACATGTGGCCAATTCTCTTGTCAACCCAATCATTTACAGTTTTAAAATTCCCATATTTAAAGAAACTTTGAAACGATTAAAGCTTAAAAAGAAGTCAAAACAATATAGAGTTAACGATAGATCTTGATAATTTTAATATTTGTTTAGAAAGCTGCAATTATCATGTTGTAATAATTGTAGAATTTTTTTACTTGTATCATTTAATTTTAGCCGGCGCTCTATTGAATGTGTCATTTGCCCGCCTTTAGCGGTGACCATGTTCACATCATATTGAAAACTCGCTGGGATGGATAAGCTTTATTTTTTAGCTTGTTCAGTTTGCACAAAGTCACTCGTCAGGTGTCTAAACGTGTTTGCTTTTTAAAGTTTGCATTGTCAATTACTTATCTTCTAACTTTAGCAGTATTACGAAATGACCCATTTTTATTTTAACTGCGCATGCTAAAATAAAAGAAGGCACCGCCAAATGACAATTAAAGTAAGCAAGTGTTTTTAATTCTAGCAAGCGAAAGTTTAGTTTTAATCTAAATAAAAAATGTATGAACATCACCATTGTAAACAAATGAAAACTTGATTTAATTTTTTGTCAATGCAATTTTGTCTCTCTTCCGTACCTACTTCGAAAAACGTGCACTTTTTATATTTATAGCGTGCTTAACCATAAGATAATGAGTGCAAAATTTAGGCAAGATTGCAGAGATCATAAAAGTTTATGCCCTTAGCTAAACTTATAGAGTATTTTATGCATCAATTGACCGGAGTGGGGCCCAAAAGGAAGCAGTTTTCCAAATTGGAAATAAACAGCATCTTATAGCAGATAATGCACAAAGTAATCAAACCAACATTAATTCTATAATACAAAAATATGATTTCATTTCTCGACAAGTAGGCACAAGTTTTTGTCTGGTGTAATCAACCGTTGAGCCTCGAAATACTAGTGGTTAGACATGTTCGCATGATTATTTTATGCTGACACTTTGAAGGAACGAACATCTACTGTAAAGCTTCCCAAAATTCATAACTGAGAAAATTCTCCAAACATTACCGGGATGACATGTTTATATTATGAAAAAGGCATATAGTGAATACAACAATTGTTGTCTGTCATAACTTAAGGGTAAGAGTATGTTCGATATACATTTTTGACACGACAATCATGACAGCTGTGTAGATGAAACGTGATCACAGCATTTGATCGTGCAGTGGGTACATACGTTTTAGAAGATACGAAGATTAAAAATTATAGCTCGCAATACCATTGGAAGTTGTAGATTGTTATTTTTCTTGTGTGACGTTTTTATTTGATCCTGTTGTAATAAAACAGCGCTATCTCAACCAACAAGTACATATACAATACAGCAGGCTGAACGGGCGGTCACAACTGATTAGGGTTAGTTTGTGATGGCAATCTTTGCCAATTTGTAGCCCAAGTCGACTCACCGGCGAAAAAAAAGAACAAAGCTACTGCATTTTAATACCAAGCCTGTTTCAAGTAAGGCTCGATAACTCAGTAACGTGAACAGTCATGTCTTATACAGCTATTACTGTTATTATGTTTGCTGCTGTAGTTGAGTCCCTAATCATTATTGTTGGCAACATCTTCACCATATACGTGTTCTGGAAGCACCGTAACAGACTGAAGCGAACTTATTTTCTTCTTATAAACTTAGCTGTTGCGGATCTACTTGTTGGATTGACAGAACCAATGGCGGCAGGAACGTTTTATATCTCTCAGCATATTGACGAATCAAGCATCGACAGCAGAGGAAATATTACAAATGCGTTTCAAACAATGTTTTCTTTCGCCTCAATATTTTTCCTGGTACTCATCTCGCTGGAACGTGCATATGCGTTGATTTGGCCGCTCCGACATCTAGTGGCAAGCACCAAAGGTTACATTTATAGTATAACATTTGCGTGGGTTGCTGGAATGTTTGTAGGAACATTTTCCTTGCTAGCTATGTACGACATCTTGAATTTTGTATATTGGACAGCTACATGGGGCTGTATCGTGGTGTTATGTTTGATCACGGTGTACACGTCTTATCTGGCAATCCGAACAAGACTTAACAGCGGTGTTCCTGCCATTGATGCTTCTCATAACAGACAAAATGAGCCACAGCAAAACGCTAAATTGTCCAGGACTCTGTATGTTGTCATAACTGCATCATTCCTCTTTTGGTTTCCAAGTATCGTTGTTTACTGCACGGATATCTCTGTTCGGTGTGTTCCACTACTCGTATTTTACTTTTTCAACACTTTTCGTTTGGCCAATTCTCTCGTTAATCCCATCATTTACAGCTTTAGAATACCCATGTTTAGGGAAACATTTAAACGAATGAAGCTCTGTAAGCAGTCAAGACAATACACAGTTAATTATATACGTTGACATTTTTGTTAAAACTTGCACAAAGACAGCAACGGAAAGGAAGAATCAAACGATGGCAGGGTGTTGTCACAGGATGTTTTGCAAAATTAATTGTAAAATGAAAAGCTAAATTGAAACTTGATTTATAGTGGCTTTTAAGGTTAAGGCAATTAGTGCCGAGGCTTCTACAAAATCTACAATATATCGAAAATAACTATAAATAGAAGATAGTGTCAATGGATTACGGATGTGAACTTATGATCACGTCGTTTTTAGTAGTCCCTTAACTGAGGCACGGTCAGCGTCCATTTCTACACACCAAAGTGTTTTTTGTATTTAAGTTCTTGTCTGGTGATTTTTATGTCTTAAGAACAAAGTTTAGGAATTTTCGTGACTGTGAACGTGAATTGAACTTATCGATAATAGAACTAAAATATTTTGATCTGTCAACCGTGGGACATCTCGTGTCTCAATCTTGACATTTGCCCTGTGAGGACTACTACTTTTATTACAACCAAAACCCATTTCTCGGCAAACCGAGGTGTATGTTCTTTTAAAAAAAAATTGTTTATGGATCTTAATCTCAAACTAAGGAAAGATAACCTAAAATATGTGCATGTTATTAAGCAGCCAAAAAACACATAAAAGTAGCGCTGTTAAATAAAGAAATTGTCAGAAGGTAAACTGCAAACCATGAATCTTAGGAAGAAAGTAGAAGAAGCCAAATGATGGAAATCAAGAGTAGAAGAAAGTAACACCCTATAAGCAACAACTTAGTAAAAAGAAAAGGAACTGTAAGTAACATACTATGTCAAACCACTGGCAGAAACTCCAAACCCTTTAACAGTGTTGTCATAATTGTTGGTTCAATGAAAAACGAACGAACGACAATTTAGTTTTCTATAATTGTTGAATTTGAAATTTGTCTCCTGAATTTTGCCACTGAATTTTTATTAAGTCGCGGCGCTTATTCGAGTAAATGCGGTATTCAATTGTCAGTCAAGGTGTGATAGCTGCGCTGAAAAGTAATTTTATCGATAGCGCACTGGTACTCATCTCTTGGCTTATTTGTAAAACTTGAAAGCTGTAGATTTTACATATGTTATAATATTTTTATTTGTTCTTGTTATTATAAGCACCAAATCGAGACAATAGTTGTGACAGCTGCGTCTATTGTCTTTTGGTTTCCGTGTAGTGTCATTTACATTATCTATTTATTTTCTGTGTTTCAGATGTGCTCCTGATTTTCTGCTTCACATTTTGAACGTGTCTTTTGACCAATTCTGTTGTCAACCCACTAATTTATAGTCTTGGAATTCCCAATTAAGAATGTTCTATATAGTATTTTATACAACAATTCATCCGCCGGGGGTCCAAGAGGAAGCACATTAAAATTCCCAAATTTGAAATAGACTGCATCTATTACCAGCTTTGCACATAGTAATCAAGTCAGCTATTTGTTATACAATACATATCTAAAATTAATTTCAAATGAAGAGAAGATCCTCGCAGTTATGAACACAGTTGCAAAAATTAAGCCTGAAAATTCAGGCTTGCCGGGACTCGAACCCTGACCTCTGTGATATCGGTGCAGCGCTCTAACAAATTGAGCTACCAAGCCAACTGGGAGCTGGTAAATATATTGGTTCGTAATATACCCGGGAAAGATGAAGATGATATAATGAATATGTGAAGTCATATTTTTGAACTGCGGATGAAGAATAAATTAAAAGAGGATCCTCGCAGTAATGAACACAACTTAAGCAGTTGCAAAAATTAAGGAGGATTTTCTCTTCATTTATTCTTCATCTGCAGTTCAAAATAATATATGATTTCATTTTTATTTTAAATATATGATCCTCCTGCTTAAGTTGTGTTCATAACTGCGAGGGTCTTCTCTTCATTTATTTTCCATCGCAGTTTAAATATATGATTTCATATATTCATTATTTCAAAATTAATTTTATAGCACAATCGTGTCCGGTTTTATTTTTCGCACAGTAGACACAAGTTTTTTTTTGCCTGATTTAATTAACTCTTAAACCTCGAAATACTTGTTGGGTTGACCGAAGCACTAGCGACTGAAACATGTAAATAGCATTTAATCGTTTTTGGTCCCTAGAAGAACGCAGCATCAACAACACGACTTATTGAAATATTATGACATTTATCATTTCACATCTGTTTTCGTTTGGCGAAATCTGTTTTCTGTTTTCTTTTGTCAGTCCAACCATTGGTAGTCTAAGATATTTCATGATCGGTGAAACATTGAAACGACTAAAGCTTCGAAAGCATATAAAACAGGGCATTGAAGAACAACTTATTAGACGTAAAATCCATACCCCACCCGCGGCTTATACCTTTATAGCCCACAGCAGGCAGAATTATCCCGCCTGGGTGTAGTCTTTTCCGCACTAAATGTATTCTGGTCTCTTTTTGATTTTTCATTCGGAGCTACCTCCAATCTTTCTGATTTTATCCAAGTAAGTGATTTGCATGATTAGAGACACCCAGTTTTTTGTTTATAGCATGCTTAACGGTAAAGCAAAATCTCAAAATGTTGTACATTAAAGCAAAGCTTTGAGAAATTATCTGTAAATAGCGTAGTTAAATTTTAGTCTGTTTTTATTGTAAATATCATTTTAAGTCTTTTTATTATTATTATTTTTATTTATTTTATGTGTCCCCTATTAGTAGAGAGTGTTTCACTCTCGGCTAGAATTCCTTGACACATTAATAAAGTTGTTGATTGATTTATTGATTAAGAAAAATTAATGATGATTTTAGTTGAAGTAAGAAAACTTTGAAGAAATGAACATCTACCGCAAAGCTTCCCAAAATTTGTAATTGAGAAAACTCTCCAAACATTATATTAAGATGACATATCATCGTATTTTTATTTAAAAAAAAGGCACGCAACAATTGTTATTTGTCAGCATATTATATTAAGATTCTGTTTAATATGCAACTTTAGACATGACAATGGCGACAGTTGTGTGTAGGAAAAGTGATCAAATATTTGATGGTTCAGGGGGTTCATTCGTTTTGTTAGATGTTAATTAAAAATCACAACTCGAAATGTTATTGGAAGTTGTAGATTTTAATTTTTCTTTTAGGAAGTTTTTATTTGATCCTGTTGTAATAAAACACCGCCATTTCAACAAATACATACAGCAAGCACGGCGAGCGGGCGGTCACAACTACAACTGACTACGGTTATGATTGCAATGCTTGCCATTTTGTAGCCCAACTCAACTTATTGCGAAATCAAAGTCTCTTCGAGATATCGACGTTTTTGCATGAAGTATGAGTCGAAGGTTTATCCTGTGCATTGTTCTTCGAACTTATCATTACAGTTTCTTTGTAGTTTGGTTTAACAATTTCCTATCTTCGCGGAGAAAATGCAGCCATATAATTTTGTCAAAAATGGCTCGTCCGCGCCGGGTATATCTTAGCCTGCGAACAGGCTTTCGGAGAGCGGTCGGCCGGCGGGGCAAAAATGGAGGGGAAAGCCTGCACGCATCTCTGAGAATCGCAAATGCCGCCCACGAACACCCCGCAGATTGCTTAGCTTGTCAATTGTCACATTTAAACAAAAGCATTTAAACCGCACGCCGGAAATCAAATTTAAACTAAGGAAAACAAATAATGGCCATTCGCCCGCGAGCTAAAAATTACAGAACGTTTCTTCTGACAGCCAACGGCCAAGTTCAGAAGATGCAGTTCACAGTCCCAGAGTAGGATCTTGTGGCCCAATGGAAAAACAAATGTTCGAACACCAGATGTAAGTGAGAATATCCTTCTCGTGCAGAATATCGCCTCGAAAAATTGGCAGCAGTCGCTAACGCCGTTCTCAAGAACGAGCAATTGAAACCAGACACGTTCTATTTTGATTTTTGTCTCTACCGGAAACATCGACAACGTCACAAATAATTAACCGCTCCTAGAAAAGAAGCCCCCATCTCTTGATTTTTTTACTTCAATAATATTTTGAAAAGAGCGAGTTTTTTGGTATGGTTTATTTTTGACGTTTGTAATTTTTAAACGATGTAAGTGTAGTGATTATTTATTCGTGTTTTGTTACGCAATCATTGTTTGTGCGACGCTTTTTATAGATCGCCTTTCAGACACACGTGCGTTGAGATAAGAAAGCTGACATGTCACTTTTAAAATTGTTATATAAGTTTGTAAATGTGACAAGTCACGTTTTTTCCAGAGAAAGTGATCACCCACAGCGGAAAGTAATCCCTTGAGAAATTAAAACAGTCCCTTGAGAAATTAAAAAGTCCCTTGAGAGTTTAAAATATGTGGTTCCAAATCTTGTCCACTAACCCTATTCTACCATTTTAGCTTGTAAACAAGCAAAAACGTCGAAAAAAAGGAACAAAACAGGCTGCATTTTAGTGCCAAGCTTGTTCCATTCACGGCTCAGCAACTCAGTGACTTGATCTATCATGTACAATATAGCTGCTATTGTAATCATATTTGCTGCTGTCGTTGAGTCCCTGATCATTATTGTTGACAACATCTTCACCATATTCGTGTTCTGGAAGCACCGTAGCAGACTGAAGCGAACTTACTTTCTTCTTATACACTTGGATTTTTATGTTTGATCACGGTCTGCTTGTCTTATCTGGCAATCCGAACAAGACTTAACAGCGGAGTTCCTGCCATTGATGCTGCTCATAACAGACAAAATGGACCACAACAAAAAGCAAAATTGTCCAGGACTCTGTTTATTGTCATAACTGCGTCTCTCCTCTTTTTATTACCAACTATCGTAGTTTACTGCACACATTTTATCTGCTCCGCTTGTGTTCCACCAATTTTTCATCAATTTTTCAATGTTTTTCGCTTGGTTAATTCTTTCGTAAATCCTATCATTTACAGCTTTAGAATCCCCATGTTTAGGCAAACATTAAAACGAGTAAAGGTTTGCAAGCAGTCAAAACAATATACAGTTAATTATATACCTTGAGATTTTTGGTAAAACTTCAAAGAGGACAGCAATGGAAAGGAATGCCCTTTCTTCTCTGTTAAGGATGACAAGTGTTTTCATAAAAGTTCTGTCAATCGCAAAGAGGACGACTATTTTTTGCTTTAAAAACACTCAATTTGAAAGTTGTCACTTATGTTGGGCAAGAGCGTCACATTGTTAGTTCTTTGTCGTTGAATGAGCAAAGAAAAGCCTCGACGTTCAAGTGTTTTTAAGCTCGGTGCATGGTTTCTCGGAGCGAGTAGGGTGGGTAGGGAAACCCTTAGTTCCCAATTTTATGGTTGCTATGGCACGTTTCTTTGGTGAAAAGGTACATGTCTTTTGTCTACTGCAATAGTAAATCTTGCTGTATAGCTTGTTGCACCTGTTGTGTAGAATAAAACCTTCGAATAAGAAAAATACCCTAGGTTAAAAGGCGTAGAAAATATAATCTGAAACTAGAATTTCCTGTATCTTCTTAGCATATGCACTTGTCAAACTTACGAGGAAAAAATCTGAGTCACCGACGGGAAACGAACCCGTGGCCAAACAGATACGTGTTGTGCGCTCTAACCAATGAGCTACGAGAGACTTGTGGTGAGCTTGGCCATTTACTAGGTTTATATATGACTCGCCTCCTGCATACTGCTAAGACCAGCAATGTCGAAAACTTCAAGTGTTATATATAATAAAGATAGTAAATTTGTTAAATTTGACTAAAAACTGCTTTGGACATGAAACTTCCAAAAGCGTGAATGACTTTTATAACCATAAGAAAGTTAGCAGGCCGACTGACTTGATAAAATTCCAGGCAAAACTGAGGTTCGAAGTCAACTCAATTCTGTGGTTTTGAAATATGGAAGAGGAAAAAACTCCATCAGAAATACCAGGCGTTATTTAAAGGTAGAAGGGGTTAGGGGTGAGATAATAGAATGTGAGATTTCAAAGCGGTAAGTGGGGGTGTAATTTGGAAAGCTATAAAAACTTGAGGTCTTATTATAAATGTCGTGTGGGTTTGGGTTGGATAAGTAAATGTGGTTTTTTTCTTACTAGAAAAGGAGGAGGGGAGTGTGTAAGTTGGCCCTTTCTTACTCCCTTTCATCCAATTCAGATGTACATACAGGAAAAGGGCTGTAGAACTAGAGGATCGCACTGTATCCACCCACTCTTCAAAACGCAACAACCAGGATCACAAGGTGAGCCCTCAACTGCAGTCCACTAGTGAAGCTGAAGAGAGAAGCGCCAACGTTATTAAAAATGAAAAAAAGATCTGACACTGAGGAACAAGAGTATTTGATAGAAATCGTTAATAGGTGGTATAAGATATAATGCCGTTCTAAAAGGAAGTTATTTTTGCCAGTTAGCCCTGTTTTCTGATGCATAAACATGAAATAGAAAGTAGTACTTTAAGTCACAATCCTTTATTATTTAAGAAAAATGACAGTTGTACCTTAGCTTACATTGCTAATATTCACTACACAGGTACGGATTCACTTGACAAACAAATGAAAGCCTTCCTTTCTGTTGCCGCAAGATGTTTAAATAATTATAAGTTTCAAGTTCTGTAGTAAACTCTATATTGTCTTGAGTGCTTTCGGAGCTTCATTCCTTTAAAAACTTCTCTGAACATGGGTTTGCGTAGTTGGTCCTAATAGAATGATGATAATAATAATAATAATAATAATAATAATAATAATAATAATAATAATAATATATAATATTAATAATAATATTTAAGATTTCTATGGCACAAATTAACATGTAAACATGACCAAATGCGCCTCGCAAATAAAAAAGTTAAAGAATAAAAATACTAGAAATATAAGAGATTTAAAAACTGAAATGCAAACAAATAGCTTTTTCCTCAAAGCTTCGAATATAAGCTGTAGCATGGGGTTTCAATAAATGAAACTGACAATAAGAAGCTCTCACACACAAATGAAAATTTTCAAATGCAACATTTGCAAACAAAAAGCCAACGCATGTCCTTTTTCTGATGAACAGAACATTTATAACACCTTGTAATCGTTTGCAGGGAATGGAAGGGCTTTCTTTTCGTTACTGTCTTCATGCAAGTTTTACCAAAATGTCAGGTTACATAATTAACTGTGTATTGTTCTGACGGCTTGCAGAGCTTCATTCGTTTAAATGTTTCCCTAAACATGGGTATTCTAAAACTGTAAATAATAGGATTGACCAAAGAATTAGCCAAAGGAAACACGGTAAAACTGTAACGCACAGGCAATGGGACACATTTGGAACAAAGATAATCAATGGAGTACCCCACAGTACTCGGAAACCAACAGATAAGTGACACTGCTATTAAAATAAACAGAGTCTTAGAGAGTTTCGTGTTCTGGTGCAGCTCATTGTGTCTGTTATGAGTCAAATCGATGGCAGGAACTCTGCAGTAAAGTCTTCTTCGAATTGCCAGATAAGACACGCAGATAATCATCAAAGCTAAAACGATGAGAGAAGAGAGGGTAACATGCCAATAAACAGCATTCAATATGCCGTGGACAGCTAGCAAAGACAATGTGCCTGCCGGTATTCCACATATCCATACAAACATCACAATGTAGATGTAACTTTTGGTGCTTGCTACTCGATGGCGGAGCGGCCAAATCAAAGCATATGCACGTTCCAACGAAATTACTGCAAGGAAAAATAGTGACGCAGAGTAAATCGTGGTTAGAAAGGCATGTGAAATGTTTTTGTAACTTGTGCTGATGGCAGTGATATGCTGTGGAATTGCAGTTGTTCCGATTATGGTCGGTTGGATGAATCCAACTAGGAGATCAGCAGCAGCCAAGTTTATAAGAAGAAAGGAAGTCCGCTTCAGTCTGTTACGGTGCTTCCAAAACACAAAAATGGTAAAAATGTTGCCAACGACTACAAATAAGGATTCAATTATAATGACACTCACAATTACAAGGGAAGCTATGCTTGGCATAGCGAATGATGTTCTTAATGTTATAAAGCCAACTGAAAAAGGTCACAACTATTTGACTTATGTGCTACGTCTTAGTGACTCGGCAGTCATCCGTGAAAACACCGCCATTCGCTTCCACCTCTCCTTTTATTTACATCCTGAGTAGGAGTCGCTATATTAATAAAAAGCACATTTTAATTAAACCTTTCGACAAAAAGGTTTGTTCCTGCTGAACGAAAACTGAAAGGGCTTTATGCAAGTGCGTAAACTTGATGACATATAACAATAAAAGAAAGTCATTAAGACGAGACTTTAGTAGTTATTGTGTTCTTTATATTTACAGTAAGTTCATATTCAATTTTAGATATCTCATTCTTATTCTACCTATTTAATTATCAGTCAAGCCGTGCCTGATGCTCTGAACTGTAATTTTATTCAAATTAAAGGGGCACAAATCTTTTGTCTTATTTTAATTGAAACCTTTTTCTCGGAATGTCATTGGATCAAATTAGAAGTTGTATTCCTATTTCATTTTTTTTATTTGATCCTGTTATTAAAAGCTTCAAATAAAAGAAAAAGAATATTAACTTACGAAAAACTTGAATAACCTGAATGAAGACGTTATTTAAAATAGCTTTTTGGAACTTTTTTTTTCTGGCAGTTTAATTAAAGATTGGTGAAATGAAAGGAGTACTTCTGAAATTCGAAGATTATTTGTCAGTGCAGGCGACCAGGTGTAGAGCCTGACGAGTAACCTTTTGCCATCAAGCTCGATTAAAATATGGTTAACTCGAGTCAGTGAGTTTTCTATATGGTGTGAACATAGCGCCTACTAAATGTGAAAAAATTAGAATTTCTTTTTTAAGTAAATATTTCATTTCTTCGCGTTGAAAGTTATGCTTTGCCTTGGTAATCAATGGTCGACTAAACGAAATGCCGTGATCTATAATAATATCAGTTCATATTTTCACTCGTTTCGTCATTTCAATCCAGACAGTTTAGAATATCAAGCATGTTATAAGATTAAGAAATAAACTGCAATGATCTGAATCGGTCATTACTGTAAGGTGCATAAAGTGGAATGTGGCCTATATAGGTATGTGCCGCCCGATAGGGTATGGTTTTTGAGGTTCTCAGTCCTTAAATAGGGTATCATTTTTGCTCCTTTTGACAATGTGTTCCCGGTGTGACCCTTAGATAGGAAATACAAAAACAGTTTGGATGCAGGGGACCACGCAACGAAGAAAAAACTGCTTGGCTTCTCTGCTGCCGGATCTCTTGTTCAAGAAATGCTCGTACCAGACGTCACTCTAAGTGCTTATAAAACCAAATTGATTGCAAGGCTGGTACAACGGCAGGAGGGCAAGATTTATTGGCCAATATTTCAACTAGCAGAGCTAGTCTTCTTCAGGGCCAGTACTATAATATAAGGAAAATAACGGCTCTAAAATTTGAATTTGGATAATACAGTGTGGGTTAATGTTTAACTAATACAGGCTATATAAAGATATACGGTGACAAGATATATAATAATAATAATAAAATTGAAAAAAACAAAAATAATGAAATTGCCAATGTTCATTTCTACGGTTAATACCATTAGGCGCAAGTGTTTGGCCTCTGTGTATCAGGTAGGCCTCTCTAGCCTTTCTGCGGGATGCATTATTTGTCGGTTGGAGTTCCAGAGGAATGAGTGTCATGTCTTGGATAGAGTGATCAGGTAGATTAAAATGCGTAGGTACTGCTGCTGAAGCGTTAGCGTGTCTGGGATTGTTCGTGGCTTGTTGCTTACCGGCGATCACCTAACCTTCGTGACCAATTAGTTCGCGCGAAACTCAAGCAGCCAGTAAACGCCTCACTCAACCAACCTAGTCAACCTCATGGCACCTTCCGCTGCAACTCGAAACACGGATGTCTCACCTGCCCCCACATTGAAAATGGCAGAAGAACATACACTTTCAACAACACGGGAGAAGTGCGGGAAATCAAGCATCGCATAACTTGTAAATCTTCAAACTTAACTTATATGATAGAATGTTACAAAATGTAAAAAACAATACATAGGGGAAACTGAACGTAGTATCCGTGAAAGATTCGCTGAACATAGACAAGCCACGAACAATCAATTTTTCTAGAAGCCTTGGCACTAATTGCCTTAACCTTAAAAGCAACTAAATCAAATTTCAATTTAGATTTTCATTTTTGCAATTAATCTTGCAAAACGTCCTGTGACAACACCTTGCCATCGTTTGAATCTTCCTTTCCATTGCTGTCTTTGTGCAAGTTTTAACAAAAATGTCAAGGTATATAATTAACTGTGTATTGTTTTGACTGCTTACAGAGCTTCATTCGTTTAAATGTTTCTCTAAACATGGGGATTCTAAAGCTGTAAATGATAGGATTTACAAGAGAATTTGCCAAACGAAAAACGTTAAAAAATTGAAACATAGAGAGTGGAACACACCCAGAACAGAGATATTGAGTGCAGTAAACTACGATACTTGGAAACCAAAAGAGAAGAGATGCAGCTATTACAACAAACAGGGTCCTGGAGAATTTCGCGTTTTGTTGCGGTCCATTTCGTCTGTTATGAGCGGCATCAATGGCAGGAACTCTGCAGTTTAGTCTTCTTCGGATTGCCAGATAAGACACACAGACCGTGATCAAACATAAAACCATGATGCAGCCAAATGCAAGTGTCCAATGTACATAATCCAAGATGTCGTATAGAGCTAGCAACGTTAATACCCCTACAGACATTCCAGCTACCCACGCAAAAATCACACTATAAACGTAACCTTTGGTGCTTGCCACTCGATGGCGGAGCGGCCAAATCAACGCATATGCACGTTCTAACGAAATAAGTGAGAGGAAAAATACTGACGCGAAAGAAAACATTGTTTGAAACGCATTTGTAATGTTGCCTCTGCTGTTGATGCTTGATTCGTCAAGATGCTGAGGGATATCAAACGTTCCTAACGCTATTGGTTCTGTGAACCCAACCAGTAGATCTGCAACAGCCAAGTTTATAAGAAGATAGGAAGTTCGCTTTAGTCTGTTACGGTGCTTCCAAAACACGAATATGGTGAAAAGGTTGCCAACAATAATGATCAGGGACTCAAATAAAGCTGAAAATGTAAGTACAACAGCACCTGTATTGGACATGACAGTTCAATGAGTTAAAGAGCCGGTATGTGAAAAGGCCTGGCACTGAACTTCAATTTCGATTTCTTTTTTTTTCCTTAGTGAGTCGTGTTGGGCTACAAAGTGGCAAGGACGGCTATTGCAACCATGATCAGTTGTGACTGTCCGTTCCGCCTGCTGTGTTGCATATGTGCTAGTTGAGATGACGCTAGTTTTGTTGCAACAGGATCAAATAAAAGCTTCAAACAAGAAAAAAAAAATAATCTACAACTTCCAATAGTATTGCGAGCTGTACTTTTTAATTAACATCGGACAAAACGCTTGTACTCAGTGCACAATCAAAAGTTGTGATCACGTTTCATATACACAACTTTCGCAATTGTCATGTAAAAATGTATATTGAACATACTCTAAACACTAAGTTCTGCCAAATAAAAATTGTTGTATGCCTTTTTTAATAACAATAATGTCATCACAATGATGTTCGGAAACTTATTTTCAATTATAAGTTTAGTGAAGCTTCGCTGTAGGTGTTCTTTTCTTTAAAGCAATCGAACATCAACTAAAATCATCAAATCATGTTAATTTTTTTCTTGATCGGCTTGAGCTTTGCTTTATGGTAGCTGATTTCATGTTTAGATTATAACTTTACCGTCACTAAACGCGAAGTACTCTATGATTAAAAGTTTTGAGTGAAAACCTTCTTTCAGCAATTTCATGTAAAATTCGCTCATATCGGAATACGTCTGAAGTTAGAAGATAACTTATTGACAATGCAGCTTGTTTACACCATATAGTGTGAACATGGTGACCGCCAAATGTCGCTCAAATGACACGCTCAATATAATATAGCGTAGGCTAAAATTAAATGAGACGCAAAAATTCTACAGTTGTGACAGTATACTAATTGCAGCTTCCTTAACAAATATTTAAAATATGAAGATCTAATCGCTAACTTTTATGTCTCTATATATTGTTTTTCTTTCTAAGCTTTAATCGTTTCATCGGATTTCTTTAAATATGGAAATTTTGTTAAAAAGTGTAACTGATCAGAGTTAAGAACCAAGAGAATTGGCAACATGTTACATTGCTGAATTATTAAGCAGTAGAGTAGGAACACATCTGGAACACAGAGAATGAATGCAGTAAACGACG
Organism: Oculina patagonica; assembly: GCF_052425735.1. Taxonomy (NCBI): domain Eukaryota; kingdom Metazoa; phylum Cnidaria; class Anthozoa; order Scleractinia; family Oculinidae; genus Oculina; species Oculina patagonica. The sequence continues at coordinate 8,115,340 of NC_135764.1, forward strand.
GACCCAGGGAAGCCAGAAGACAAGAGACGCAGCTATCACAACAAACAAAGTCCTGGGAAGTTTCTTGCTTTGATTGTGGACAGTTTCGTTGTAATGAGCCGCGCCAATGGCAGGAACTCTGCAGTTAAGCTTTGTTCGGCAGATCGCTGTCCAAGCAAAAATGATGATGGCGCAAAAAGCAACTATCCAACATTTAGGATACGGTATGCAGCTAGCAAGGAAAATACGCCTACATATATTCCAGCTACCCATACACAAAAAACGCTGTAAATGTAACCTTTGGTGCTTGCTACTCTTAAAAGTCTGATAACTTAGTTTTTAAGGCCTATAATTAACTCTGTACTGTTTTGACTGCCTTCGGAAAATTATTCGTCTTATCATCTCTCTCTAAAACTGTAAATGATAGGATTAACGATAGAATTTGCCAAACGAAACATGTTAGAGACATAAACTACTACTAAAATGGCACATTCGGAACAAAAATAATGAACTGCGTAAAATGCCATGCTTGGAAACCAACAGGCAAGAGACGCACCTATCACAATAAACAGAGTTTTAGAAATTTTCGCATTCTGTTCAGGTCCATTTTGCCTGTTTTCAGCCGCATTGACGGCGGGGAGTCTGCAGTTAAGTCTTGTTCGGATTGCCAGGTATGAAACACAGATCGCGAATAAACATAAAATGACCATAGCAGCGCATGCAACTATCCAGTGTGCGTAATCCAATACGCCTTGAACGGCAAGCAAAGACAGTAAACCTGTAGATATGGCAGCTAACCACACAAAAATGACACCGTAAATGTAACCTTTGGGGTTTGCCATTCGATGGCGAAGCGGCCAAATCAAAGCATATGCACGTTCTAACGAAATTAAAACGAGGAAAAATACTGACGCGAAAGAAAAAGTTGTTTGAAGTATGATGGAAATATGTCCATAACCTGTACTATTGATGCTTAGTTCTTCAAGCTCCTGAGGGAGTTCATTTCCAAACACTATTGGTTCTGTCAATCCAACAAGTAGATCCGCAGCAGCCAAGTTTATGAGAAGAAAAGAAGTTCGCTTCAGGTTGTTACGGTGCTTCCAAAACACGAACATGGTAAAAAGATTGCCAATAATAATGATCAGGGACTCAAATATAGTGGCACCAATAATAACAATAACAGCTGTTTTGGACATGTTGACATGTTCACGTTACTGAACCGTCATTTTGAATTGGCCTGGGACTTAAATGAAACGAGTTAATCTTGTCGGAGTGCGTCTTGGCTGCAAAGTGGCAAGGATTGCCATCGAGCCACTCTTGACTGGCCGCTCTGCTCGCTGAACTGCGGATGTATTTGTTAGAGTTGGTGCTGTTTTTCAATACAGCAGTCAAATAACTACTTTTAATGAAAATTACAATCTACAGTTTTCAATAGCATTCAAGCCTCGGCTTTCTAATTAATATCCTAGAAAACACTCCCGCCTATTGTACCGTAAATGAAAGCTCTTTCCAAGGGCTATTGTGCGCAATTGTCATTTAAATCTTTTTCATAAAGTTTATACATATAAACAGACTCAAAACACACTCACAATTAAATAACAATATTTTATAATAACCTGTCTACCGAATGTAGTTTAAGACTTTCTTCAATTAAATTTGGAAATTTTATGACTAACGGTACACACCTCTGTAATTGACCTGGTGAATCCCGACTGATTGTTAAGCAGAAAGAGGGATCGCTTCAGATTTTGACCCTTTTTCCAAAACACAAAGTAATAAAGCATTCAACAGTAATAATACACATATTTACAGTTGCAGCTGTATTGGACATAGCTTGGAGTCAATTTATGAAAAGCAAATTTTCACTAGTGCGTTTTACACAAGGGTCGCGCCTCCTGAAAGGAAATGAAAGGGCTTTATGAATGCGAATAAACTGGATGTGGTTGGAATATTGATAATTTATTGCGAGTTCTTCATATTAATAGTAGGTTCATAGTCCATTTTATATATTTCATTCTTATATTCCACCTTTAATTGTCAGTTAAAGTGTGATAGCTGTTTTGGATATGATTTCATTGATAGCATAGTGGCACAAATCTTTTGTCTGATTTTAATTAAAACTTCAGTATCTCGGATACCATTGGATCAAATTGAAAGTTGAAGATTTTAAACATATTTTTAAAATTCCATTTGATCTTGTTATATAAAAAACACCAAACCTAACAAATATTTCTTCAGTACGGCGGGTCATGCAGAGGGTCGCAAGTGTTTCGTTCATGACGGGGGGAGGATTGTTCGGATTTTCGGATCAATAGATCAAACACGCCACGCCATGTTTTCACTTCGAGGAACAACAACATCCGGGACTTTATTGACGTCAGATCTTATACATATTAATGAGATCATCCTAACACCCCCACTTGATCTCTTCCTATGTATGTTCTAAAATCACATGAACACGGTCATATTACTAAAATATAAACATACAGCTTACTATCAGTTGACAAATGAGTAAAACTATAACAAAATATAGAACTCTTGTACATTACTTCTACATTAAAACTCAAATGTCTTAAGAACCAAAAATATAACTCTTGAATTTTTGCAACTTAATCTTCGTAACTGGTTTGGTCATGACATCAGCAACCATATCGGCGGTGGGACAATACTTAATGATTACTTTGCCTGCATCCTGCACATTGCGAATAAAATGGTATCGCACATCAATATGTTTGGATCTCTGTCGATTGACTGGATTCATGGACAAGGCAATTGTCCCCTGATTATCCTCAAAGATCAAAACAGGATCATTTACCTCACCAACATCATTCACTATCTGAATGAGATACATGCCCTCCTGAACTGCCGCTGCCAGGGCAATGTACTCAGCTTCACAAGATGAAAGAGCTACTGTTGGCTGCTTTCTCGACTTCCAAGAGATAAGTGGACCAGCTTTATTCAAACTGAAGCAGTACCCACTGATGCTGCGTCTGTCATCTGTAGATGATGCCCAATCAGCATCACTATAGCCTATCAGTGTAAGACCATTGTCACATTTCCTATAGCACAGTTCAAAGTCAAGGGTCCCCTTTAAGTACCGCAGTACATGTTTCACTGCTACCCAGTGTTCCTTTGTGGGATTAGTTAGAAACTGAGACAGTTTAGTAACAACCCAGCATATGTCTGGTCTGGTGCATGTCATAGCATATACCAAGCTACCCACTGCTTCACGGTATCGCTTTGGATCAACAGGGTTTTCACTGCCAAACTCAAACTTCTGCTCAGAAGGTGTAGGTTTTGGTTTACAATCAGACATCTCAAATCTCTCAAGCACCTTACTGATATACCTCTTCTGGTCCATTTTTACAAAGCCATCACCTTGCTCAAAGTGAATACCCAAGAAATATGAAAGTCTACCCAGATCTTTCATATGAAACCTCTTGTTCAACATCTCTTTAGTTTTAGACAATAACACCATGTCGCTTGCTGCTATAATTATGTCATCCACCCAGACAAGCATAGCAACAAGTCCACTTCCAACCTGTTTGGTGTACACACAATTGTCAACAGGGCCTTGTACAAAATCATTCTCTTGCAAGAAACAGTGTAGTACATGGTTCCAATTCCTACCCGACTGCTTCAATCCATACAGAGATTTGTTCAACTTATACACAAGTTTCCCTTCACTCCCCGGGGGAACTTCAAAGCCCTCAGCTTGATCCATATAGATCTCACAATCAATAGGGGCATTGAGATATGCCGTCTTCACATCCATCTGATGCAAAATCAAATCGTGTTGTGCTGCCATTTGCATTAGCACACGCACTGATGTGAGATTAGCTGTTGGTGCAAACGTCTCCTGATAATCAACACCTCTCACTTGACTGTAACCCTTAGCAACATACCTTGCTTTGTAATTTTTAGCACCATTGGAACTTTCTTTGATAGTGTACACCCAACGGCCCCCCACTGAATTTTTGCCCTCTGGCAAAGGAGACAAAGTAAATGTGTTATTCTCAGTTAGAGAATTCATCTCTTCCTTCATTGCTGCCTCCCAGTTACTAGACTCAGGTGATTCCATAGCCTCTTGGTAAGTTTGAGGGAAAGCAGAAAATTTGTAACAGTAATCTACACTCGTCAGTACCTGATCACTATCCTTCATGTTTGTGACATAATCTCTCAGGTAAGCTGGGGGTCTTCTCTCCCTCGTGGAGCGTCTCACACTTTCATCACGAGGCTGTGAAGTAGGACTAGGTTCATTCTCAGCCTTAGGTCCTTCAGCAAGTTCATCCAGACCCTCTCCGGATCTGTCAACATCAGATTCACTACAAGTATCAGGGTTAGTATTGTGTCGTGATGGCATGAAATCATCATCACCCAGTGGAATTTCAGTTTGGGTCTGTCGTTCAACATGTACCCCTCTCCTAGGGTACTTCACCACCCTGTACTTCATAATCTTGCCTGTCTCTGGGATTAACACCAGATAGGCAGGACTCTCTTTATCATACCCAAGGAAAATCCCTTTGGTGCACCTGGGATCCAATTTCTTCTTATTCTGCTTATATGCATAGCATTCAGATCCAAAAACTCTCATGTTTGACAAATTTGGCTTCTTGCCAGTGATAGCAAAGTATGCAGTTTGCTTAAGGCGGTTGTTAAAGCACCGATTGCGAATGTACGCAGCTGCCATTACCGCATAGGGCCAAAACCCTTTGCCCAGATTGGCTTGCAGGAGTAAACACCTTCCCATCTCAAACAAGGTTCTCCAGTGTCGCTCTGCCGTCCCATTTTGGTGGGGAGAATGGGGTGCAGACATTTCATGCTTTATCTTATTTTTCTCCAGCAGAGATTTAAATTCCTGAGAAATAAATTCACCACCATTATCCGATCTAATACATTTGACCTCTCCGTATGGTGCTGTGTCTGCTAAAAACTTCTTTGTTGCAGCTACAGTGTCACTCTTACGTTTCAGAAAATATACAAAAATTGCTCCTGAATAGTCATCTGTAAAAGCTATGGAATATCTGAAACCCTCTCTAGAAGCTGGATCGATAGGTCCAGCCAAATCTGTATGAACTAATTCTAATGGTGCAGTAGCACGAGCATCAGGATTCCTATTCCTACTTTGGGTCATCTTTCCTTCAATACAAACATTACAATCTTGGGGTTTACTAGAACTACTATTACTTATTTTCATACCTTCCACTACACCTTTTAGTTTCAAGATGTCCTCATAATTACAGTGTCCTAGTATTTCATGCCAACCCTTCAGGTCACAAGTATAATTAACAGAGTCAGTGTCATTCTTGTCGAAGGTACTAAGATAGTACAGTCTACAATGCTTCTCGATGTTAAACTTGGTACCATCCTTGTAAACTAATTCAGCAGAGTCAGGATTGAAAGTCACTGAAGCACCTCTTTCAGTCGCAGCTTGCACTGAAAATATGTTCTGCGGGTATGCAGGAATGTATAACGCATTCTTCAGTGTTGCACTGACATACTTTCCAGTGGTATCCATGATGGTTATCTCAACATCCCCTCTCTTGAGTGCCACGTTGTTGGATCGTGTCCCATCTGCTAGCTCGATGTAGTGCTTTTCTGGTGTGAACTTGTCATCAAATTTGCTGAATTTGGACTCGTCATTGATGATGTGAGTGGTCGCACCGCAATCCACCAGTAGGGCATTTGGCTTCCCAGTAGTGTTCCCATTTACATAGGCATTGGTCTCAAATGCAAATGAATGCTCCACTTCCTCATCAGAATCCTCCAAAGTCTCAGAAGCCTGACTGACTTTGTCGGTCTTGTTCTTTCTTTTGCGTCGACATGTTCTGTCACTGTGTGATGAATTATGGCACGTGTTGCACCAGTGCCCCCGTCCGTTCCTGCCTTTGTCTTTATTACCACAGAAGCGAGCAATGTGCCCTGGCTGGCCACATTGAAAACAGGTGATATTCGGCTGGGATTCTTGCTTGTGTTCAGTTTTCATAACTGAGTGATTTCCCGTCGCTATACTCGCTCGCTCTGTGTCTTCGAAGCTTCGTAAGGCCACTTTAAATTCGCCAAATGTTTGTTCTTTCTCGCTCTGAGTAATAACGACAACAAACGGCTTGTATTCTTCTGGTAGGCCTTTCAGTACCATCGCTATGAGAAGGCTATCCGTCACGGTTTCACCGGCATTTTTAAGAGCTGTTGCCGCGGTCTCTGCTCGTATGACATAGTCTGTCACTGTCTCGTGTGCTGACTTCACAAGCGAGGTCAGTTCCGTGTACAACGAGATCACTCTCGGCTTGCCTGTACCAGCGTAGTGTGCTCTTAAAATGTTTAATGCTTTCCTCCCGTCATCCTGTGCATCTCTCATTACAAGGGAAAGGCTTTTGTCGTCTAGAAATTGTATTAACTCCGCGAAAGCTTCTTCATTCTTGGCTGCATTAATGTCCTCAAATTCAGCCGTAGTGATCGTATCCTTCAACTTTTGCAATCGCATGTATCCGAGAAACTTGACTTCCCATTGCTCATATTTCCGTTCATCCCCATCGAAGAGTAGTCTCCCGTACCTTGACCTGGGCCCATAACCTGTTTCGTTCATGACGGGGGGAGGATTGTTCGGATTTTCGGATCAATAGATCAAACACGCCACGCCATGTTTTCACTTCGAGGAACAACAACATCCGGGACTTTATTGACGTCAGATATTATACATATTAATGAGATCATCCTAACAGCAAGTGCATTTAGATAGGATATAGGCATCAGTAGCGCTTGAAGAGAATGCATCAAAACAAATTAGCGAAATGAACAAGCTTCAAGGCGTGTCGCTTTAAGGCGTACCGTGGCAAAGTGTCGATAATGCTTAACAGGTTGCCTTGAAGGTTAGCAAATGATGAAAGAAAACCAAAGATGATAGTTAACGGCGACGTTTTGCTTTAAATAGCAATGAACGTTCACTGAAATAACAATAAAACGAAATTTTTGGCAATTTAGATGAAATGTTCTGTTAACAATTACATTAGTATAAATTGATAGCATAAATAAGCTGTAGTTGTCATTCATTATAAATCAGGAAAAACATGTGTAGAGCATGTATGTCAACATGAAAAAGTTAAATAAAAGTATTGTTGATGTGCTAAAATACAAAATTTTCTCAGACGTTTCGAGACGTCTGTCTCTTCATCGGAGTAAAAATGCCGTTAACCTACATTTGTTGTTGCTGTTGTTGTTATTGTTTTGACTGCTTTCCAACACAACTTGAAGCAGTACGGTATCATCCCCGAAAACGGGGAGCAATTAGCCAATGACCTGCCTAGCTGTAGAAGTGCTATCCATACTGGTGTGGCCTTTCAGTGAGCAACAGAGGAAGGAACACAGTAAGAGACTCCGCTTGGCGAGAAAAGAGAGAAAACAAGATGTCAGCACAGTTCCAACCTCTACTGAATTCAGATTTCCAGTCCGTCAGAGAATTTGCTTTCCTCGAATCGGACTGCATAGTAACCAGCGAACTCATATAAACTAATTTAATTTAATTTTAATTTAATTTAATCACTGCCAAGTGGACATCATACTCGTTACGAGGGATTGCTAACAACATTTGTTGTTATTGTTGTTGCTACAGAACGTATTCATACTTTCTTTTCCTGAGATCGATCGTGCACGTTACAGAACGTCTCAAAATAAAACTGACAACTCATAATAACAATAGGCAATCATGATAAATTTTAAATACACTGAACAGTTCTGACAAGATCGATGGTTTTAAGGCCTATAGTTAACTGCATATTGTTTTGACTGCTTTCGAAGTTTTATTCGTTTCAACGTTTCTCTAAACAGAGGAATCCTAAAACTGTATATAATCGGATTAACGGCAGAATTTGCCAAACGAAACATGTTAAAGACATGAACTACTATTAAGGTAACACATTCGGAACAAAGATATTAAATAGCGTAAAATACCAAACTTGGAAGGTAACAGACGAGAGACACACCTATCACTATAAAAAGAGTCCTGGAAAGTTTTGCATTCTGTTCTGGTCGTTGTTGTCTATTATGAGCGGGGATAGCAGGAACTCTGCAGTTAAGTCTTGTACGGATTACAAGGTAAGACACGCAGATCACGATTAAACATAAAAGGACCAAAGCACAGGCTGTGAATACCTAGTGTGAGTAATCCAAGACGCCTTGAACAGCAAGCAAATTCAATATACCTGTAGATATTCCAGCGAACCACACGAATATCATACTGTAAATGTAACCTTTGATGCTTGCTACTCGATGGCGGAGCGGCCAAATCAAAGCATATGCACATTCCAGTGAAATCAGCACGAGGAAAAATACTGACGCAAAAGAAAACATTGTGTGAAATGAGACGGAAATATGTCCATTTTTAACGCTGTGTTCGTCAAGCCCCTGTGGAAGTCTATATGTTCCAATCGATATCACTTCTGTCAATCCAACAAGTAAATCAGCTACAGCTAAGTTTATAAGCAGAAGAGAAGTTCGCTTCAGTCTGTTACGGTGCTTCCAGAATACGAATATAGTGAAAATATTGCCAACAATAATGATCAAGGACTCAAAAACAGCAGCAAAAAGAATTACAATAGAAGCTGTATTTGAAATCATCTGTCGGGTTACTCAGCCGTTCATTTGAACTGGCCTGACACTAAACCGCAGATTCTGTTCTTTCGCTGTGATTCAGAATCGAGTTTCCCTACAAAGTAGCAAGGATTGCTATCGTAGGCATAATCAGTTGTGACCGACCGCTAGGCCCACTGAATTTGCAGATGTATTGTTTTAGAGCGGCTGCTGTTTTCAATATAACAGGATGACAAAAGTGTAATCTACAGCTTCCAATAGCATTTGAGTCTCAATTTTTAATTAACATCTGATAAATATTCGTGTCTATTGCACCATCAAGAAATTACTTTCCATGCAGCTATTGCAATTGTTATTTAAATCACTTTAAACACAAATATATACGACCAACTCAAAACTTAAAAAATAAATAAGGTGTGTTCTATTCACTTTATGCAATGTTTCTTATAAAATCTGATTGTCATCTGCCTGAATATAATTTGAGCCCTTTTTTCCAAAATTACGTTTTGCGAATCTTGTTACTAACGATGCATAACACTGTCAGTATTTGACCTTGTGAAATGCAAAAATTGTTCCTGTTTTTTGTTCTGTTTGTTTTTTTTCTTGTCTTGTTTTCCTCTCTAGTGATATTTAGACCTCCTTGGCCGCGGTGGCTTCTAAAAAAATACCTTTTCGGTGTCGTCTCTACCTGCAAGGGTGTAAAGCCGTGCTTAGGTTTTACATATTTGGCTATGGAGAAAATGCAAATGATACATTTACGTCTTCTCTTTCACACGGGCCTATTTTTAGGGGAACATTTCGTGGTCCAACCGGAGAAGTATTTTTTGTCATCTTCCGTTTCTCTCGTTCGGGAAAAGTTTTGTTGGAATGTTGTCTTCCCTGGGGAGGCTTATTTAACGGCAATTCTTGTGAACAGCAAGTTAAGGTTCCGTCAGGGCTGTTACCGAGGGGAGTGACAGTCTAAGCCACTCCCCTCGGGCTGTTGCCGCACCAGCCAAGTTTGTATACAGAAAAAACTTCGCGTCAGTCTCTTACTGTGCTATATAACACAAAAACCAACATGGTTAAAAAGGTTGCCAATAAAAATAGCCAAGGATGCAGCAATATTAATGCAGCAAATTAAAAAAGTGACTGTACTGGGCATGTTAGTTCTGCTAATGTTCCTTTGAACTGGCTAAAATGGTTTATCTGTCAGTGTTCCTACTCTACCGGGTTCCCACACTGCGCAAAACCAATAATATTCTAGTGTTTTCTAGCCTTGAATACGTAATAGTGACGCCATGGAGTCCTAGAGTATTCAAGACTCACACAGTACGTGATGTACACCTGGAATATTCGTATCGTATACGGCCGAATACGCTCTGTGCAAAGTTCTTCGGGAATTTTCTTTAAACTATACGACACATCTGTGGTTATCCTGGAGTATGATGGAGAATTCTTTTGTAGAAAAAAATGTGGACAAATATAACTTTCTGGATGCATGGTGGTTTGCTTGAAGTAAAATTTACTCCCAAAATCAAACCACTTACGACACTCGTGCATCCGTCACACGTATGCGTTTGGAACATGAATACGTGATCGTGATCAAGGATTCCAATCGTAACCAGAGTTATCACTAGTGCCACCCCTAACTCGACAGACGTAGTTGTTAGAATTGGTACATATATTTATTCTTACAACGCGATCAAATAACAAATTCAAATGAAATAATCCAACATACAATAGTACCGTATATTCGATTAAGCGCCCTGGGCGCTTATTAAATTTTTGGACTTTGAGGGTGGCTGCTTATTCGAGGTGGGCTCTTATTAAATTTTCACCAATTTGTGCCTTTATTTTGCAGGAAAACAATGTATAATAACTAAACGTGAAGGTGTAGGAAAGCTAAATTTTAAATGTTCATTGAAAGTTTCAGTAAAAAAGCTAAAAAACTCGGTCTTCGGGATTGTCTCTAAGTAGTACTTAGTCAATTTTAATCTAAACATCAATAACAATCAAAATTCCTCTTGTGGGAGGTGGGGGTGGGCGCTTATTTGAGGTGGGCGCTTATTCGAGGTTAGGCGCTTAATCGAATAAATACAGTACTTCATGTCTCATCAATTAAAGATGAATTCCAGTCCGTACTGCGCAATCTCATAAGCTTTTTTTGTGTGTGTGTTGCAAATAAATTAAAAAAAAAAAAAAAAAAAAAACATCGTAGTGATTAACAAGGGAGAGTTACAAAGAAAAAATGTCATGCAAATTTTAATTCAAGGAACCTTTACATTGGCAAAAGTATTACCTTTCGTGTGAAGTATCTAAGGGAAAGGGAGCGACTGCCAGTAGTGTAAATTTGAGAACATTTGCAATCCGAAAAAATACACGAATATATGTAAATGTACTATATAACTGTAAATAATTACCAGACTTAAAATTTAAAGTCATCAACAGACCTAATTATGCACCCAAAACACCCAGTAATAATTATAGAAGCTTGTGTAACGGTAAAGTAATTATAATCTCGATTTTGTCAGCCGCAGTGGAGCTCGAGGTTACAATTTTTTTTTACCTCGATTGTAAACGTCATTTAAATTTATGATTCTAGCTGAAGTAAATCTAAGAGTGTTTTACAGCACATTAGACTTTTACTGCCAAGAATGCACAAATTTTATAATTGAGAAAATTCGTTTCTTATTAGAAACAATGTATACGGTAAATAGAACTTTGTTTGGAAAAATGTTTATATACATGATTTTAAATGCACGAGAAACGCGACAGCTGTCTGCCTTATCGTGCTGTAAGCAAAAATGATTTGTCAAATGTTACAAATTAATTGGCGCGATTGTAAAGTCACTTGAATTAATGATTTTAGTTTTTCTAACCTTAAGAAAAAGCCCAAACTTCAATGAGATGTTATCTCGTTACAGACAATACATATAGTGAATTAGGAATTTGTTATTTGTCAGTACTATATATTCAGACAATCTTCAATTCGATTCAATACAGAAGTTTTAACATGACAATCGCGAAATCTGTGCTTTTGAAATGTGATTACATATTTTATCAGTAAGGAGCGGATACCACTTTGTAGCCGAACTCGACTCATCGCGATAGATCGACAGACGTCTAACATGCGCAGTTTAATACCAGGACCACTCAAAGGAAACGGCTGATAACGCGAAGAAGTAATAGACAATACAGCTGCCGTTGTGATCATATTTGCCGTTTTATTTGAGACTTTGATCATTATTGTTGGCAACATTTTCACCATATTCGTGTTTTGGAAGCACCGTAACAGACTGAAGCGAACTTCCTTTCTTCTGATAAACTTGGCTGTTGCGGATCTTCTAGTTGGATTCACGGAACCAATAGTGATTGGAACGTATAAAATTCCTCAGCAGATCGAAAAACCAAGCAACAACAGCACTAGTTATGGATTTATTTCCATCACATTTCAGACAACCTTTTCTTTTGCATCAGTATTTTTCCTCGTACTCATTTCCCTGGAACGTGCATATGCTTTGATTTGGCCGCTCCGCCATCGAGTATCAAGCAGCAAAGGTTACATTTACAGCATCTTTTTCGTGTGGGTTGCTGGAATATGTGTAGGTGGATTGTCGTTGCTAGCTGCATACGATATCCTAGATTTGGAACATTGGATAGTTGCTTTTTGTGCCATCATCATTCTTGCTTTGACTATAATCTGCGAGTCCTATGTGGCAATCCGAACAAAGCTTAACTGTAGAGTTCCTGCTATTGACGCGGCTCATAACAAAGAAACTGTCCAGAATCAAAGCAAGAAACTTTCCAGGACTTTGTTTGTTGTGGTAGCTGCGTCTCTTGTCTTCTGGCTTCCCAGTACTGTCGTTTACTGTATTCATTTTCTGTGTTCTAGATGCGTTCCTACTCCTACTGCTTAATAATTCAGCAATGTTACATGTTGCCAATTCTCTAGTCAACCCAATCATTTACAGTTTTAAAATTCCCATATTTAAAGAAACACTGAAACGATTAAAGCTCAGAAAAAAGTCAAAACAATATAAAGTTAACGATAGATCATCATATTTTTAATATTTGTTACTAAGAAAGCTGCAATTATTATGTTGTCCTAACCCGGCGTAGTTTTTTTTTTTACTTGTGTCATTTAATTTTAGTTTACGCTTTATTAAATGTGGCATTTACCCGACTTTAGCGGTGACCATGTTCACACCATTTTGAAAACTCACTGGGATGGATAAGCTGTTTTTTTTAGCTTGTTTGCACAAAGTCAGTCGTCAGGTGCGTCTAAACGCGCCTGATAATATGGCGTGAACGTGCACCGCTACAAGCGTGTAATAACACATTCAGTACAGCATAGGCGAAAATTTAATGTCACGAATAACAAAATCGCACAGTTGTGACAACATTACAATTGCTGCTTTTTAAACAAATATTTCATTTCTTTATACGGTAGGCAAAAATATTCTGTAGGGTGACCAATCCAAATGTCATCTCCTTTGATATCAGCCAATATCTTGAGCCACTTCGCCGACCATAAGAATAAGGAAATTTAAAAACATGATAAAGTTTCAGGCAAAAGTGAGGGTTCAAGAAAACTCAATCCTATGGTTTATAAACATGGAAGAGAAAAAAACCCAATACCCATTTCTGAAGGATATAGAAACAGGCAAAGGCCTGCGGAACACTTTACTCGTACAGAAGGTCCACTGTATGTACAAACTTCGAATTCAATACGCCCGAAGCAAGATCACTAGGGAAGCCCTCGTGAGTCTCTAGGTAAGCTAAACAGAGGACGCCAACGGAATGCAAGGAGGAAAAGATCCTTCTGGTGCATGGAAATGAAATAGCAATTGAAACTGAAACTAATCATGATCTTTTATTTTTTTAAGAAACCAAAACATGTACGTTCCTAATATTCAGAGAACTATGTGTTGAACTGACAATAACGAAATTATATACGGTTAAATCTCAGTTAACTTACAAATGAAATCCTTCTTTTCTGTTGCCGCTTAATAGGTCTTCAAGTTATAAAAGTGACTCGATATCGTTTTGAGTGTTTATGAAGCTTCATCCGTTTCAAAGCTTCTCTAAACATGGGAATTCTAAAACTGTAAATCAAAGGATTGACCAAAGAATTGACCAAATGGAACACGGTAAAACTGTAACGCACAGGTAAGGGAACACATTTGGTGCAAAGATAATCGATAAAGTAGCCCACAGTACTCGGAAACCAAAAGAAAAGTGACGCAGCTATTACCATAAAAAGAGTTTTGGAAAGTGTCTGGCTCTGTTGCAGCTCTTTTTGTCTCTTGTGAGCCATGTCGATGGCAGGAACTCTGGAGTTAAGTCTTCTTCGGATTGCCAGGTAAGACCCGCAGATAATCACCAAAGCTAAAATGACGAGAGAGGAGAGAGTAATATGCCAGACTACGACATTCAGTATGCCGTAGACAGCTAGCCAAGACAATGTACCTGCCAATATTCCACAAATCCACACAAGAATCACACTATAGATGTAACCTTTGGTGCTTGCTACTCGATGGCGGAGCGGCCAGATCAAAGCATATGCACGTTCTAAAGAAATAAATACAAGGAAATATAACGACGCAAAGTAAAACGTTGTCGAAAATGCGGTTGAAATGTGTCCGAAACTAATGCTTATGGAAGTGATATGTTGTGGAATTGCTATCGTTCCAATTACGATCGGTGAGATTAATCCAACCAGTAGATCAGCAACAGCTACGTCTATAAGAAGAAAGGAAGTTCGCTTCAGTCTGTTACGGTGCTTCCAGAAGACGAATATGGTGAAGATGTTGCCACTAAAAACCAGGAAAGATTCAATTACAATAACACAGAGAATTATAATAGCAGTTACATTGGGCATAACGGATGATGTCCTTGAAGTTTTAATGAAAAAACTGCCAAACCCGTTTTTTCTACTGCGACTCGCCGCTATCCGCCTACTTACATCCTGAGTAGGATTCAATATAAAAAAAATCGAATTTCAATTTAACCTTTTGACAAAAGGTTTGCGCCTACTGAAGGAAAAGTGAAAGGGCTCTGTGCATTCAAAGTTTGAATAAACATGGTGTGACAACTGACAATAAAAAAGTATTAAGGTGACACCTTAGTAGAAATAATGAAAATAGTAGATGGAATATTTATTATTAATTGTGAGTTGTTTATATTAACAGAGGTTAATAGTCCTTTTCATATATCTCATCTTTATTCCACCTCTTCAATTGCCAGTCAAGGCGCGATAGCTGTTCTGAACAGTAATTTCTTTGTAAGCTCAATGGCACAAATCTTTTGTCTGAATTTAATTAAAACTTGTATCTCGGAATGCCATTGGAGCAAGTTAGAAGTTGTAGATTGTTTATATATTTTTATTGTTTATTTTATTTATTTATTTATTTTTTTTCATTTGATCCTGTTATTAAAAATACCAAATATAATTAGTTGTGACAGCTACGTGTCTTGACTTCAGATCTCCGAGTATTGACATATCTTGCATTTATTTTCTGTGTTCAAGATGTGTTGCTGATATTCTGCTTTACATTTTAGCCACGTTACATTTGGCCATTACCGAGCGGCGATCACAACTGATGATGGCTGCGATACTAACCATTGCCACTTTGTGGCCGAACTGAAGTAAGTCGTCAAAAAGGTACAAAATTTGCAGTTTTGTGCAAAAACTTTTGTGCATGGGAATGGCTGATAACGTAAAGCTGTAATGTCCAATACAGCTGCTATTGTAATTATATTTTTTGCTGTAGTTGAGTGCCTGATCATTATTGTTGGCAACTTTTTCACAATATTCGTGTTTTGGAAGCACCGTAACAGACTAAAGCGAACTTCCTTTCTTCTTATAAACTTGGCTGTTGCTGATCTACTTGTTGGATTTACAGAACCAATAGCGTTAGGAACTTTTTATATCCCTCGACATCTTGACGAACAAAGTATCAACAGCAGAGCTAATAATGCACATGTGTTTCACACAACGTTTTCTTTCACGTCCATATTTTTCCTCGCACTCATTTCGTTAGAACGTGCATATGCGTTGATTTGGGCGCTCCGCCATCGAGTGGCGAGCACCAAAGGTTACATTTACAGTCTAGCTTTTGCATGGGTAGCTGGAATATTTGTAGGAACATTTTCATTGCTAGCTATAAACGACATCTTGCATTCCGTACATTTTACTGTTATATTTGGCTGTATCATGGTTTTATGTTTGATCACGGTCTGCTTGTCTTATCTGGCAATCCGAACAAGACTTAACAGCAAAGTTCCTGTCATTGATGCCGCTCAAAACAGACAAAACGGACAGCATCAGAACGCGAAATTGTCCAGGACTCTGTTTGTTGTCATAACTGCATCTTTTCTCTTTTGGTTTCCAAGTATCGTAGTTTACTGCACTCATTATCTCTGTTTCGCTTGTGTTTCACCACTTGTGTTTTATTTGTTCAACATTTTTCGTTTGGCCAATTCTCTCGTAAATCCTATCATTTACAGCTTTAAAATTCCCGTGTTTAGAGAAACATTTAAACGAATGAAGCTTTGCAGGCAGCCAAAACAATATACAGTTAATTGTACACCTTGAGATTTTTGGTAAAACTTGAAAGAAGACAGCAATGGAAAGGAATGCCCTTTCTTCTCTGTAAAGGATGGCAAGTGTTTTCATAAAAGTTCTGCCAGTCGGAAAGAGAACGACCATTGTTTTGCTTTAAAAACACTGAATTTTAAATGCGTCACTTATGTGTGCGCAAGAGCTTCCCATTGTTAGTTCTTTGTCGTTGAATGAGCGGAGAGAAGCCTCGACATTCAAGTGTTTTAAATCCCGGAACATGGTTCTTTGGTGCGAGTGAGGTAGGGAAACCCTTACGTCCCAATTGAAGGGTTGTTATGGCAGGGTTTTTTGGTAGAATGGTACATTTCTTTTGAAACAGTCTACTGCAGTAGTAAATCTTGTTGCAGCTGTGTAGCTTGTTGCCAGGGCCGTAACTAGACGAGGCAAGATTTTGCTAGTGGGTTCTGGGTGCATGCCCTCCAGAAAATTTTGAAATCTAGAAGCTGCGAATCTCTTTTAGAGACATTTTTCATGAGCTATTTCTTGAGAAAAATCAATCTTGTTCAACTGGAGATTATTTTCCCAACAAAACATATTTTGTTTTTAATTTTGGGTAAACATTAAGACGAGGCAAGTACCTCGTCTTGCCTCTTGCTAGTTACGGCCCTGTTTGCACCTGCTGCGTGGAATAAAACCTTCGAATAAGAAATAGACCCTAGGTAAAAAGGCGCAGAAAATATAATATGAAATTGGAATGTCCTGTATCTGCATAACATAATTATGTAAAGTTGTCACTTTTTCTTTGGGCGAGAGTTACCCATTGTTTCTATTGAGCAGAGAGGAGCCTTGACGTTAACGTTTTTTAGCCCGGTACACGGTTCCTCGCAGGGTGTTAGGTGGATAGGGAAACCCTGAATTCCTAACTGTATGGTTGTTTCTTTGGTTAAAAAAGGTACATTTCTTTTAAAACAGTCTACTGTAGTCGTAAAGCTTGTTATTGTAAATTTTGTGGCACCTGCTACGTAGAATAAAACAGTGGAATAAGAAATGAGGTCTAGGTTAAAAAGCGTAGAAAGTACAATATTGAATAAGAATTTCCCGTACTTGCTTAGCTAACGTACTCGCCAAACTGAAATGTTGAAATACTACTGGATTCAATCAATATACCCTTGGTACAATTTGCTTATGATGATTGTGCTTTAATTTTGGTAATTACTTAAAGGTCCACCTGTAAGCTACTTTGTTAGGAACACTGTGCTCGTTGACGGTGTTTTGGTCCACTTTAGATGCAAAAATCTCGGACGGTGGTCTAGGAAAGTTCGTTGATTCGATTCTTAAGCCTTGACATAAGCAGGATCGATATGTAAGTGCAGTAGAATCCCGATGTTTCGAACATTTCAGCTAAATTGATAGAAATTTTGTTTTATTGTTATTTCAGTTTATGATCGTTAGTATTTGAATAAATCGCCGTTAACCGTGCGCCATTTTTGGGTTTCCTAGCTTGATCATTTGCTAACATTTAAGGCGTACTGTAAAACAGTCTCGACACTTTGCCACGACTCGCCACGACACGCCTTGAAGTTTTTTTCATTTCAGTTAATGTTTTGATGCAGTCTCTGCCAGCGCTACACATATATCCTATCTGAATGAATTTGCTACTCTCTGCACGACCCGCCGTACTGGAGATATATTTGTTAGATTTGGCGTTTTTATAACAGGATCAAATGAAAAATAATTGTATAATCTTTAACTTTTAGTTTGATCAAATTTCATTCCGAGTTTCTGGTTTTAATCAAAATCAGACAAAATATTTGTGCCACCGTGCTATCAATACAATTACTGTCCAAGACAGCTATCACACCTTGACTGGATATTAAAAAGGTAGAATATGAATGAAATACATTAAATGGACTATGAACTTACACTTAATGTAGAGACCTCACAATAAATAATGAATATTAGAGCCTTTACATACATAACTTCTACTAAGGTTTCACCTTAATGGCCTTTTTATTGCCATATGTCACACCAAGCTTATTCTCGTGTATAAAGCTCTTTAATTTAAATTTCTTTTGAAAAAGGTTCAATTAAAATTTGCTTTTTAGAAATTGACTCCTTGCCATATCCAATACAGCTGCTACTGTATTATTACTGTTGAATGCTTCATTATTTCGTCTTTTGAAAAAAAAAAGAAAACGTCAAAAGCTGAAGCGATCCTTTTTTTTTTTTTGCTTAACAGTCTCTCGAATTTCACCAGGTCAATAACAAAGGCTTAGATGTGTACCTCTAGTTATCAGAAATTCCCAAATTAAATTGGAAAAAGTCTGAAATTACATTTAGACGAGAGGTTATTAGAAAAAACAGAATAGAGTGAAAATAATAAATTTGTGTTGTGAGTCCGTTCATTTGCATTTTTATTAAAGTGTTTTAAATGACAATTGCGCGCAAAAACTGCGTGAAAAGACATTTTATTTATCGCACAGTAGGCAGAAGTGTTTTCTGCAATGGTGGTTTTATGTTTAATTGTGATGTTTAATTAAAAAGCTGAGGCTTGAATGCTATTGAAAGTTGTAGATTAACTTTTATTTTGACGAGGAGTATTTATTTGATCCTGTTGTATAAAAAACAGTACCAACTCTAAAAAATACATATGCAATACAGCGGGCAGAACGGCAAGTCACGAGTGATTATGGCTCAATAGCAATTCCTTGCCACTTTGAAGCCAAACGCTACCCGCGAAAAAACTTGCAGTTAATCCCAGGAAGGATCACTTTGATCACTTTTAGAGGCGATCTGTGTTTATACAACCAAGCCCAAGTCGACTCACCAGCGAAAAAAGAACAAAGCTACTGCATTTTAGTGCCAGGCCTGTTCGAAGTAAGGATCAGTAACTCAGCAACGTGAACCGTCATGCCTAATACAGCTATTATTGTAATTATGTTTGCTGCTGTAGTTGAGTCCCTGATCATTATTGTTGGCAACATCTTCACCATTATCGTCTTTTTGAAGCACCGTAACAGACTGAAGCGAACTTACTTTCTTCTTATAAACTTGGCTGTTGCGGATCTACTTGTTGGATTCACAGAATCAATAGCGGCAGGAACTGTTTACATCCCTCAGCATATGGAAGAATCAAGCAACAACAGCAGAGGCAATATTTCAAATGCGTTTGAAACAATGTTTTCTTTCGCGTCAGTATTTTTTCTGGTACTCATTTCGCTGGAACGTGCATATGCGTTGATTTGGCCGCTCCGCCATCGAGTAGCAAGCACCAAAGGTTATATTTATAGTATAACATTTGCGTGGGTTGCTGGAATGTTTGTAGGAACATTTACCTTGCTAGCTATGTACGACCTCTTGAATTTTGTATACTGGATAGCTACATGGGGCTGTATCGTGGTGTTATGTTTGATCACGGTGTGCACGTCTTATCTGGCAATCCGAACAAGACTTAACCGCGGTGTTCCTGCCATTAGTGCTGCTCATAACAGGCAAAATGAGCCACAGAAAACCGCTAAATTGTCCAGGACGCTGTTTGTTGTGATAACTGCATCTCTTCTCTTTTGGTTTCCAAGTATCGTAGTTTACTGCACACATTATCTCTGTTCTGGGTGTGTTCCACCACTTGTGTTTTACTTTTTCAATATTTCTCGTTTGGCCAATTCTCTCGTTAATCCTATTATTTACAGCTTTAGAATCCCCATGTTTAGGGAAACATTTAAACGAATGAAGCTTTGCAAGCAGTCAAACCAATACACAGTTAATTATATACCTTGACATTTTCGTTCAAACTTGCACGAAGACCGCAACGGATAGGAAGATTCAATCGATGGCAGGGTGTTGTCACGGGATGTTTTGCAAGATTAATTGCAAAATGAAATCCTAAATGAAACTTGATTTAGTGGCTTTAAGGTTGAGGTAATTAGTGCCAAGGCTTCTACAAAATCTAAAATATATCGAAAATAACTATAAATACAAGATAGTGTTAATGGGAGTCACTTAAAGGAACTGTGCCACGGATTTTAGCCAAATTTAGGCATGGGAAATGCCCTTAAAGTTCGCATAAATATAAAAATAACCGCTAAAACAGGGAAGGAACATTTCAATAACACAGCAAATACAAACAAAGGTATGGATGGCCAAAAGTGACGAAGATGGAAACGGTTTGCGATATGGGTTTTGAGATAATGTTGGGCTTAACAGTTTTCAAAGTTAACATCGTTTGCTTGTAAATTTATATTATAATGCCCGGGAAACACATTTGGTTGGAATGAAGCTATGATTTTGTCATTTAGATCCACAGAAGTAATTTCTTGGCAAACATTAAGTTTCATAGCGAGTATTTGGCAAAACTTAATAAAGTAATCTTAACTGAGCTGTGACACAGCACCTTTAACTAGGGAACGGCCAGCGCCCATTCCTGCACACGAAAGTGTTTTCTTGTATTTTAGTTATTGTTTGGTGATTTTTATGTCTTAAGAACAAAGTTTAGGAATTTCCGTGATTGTGAACGTGAGTTGAATTTACCAATAATAGAACTAATATATTTTGATCTGTCAACCGTGGGACATCGTGTCTCACAATCTTGACATTTACCCTGTGAGAACTACTTCTTCTATTACTACCAAAACTCATTTCTCGGCATGGGTGTACTTCTTAATAAATGTTTTTCACGTATCTTAATCTCAAACTAAGGAAAGATAACTGAAAATATATATGTGCATGTTATTAAGCAGCCAAAAACACATATAAACAGCGCTGTTAAATAAAGAAAATGCCAACCCTTTAACAGTAGTGTCTTAATTGTTGGTTCATTGAAAAACGAACGACCATTTATTTTTCTATAATAGTTGAAATGAAATTAGTCTCCTTTTGTGGGCGACAGCCTCCCACGGTTAGTTCTTTGCCACTGAATAAAACGGCACGTCTCCGAAAGTTTTAAAAAAAAGTCTAATGTAGTCAAAAAGCTTACTGCTTTAATACTTGTTTGCACTTGCTTTTAAAATAAAACCTTCGAATGAGAAATGAGCTCTAGGCTCAAAAAGCGTTAAAAGTTAATTTAATCTCTTGACAAATGGTTTGCCTACTAAACAAAAAATAAAAGGGCTTTATGTATGTGAATAAACTTAATGACGATGTGATATATGACAATTAAAAGAGTTTTAAGGTGACATCTTGATTGAAATAAGGTATATTGTGGATCTGATGTTTATTACTTATTGTGGGTTATTTACATTAATATAAGGTTCATGGTCTTTTTCATATATTTCGTTCTTATATATTCTACCTTCTCAATTCCCAGTCAAGGCGTGATAGCTGTTCTGAAGAGTAAAATTATTGATAACGCACTTGCACAACAATTTGGCTGGTTTTAATTAAAACTTGTATCTCGCAACGCCATTGAAAGTTGTAGGTTATATATTTGTTTTAACATTTTTATTTGATCTCATTATTAAAAGCACCAAATATAGAAAAAAGTTGTGAGAGCTGCGTCTATTGTCTTCTGGTTTCCGTGTAGTGTTATTAACTCTATTAATTTATTTTCTGTGTTCCGCATGTGTTCTCTTTTTACTGCTTCACATTTTGACCATGTGTCATTTGACCAATACTGTTGTCAACCCACTAATTTATAGTTTTGGAATTCCCATGTTCAAAGCCGAAACCCTGAAACGAATGGGGTCTAGGAAAAAGTCAAAACAATTCACACAATGGGCGTCATAAGTCGTTGAGACAGTTATGTGAATTGGAGCTAAGTTCAATATTTGACTTCTTTGCATTCTAGGCTGGTGTACGGCGCGAGTGCCCCCCCCCCCCCCTCCCCCGTTTCAATGTTGTACAAAAAGAAAGCAAGTTTTCGCGATCCCAAATCCAATATTGTTTCGGTGGGAGGGGGTAATCTCGACTTTGTGAGGGCCAAACATTGTTCCAGGTACTCAGAATTCGCCGAGTGTCTCAACACTTTTGGCGTCCATTGCAGCTTATTATAGATTTTCTTTCCGAAATGAAACGTCTTTTTGATTTGCTCCGCAAATGTTTGAACAATGTGAGAACTATATGGACACAGAATAAACTTAATAAATGATTAGGTGCTTTATTCTTCTTGGGAAGTCTATTTTTTTTTTTGCATAGCAGTGCTAAATACATCGACACTTAAATAAAGTGATTAATTTCTTCAATAAAATTTTCTATAGATTATGCTTTATTTTGCTAAAACCAACAACTTTTCGAAAGTTTTAATGCATAATCTTGAGCTTCTCTAGCAAGCTTTCTTTTCATATTACTGTTTATCAACTGTATTTAAAAAATATTTCATGTTTCGGGGGCATTATAAGAAATATTGAAAGGTTTCCATTATCAAAGGTGCAAATCAAGAATCAATTGACATTGTTTTCAGTGGATATGTCCAATATTTTATTAAGATCAAAATTAAACTTTTATTTGGCAGAATAAAAAAAAAATCTCTTAGCCGAACTGAACAAGTTTTTTTTTTTCATATATATTAATTTTTCATTTGCCGGAACTCCCTTTTGAATTTTTTTCTAGCAATATACTTAATAGTTGTCAAAATTCAAGGAATACTACTAAAATTTATAGACTATAATTTTGTAAATGTAGTCATTAAAACGCGACCATGTTTAAACGCCTGATGAGTCACAGAGCCAACATGCGTGTTTAAATATAGTTTACCCGTTTGAGCCGGGTTTAAAATGTGGCGTGAACATGCACCGCTACAAACTTGTAATAACACATTCAGTACAGCGTAGGCTAAAATAAAATGTCACAAATAACAAAATCCCACAGTTGTGACAACATAAGAATTGCTGCTTTTTAATCAAATATTAGATTTCTTTGTACGATAGGCAAAAATGTTCTGTAGGGCGACCAATCAAAATGTCATCACCTTTGATATCAGCCAACATCTTGAGCCACTTCGTCGACCATAAGAAATGTAGGAAATTAAACATGATAAAGTTTCAGTCAAAAGTGAGGGTTCAAGACACCTCAATCCTATGGTTTAGAAACATGCAAAAGGAAAAAACCCAATACCCATTTTTGAAAGATATAGAAACGGGCAAAGGCCTGCGGAACACTTTACTCGTACAGAAGGTCCACTGTATGTACAAACTTCAATACGCCCTAAGCAAGATCACTAGGGAAGCCCTCATGAGTCTCTAGGTAAGCTAAACAGAGGACGCCAACGAAATAAAAGGAGGAAAAGATCCTTCTGGTGCATGGAAATGAAATAGCAATTGAAACTTAAACTAATCATGATCTTTTATTTTTTAAGAAACCAACACATGTACGTTCCTAATATTCACAGAACAGTGTGTTGAAACAATAACGGAATTACATACGGTTTCATCACAATTAGTATACGTAATTGGACTACATGCTGTCCAATTTGGAAATAATTTGATGAAAAAAATTCCGAGGGCAGCCAAAATTGGACGAGGCCGTAGGCCGAGTCCAATTTGGCTGTCAGAGGAATTTTTTGAATCTAATTATTTCCAAAATTGGACAAGCATGTAGTCCGGTTACATATTAATTATATAGCTTGTAGTCAGTCAATCCAGCATAAACAATAAACTTATGTCCAGAACGGGAAAAGCACTCAACAATAGTAGGCATAACACAGCACATGCAACTCACTCAGAGCATTTTCTTCACAAATAAAACTTAAACAAAACAGTGCAATTTTATTCACCTGTGTTTGCGAAGCTTGCTACAAAGTGAGTGAAAACACTGCATCAATTAAAGTCGTAAACAAAGTGTCCGAAGAGCTTTACAACTTCTTGAATCTGACATACTCCTTTCCACTATATCGTTCGTACTTCATCGCCGTCTTTTCTTTTCGAATTTCAGCAAAAAAACGACAAAGAATTGCATCTAGCTCATGGCGATGACGATGAATATCTGACAGATTTCTTGCTTCGCTTCGCTGCACGTACGTTCACCCAAGTTTTGTACTATTGGAGGTGTTTTGCTCTTGGTTTTTGCTTCTTAGTGTAGCTAGCTCCTCTTCTGACAACGTAGAAAATTTTATCTTTGTTGTTACTATTGCTGAAAAGCTCAAAAGGAATAGAAAAACGTAGCAAACTTGCCTTATAAAATTCCGCCATTGTCGACTAAAACAGAACAAGTTACAGGGCTGACGCTATGCTTTGTGCTAATTGGCTAATATCCGTCACATGTTGTTTTGTCTTCGATTTGATTGGCTGAGACGAAACTGTCCAATTTTTCTTAAATTGGACAGATTGTGAATTTTACCTGAAAGTCCTAATTGAAACTATCCAAATTTAATCCCAAATTGGACAGTTCTCAGAAATTAAGGAAAAATAGCTGCGCTGACAATATAGGATTTACTGACGGCTATATAATTAACATACAAATGATAGCCTTCTTTTCTGTTGCCTTTAAATAGATCTTCAAGTTATAAAAGTGACTCTATATCGTTTTGAGTGTTTATGGAGCTTCATCCGTTTCAAAGCTTCTCTAAAGATGGGAATTCTAAAACTGTAAATCATAGGGTTGACCAAAGAATTGGCTAAATGGAACACGGTAAAACTGTAACGCATAGGTAAAGGAATACATTTGGTACAAAGATAATCAATAAAGTAGCCCACAGTACTCGGAAACCAAAAGAGAAGTGACGCAGCTATTACAATAAAAAGAGTTTTGGAAAGTTTCTGGCTCTGTTGCAGCTCATTTTGTCTCTTGTGAGCCATGTCGATGGCAGGAACTCTGGAGTTAAGCCTTCTTCGGATTGCCAGGTAAGACCCGCAGATAATCATCAATGCCACAATGATAAGAGAGGAGAGAGTAACATGCCAAACAACGACATTCAATATGCCGTAGACAGCTAGCCAAGACAATGTACCTGCCAGTATTCCACATATCCACACAAGAATCACACTGTAGATGTAACCCTTGGTGCTTGCTACTCGATGGCGGAGTGGACAGATCAAAGCATATGCACGTTCTAAAGAAATAAATACAAGGAAAAATAGCGACGCAAAGTAAAACGTAGTCGAAAATGCGGTTGAAATGTGTCCGTAACTAATGCTTATGGAACCGATATGTTGTGGAATTGCTATCGTTCCAATTACGATCGGTGAGATTAATCCAACGAGTAGATCAGCAACAGCCAAGTTTATAAGAAGAAAGGAAGTTCGCTTTAGTCTGTTGCGGTGCTTCCAGAAGACGAATATGGTGAAGATGTTGCCACTAAAAACCAGGAAAGATTCAATTACAATAACACAGAGAATTATAATAGCAGTTACATTGGGCATAGCGGACGATGTCCTTGATACTATAAAGCTTAATGAAAGAACAGCCAAACCCATTTTTTCTACTGTGGCTCGGTATGTATCCGTAAAAACACCGCTATCCGCTTACTTACAACCTGAGTAGGTGTCAATATAAAAAAAAATCGAATTTCAATTTAACCTTTTGACAAAAGGTTTGCGCCTACTGAAGGTAAAGTAAAAGGGCTCTGTGCATTTGAATAAACATGGTGTGACAACTGAAAATAAAAAAGTATTAAGGTGACACCTTAGTAGAAATAATGAAAATAGTAGATGGAATATTTATTATTAATTGTGAGTTGTTTATATTAAAAGAAGGTTTATAGTCCATTTTATATATCTTACTCTCATTCCACCTTTTCAATTGCCAGTCAAGGCGGGATAGCTGTTCTAAACAGTAATGTTACTGGAAGCACAGTGGCACAAATCTTTTGTCTGATTTTAATTAAAACTTGTATCTCGGAATGCCATTGGAGCAAGTTAGAAGTTGTAGATTGTTTATATATTTTTACGTTTTCATTTGATCCTGTTATTAAAAATACCAAATATAAATAGTGTCGTAATATAATATAGCTACGTGTCTTGACTTTAGATCACCGAGTATTTTCATTTATTGTATTTATTTTCTGTGTTCTAAATGTGTTGCTGATATTCTGCTTCACATTTTAGCCACGTTACATTTGGCCATTACCGAGCGGCGATCACAACTGATGATGGCTACGATACTAACCATTGCAACGAAATTATTTCGCACTGAGAAGGAAGTCCTTAGCTTACTCTACTCCGCTCTAATTGGATGTGACGTCATATGACTTCACGTGACGTCATTAGAGCCACCATCTTGGATCCGCATCTTGGATTTCAGCATTTTCTTAGAAAGTCACAAAATGACGGAAATTGATGCAAAATCAAGCCAGAATCCTTATGGAATGTAAAAATAAACAAATCTTGCACTTGTGTTTCCAAAAACTGGAAAAAATAAAGAAAAATGTTAAAATGATGATTTTTGGCAAGACCTGTTGTATTTATGACGTTGCCACGGCAACCTCAAATATCATGGACACATGGTTGACATATCAAAATTTCCGAAAAAGGATAAATGAACAGCTACTGAAAGTTTCAGCATTGTAGAGTAAATCCTCTTTTCAAAATGTTCGTAATGTTCTAAAGCCAACTAAGAAAGGTCGCAACTATTTTTCTTCCATGTTAGTTTTAGTCACTCGGTAGCTATCCGTAAAAACCCCCACTATTTACACTGCATACATTAAAGCAACGCATATAAGATTAGTGCACATGAATAAATTATCACTTTGGCTCAACTGCCGTACGGTGCGGGGATCGTACAGGTACGGGACGATTGGTGCTTGCGGGGAGGCCCGGGGGATTCAATGCTAGATTTTTGTCTTCCCCACCCTCCCACCCTCCAGTCTCACACTGTGACCGTTGTCGGATCGCCAAATTAATCCCCAATCTTATTGCGGTGTGACAATGGATGCAGTGTGGAATAGTTTACTGTCCAAAAGAGCTATCACACCTTTACTGGCTATTGAAAAAGTGTAGTATGAATGAAATATATTAAATAGACTATAAACTTACTGTTAATATAGAGACATTACAAAAAATAATAATTATTCAAGCCTTATTGTCATATGTATAAAGCCCTTTTATTTAAATTTCTTTTGAAAAACGGTTCAATTAAAATTGTTTTTTAGAAATTGACTCCAAGCTGTGTCCAATACAGCTGCTACTGTCATTATGTGTTTTATTACTGTTGAATGCTTCATTATTTCGTCTTTTGAAAAAAACAAACGTCAAAAGCTGAAGCGATTTCTTTTTCTGCTTAACAATCTCTTGGATTTCACCAGGACAATAACGAAGGCCTAGGTGTGTACCTCTAGTTATTAGAAATTCCCAAATTAAATTTGAAAAAGTCTCGAATTACATTTAGACGAGAGGTTATTAGAAAAACAGAATAGAGTGAAAAGTCAATATTTATTTGTGTGTGTTTTGAGTCTGTTCATATGCATTTTTATTAAAGTGTTTTAAATGACACTTGCGCGCAAAAACTGCGTGGAAAGAAATTTTATTTATCGCACAGTAGGCAGAAGTGTTTTCTCGGATTAATTAAAAGGCTAAGGCTTGAATGCTATTGGAAGTTGTAGATTAATTTTTATTTTGACGAGGAGTATTTATTTGATCCTGTCGTATAAAAAACAGTACCAACTCTTAAAATACATCTGCAGTACAGCGGGCAGACCGGCAAGTCACGAGTGATTATGGCTCAATAGCAATTCCTTGCCACTTTGAAGCCAAACGCTACCCGCGAAAAAACTTGCAGTTAAGTCCCAGGAAGGATCAGTAACGTGAACATATAATCATGTCCAAAACAGCTTTTTTTCGCCTTTATATGTCCTGCTATATTCGAGTCTTTGATCATTATTGTTGGCAACACTTTCACCATATTCGTGTTTTGGAAGCACCGTAACAAACTAAAGCGAACGTCTTTTTTTTTCTTATAAACTTGGCTGTTGCGGATCTTTTAGTTGGGTTCACAGAACCAATAGTAATTGGAACGTATAAAATTCCTGAAGAGCTCAAAGAACCAAGCATCAACAATACTAGCAATGGACATATTCCCATCATACTTCAAGCAACGTTTTCTTTCGCGTCAGTATTTTCCCTCGTACTGATTTCGTTGGAAAGTGCACATGCTTTGATTTGGCCGCTCCGCCATCGAGTGGCAAACACCAAAGGTTACACTTATGGTGTCATTTTTGTGTGGTTGACTGCCATATCTACAGGTATATTGTCTTTGCTTGCTGTTCAGGGCGTCTTAAAGTACGCACACTGGATAATTGCATGCTCTGTAATGGTGGTTTTATGTTTAACTGTGATCTGCGTGTCTTACTTGGCAATCCGAACAAGACTTAACTGCAGAGTTCCTGCCATCGATGCGGCTCATAACAGACAAAATGGAACAGAACAGAATGCAAAACTTTCTAGAACTCTATTTATTGTGATAGGTGCGTCTCTTGTCTGTTGGCTTCCAAGTATGACATTGTACGCTATCCATTTTACTTGTTTCGAATGTGTTGCTTTAGTAGTAGTTCATGTCTTTACCTTGGTTCGTTTGGCGAATTCTATCGTTAATCCAATCATTTACAGTTTTAGAATTCCCATGTTTAGAGAAACCTTGAAACGACTGAAACTTCGGAGGCAGTCAAAACAGTATAGAGTTAGTTATAGGGCTTGAATATCAAGTTATGAGACTCGTAAGACAACAACGCGAAAAGAAGGCGTTCATTATTTAGTGATGTGAGAGAAACTGTTATCGATCGATGTTCTCAAGAGTATTCAGTGTATTGTAAATTTTTCCTGAAGGGCCTAAACATTGCTAATTTGACTTCTTGGTTTCACTGTTAGTTGTTTTGGAAAAAAGGATCGAAGTTTTTCTTTAGCCTTGCATGTAGACCATGTAGTTACGGGGAGCCCTCGTTTCCGATAACAGGATAAATAAAAGAGAAAATTTAATCTGCTGTTATAGCGTCTTTGTTTTGAAACGGCCATATCGAATTCTTTATACGCGGTCTGCTAGTAGGTGGTCTAAAGCCGAAAAAATTATATGTGGTCAGTCGGAACGAGGTCTGGAACAGAGAAATGCTCGGAAATCGTTCGGTACTCTTAGTTTATGGCAAGGGGTGAAACTTAAATGACGCCAAATCTCTGTCTAAATTTCACCATACTTACTCGGCATCTATGAAAAAGGTTGAACTAGATACAAATGGGCTTATTTTGCCCAAATGTTTCTAAGCTTTAAAATATTTTGGCATTGTTTTGAAATCTTTGATTTGGTTGCAATGTTTCCCTTTTCCACCTTTTACAGTAAACCTAAGTCTGCTTTGCTTATTTGTTATATTCCCTATTACTTATACTTAAGTCGTACTTCTTTGGACTAAGTGACTCGCTTTTTAGGGCTGCATTTTTAATTAATTATATTCTAACCTCAGCAGTATCCGATATGAACAAATTTGAATTTAACTGCTTAAAGATAGTTTCGCCAAATGAAAAAAAAAAAATAGTTGAAATAACGTGTTCTTGCAGGTAAGGAAATGTTTTTAATTCTGGCACACACAAATATTATGTATGAGCATCCCACCGTGAACAATACCATGAAATTCTTAATTCACTCGTAGATAATGTAATTCTGTCTCTATTCTATTCTTGCTTGCAATTTATACAATACATTTTCTCTATTAACCCCTATGACGTACAAGGGAGGGGGGGGGGGGGTGGATCCCCCCAATCCATAAGGTTTTTTCCAAATTGTGAAAAGAGGATTTACTCTGCAATGCTGAAACTTTCAGTAGCTGTTCATTCATCCTTTGCGGAAATTTTGATATGTCAACCATGTGTCCATGATATTTGAAATATCGTCATTTTTATCATTTTTCTTTATTTTTTCTAGTTTTTGGAAACAGAAGTGCAATATTTGTTTATTTTTACATTCCATAAGTCATTCTGGCTTAATTTTACATCCATTTCCGTTATTTTGTGACTTTCTAAGAAAATGTTGAAATCCAAGATGACGGATCCAAGATGGCGGCTCTAATGACGTCACGTGACGTCATTTGACGTCACAGCCAATTAAAATTATGTCATCTGGTAGAGTTTGCTAAGGGCTTTCTTCTCAGTGCAAAATAATTTCGCTACGCCTCAATATAACGAAAACTCCGGGGGGGGTCCATCCACCCCCCCCCCTGTACGATGGTGGGGGTATCAGTTTGCTTGTACGTTCGAGGGTTAATAGATTGCTTAACCATAAAATGATGAATTAAAGTACAAAATTCATTCAATATTGTAGAAAAGTTTATGGTACAGAAAATGAGAAAAAGAGATATAAACAAATGATTGATTACCTAATTATATTTAATTAATTAGTGAAAAAGTAAACTAACTATATAATAAAGTACACACAAACACGAAAATATAGAAGGCAATAACTAATGCTATGCTAATTTTAACAAAATGTGCTATCAGTTTTGAGACTTCAATATAGTCATCTTCAAAGTTTATTGCGGTTTTCAGTGAAATGCGAACTCTGAAATTCAATCCTCGACCACCGGTTTACGTTTTTTGCTGCCGTCAGTCATCATAGCGGACCTCTCGGGTAACAGAAGTTTACTTCAACCGGGTAAAAAGGTCACGTCTGTCAGTTGTGATTGGTAGAGATTTCGATCCATTTTGTTTTTTTCTGTTTGTCATTGTTCGTTGGCAGTCGTCATAATTATGATTGACGGCAGCGAAAAACGCAATCGTTAGTTGGATTTTGAATTTCAGAGTTCGCATTTTACTAAAAACCGCAATAAAACATCAAGGAGTAGTTTATTATTTTATTTTGAAATTTAGATTTGTTTAGTGATTTTACTGAATATGGGATTGAATTCCAAATTGATACGCCAATTCTTGTAAAAGATTTTTTCATTTTTTCTGTTCTTGAAAATT
This sequence comes from Oculina patagonica, assembly GCF_052425735.1. Taxonomy (NCBI): domain Eukaryota; kingdom Metazoa; phylum Cnidaria; class Anthozoa; order Scleractinia; family Oculinidae; genus Oculina; species Oculina patagonica. The sequence continues at coordinate 8,146,258 of NC_135764.1, forward strand.
TTAGATCAAAGCACTAATTTGAGGACAATCTGGTGTTATAGTTATGTATTGTACTGATTTGGGTAAATTGATTAACAAGGTTTATTGAAGCAACTTGTGTGTGGATATCATACATTAAATAACATAGTTTTTATTTATTGAAAACACGCCTTACTTACAATAGTAAGTCTACTTCTTACATATCAAATAACATAGTAACTGGAAAAAATGATATTGGAAGAAAATAAGATTTATTGAATAGGGGAATTACATGTTCTCGGGAACTACGAAACGCAACGCAACGCACACTTTTGTAAGATAAGAAATCTATTTAGATGTGTTTTTGGACAGTAGCCCAGTTTTCCAATACAACACTTTTCGGTTGTACTGTGGATCAACCAGGATTCGAAAATCCTACACTCCTTTTAACTTAATCAATCAAAACGGACACAGGTGGGCCAGTTGCAGTTTACGAAGTTGGTCCTAACAAAATGCAAACAAATAGCTTTTTATTCAAAGCTTCAAATATAACATGGGGTTTATTTCTTAAAAAAGAGACCGCGGAAAAGATAATGACTGAAACTGACAATAAGAAGCTCACACACACAAATGACAAATTTCAAATTCAATATTTGTCAACAAAAAGCCATCGCATGCCCTATTTCGATGATAAACAGAATATTTATAACACCTTGTCGTCGTTTTGCAGGGAAAGGAAGGGCTCTTTTTTTATCGTTGCTGTCTTCATGCAAGTTTTACCAAAATTTCAGGTTATATAATTAACTTTATATTGTTTCGACTGCCTGCAGAGCTTCATTCGTTTAAATGTTTCTCTAAACATGGGAATTCTAAAACTGTAAATGATAGGATTTACGAGAGAATTGGCCAAACGAAAAATGTTGAAAAATTGAAACAGAGGTGGTGAAACACAAGCGGAACAGAGATAATGTGTGCAGTAAACCACGGTACTGGGAAGGCAGCAGAGAAGAGATGCAGTTATGACAACAAACATAGTCCTGGACAATTTTGCGTTTTGTTGCGCCCCAAAAAAACATAATCTACAACTTCCAATAGCACTGGCAACTACAAATTCTAATAACGTGTGACAAAACATTTGTGCCTACTGCACGATCAAATAAGTGATCACTTTTCCTGCAAACAGCTGTCGCGATTGTCATGTAAAATTTTTATATGAACATGCTCTGAATAAAGTACTGAAAAATACTAATTGTTCTATTCACTGGAATGTATTGTTTGTACTTTACTGTTTGTAATACGTTCTCATGACAGTGACGTTTGGAGAATTTTTTCTCAATTAGAAATTTGAGCACTCTTAGCAATAGGTTGTCGGTACTATAAAGCATTCGCGCTTCAAATAAAATCATTAGGTTGTGTTTGCGATTAAACTTTTGTTTCCTTTTGAGGTCCTGCGATTGCATACAAACTAGATATAGTTCTATGAGCATCCTGTCATGAGATTTTCTTTCCGTGTCGGTTGAGAGATTGTCCGAGAATTTTTTGTGTATGTTGATCCGCGTCTTACTACCTTTTGTCTCTTGGCTGCACATCATCTTTGGAACTTTATCCTGCTGAAAGATCACTACATTTTTCTGGGAGGTAGATTGGCTCCGGCTGCCTCTGTCTGACGTCCCTAGGGTGCAACTGAATGTAACCGATGGGCTCTGTTACTCTTGCCAGGAGAGCCGAGGCCTCTTACCAAACACCAGCAGCATGACATGGAATTTCCGTTGTTTGGTAGTCACCCTTTTTTTTATAAGAATACAGTTTTTCCGACCAAGGCTGAATATTATTATTTTTCTGCCGATTTTAGGCTGAACATATTCTTATGAACATTCTTAGTAATAGAAAATACCGTTTGACATTTCCGTTTTAGCAAGTATTGGGTAATCAATTACAAGTGTTTGGTGTCCAGATCTGTATCGTGTTACATTGTGCACATGTACTCAAGCCGTTGCTTTTCGTTGCGCCCCATTTTGTCTGTTATGAGTAGCATCAATGGCAGGAACTCCGCGGTTAAGTCTTGTTCGGATTGCCAGATAAGACACGCACACCGTGATCAAACATAAAACCATGATACAGCCAAGTGCAACTGCAATATGTACGAAATCCAAGATTTTGCGTACACCTAGCAAAGTAAATATTCCTACAAACATTCCAGCCACCCAAGCAAAAGTTATACTGTAAATGTAACCTTTTCTGCTTGCTACTCGATGGCGGAGCGGCCAAATCAATGCATATGCACGTTCCAACGAAATGAGTACAAGGAAAAATACTGAAGCGTAAGTAAACGTAGTTTGAAGGGGAGCAAATATATTGGCATTTCTGGTGCTGTTGATGCTTGGATCTTCAAGATGCCGAGGGATGTGAAAAGTACCTAACGCTATCTGTTCTGCAAATCCAACTAGTAGATCCGCAACGGCCAAGTTTATAAGAAGAAAGGAAGTTCGCTTCAGTCTGTTACGGTGCTTCCAAAACACAAATATGGTGAAAAGGTTGCCAACAATAATGATCAGGGACACAACTACAGCAGCAAATATAATTACAATAGCAGCTGTATTGGACATTACTACTTCTCGTTATCAGCCGTTCCCTTGAAGTGGCTTGGTACTTAACTGAAAATTTTCGACTTTATGGCACGAGTCCTGTTCGGCTGCAAAGTGGAAAGGATTGGTATCGTAGAGATCATCAGTCTTAACGGCCGCACGAAAAGCTGTATTGCATACGTATTTGTAAGTGCCGGCGTTTTCCTAATACAACAGAATCAAATTAAAAAGCTTCACTTTAGATTAAACATGATCTACAATTTCAATAGCATCGGGAGCTGTAAATTCTAATTAACATCTGAAAGGAACATTTGTGCCTACTGCACGAACAAATATGTGATCACTTTTCCTACACATAGCTGTCGCGATTGTCAGGTAAAAAAATTGGTATATGAACGTACTCCAAAAAACAACGACGGTGTTGACAAATAAATGATCTATATACTGCATGCTTTTTTCTACTGTGTTGTTTGTAATAAGTTCTCATGTTAATGACGTTTGGAAATAATTTTTCTCAATTAGTAATTTGAGCAAACTTGGCAATAGGTGTTTAGTCCCATAAGGCATTCGTGCTTCAGCTAAAATCATTTTGAGTTGTGTTTGCGATCATGCAATTTTTGCCTGCAGTGGCAAGTAAACAGGATATAGTTCTCTGATAAAATAATGAAAAATATGTTTGAAATGCCTTTAAAAGACTGTGGGAAAGAGTCAGACGTTTTGGGGATAACTATTTTATCAGTGTTGGTGGATGTCTCAAACACAATCGCTCAAGCGTTTGTCATTGATTTGAACGCTAGGCAGGAAATATTTCTATTGACAGTTCTATGACTATCTTGCGCTGAGAATTTCTTTTCGTGTCGGTTGAGAGATTGTCCGAGGATTTTTTTTGTGCGCGTTTTGATCTGCATCTAACTGCCTTTTGTCTCTTGGCTGCGTTATAACCGAACTTAACATCTAGGAACTCCGTACTGCCGAAAGGCAGATAACCACGTTTTTTTCTGGGAGGTAGATTGGCTCCGGCTGCCTCCCTCATTCTCTGTCTGACGTCCCTAGTGTGCAACTAAATGTAGCCGATGGGCTCTGCTACTCTTGCCAGAAGAGCTGAGGCCTCTTACTAAACACCAGCAGCATGACCTAGAATTTCCGTTGTTTGGTAGTTGGCTTTCATTTAATTTTTCTCGTGGTTTCTGCTCACGCTCTTTTACCTGATCACATTTCAATTTGGTGACGAGTCCCAGTGAGTCAGTGAGTATGATCGCTGTGGGTATGATCAGTGTCCTCTTCTGTAGTGCTCCTTTTCTCATTTTGTTCGAACGTCTTTATATGCTTTCGACTCTTCCCGGAAAGAGCTGGTTCTGTCCTGCTTTCCACATATGCCAGTGTACTAAAGCTAGCAACTATTGATATTATTGTGATCCTATCAGGAACTTTAGATCTCAACTTGAAAAAGTCAGGCTGTTTTTTTCAAGTTCCGCCCTTGTGTCCTGGAAAAAAGCTAAAAATAATAATGGTTGCCCTCTTCCTTCAACAACAATTTACTTCATATGTTCATGTTGATGTACTGGGTGCATCTCATGTACAAGCAAGACCACTTAGCCAATTTTAGTACCTTTAATCAAAAAGCAACTCTCTTTTTCTTTCAATGTTCAACATGACACAACCGTGGGGGAAAGAAAAAAAAATTTGAGTCCCCGACGGGAATCAAACCCATGGCCTTCCATGCTCCTGTCATGTTGAACATTTCATCTCCATTATTTATCACCGAGCTTAAAATTCACCATCTTTATTATTTACTACAAACTTGATGATTTCGACATTGCTGATCCTAGCAGTATGCAGGACGCCTGTCACATATCAACCTAGTAAATGGCCCAGCTCACCACGAGTCTCTCGTAGCTCAGTTGGTTACAGCGCCCAACCGGTATCTGGTAGGCCATAAGTTCGATTCCCGTCGGTGACTCAGATTTTTTCTTTGTCCCATGCTCGTATCTGATCATGTTGAACATTTCATCTTCATTATTTACCACCGAGCTTTAAATTCAGTTACCATCTTTATTATTTACAACTTTCTATAGCATTGCGATATACAAGTTTTAATTAAAACCAGACAAAATGATTGTGCCAGTGGACTGTCAATAAAAATTACTCAACAGAACAGCTATCACGCCTTGACTGGCAATAGAGAAGGTAGAATAAGAACGAAATATATGAAAAAGACCTTAAACTAACATAAATATACAAAACTCCCAATAAATAATAAACATTCGATCCACTAGGTGTCACCTTAAAACTCTTTTTATTGTCATACGTCACATCAAAATTCTTCACACACATAAAGCCCTTTTATTTTTTGTTTAGAAGGCCAGACCTATCGTCAAGAGAAAAAATTACCTTTCCACGCTTTTTGAGCCTAGAGCTCATTTCTTATTAGGAGGTTTTATTTCAAACAGCAAGTGCAACAAGTTTTAAAGCGACAAGCCTTTCGACTACATTAGACTGTTTCAAAACTTACGGAAATTCGCCTTTTTACCAAAGAAACGTGCCGTAGCCGTAACAACCCTACAACAGGGTCGTAATCTGCAGGTATATGGGATCAGGGATCACAGCTTTGGGATCGGGATCATGGACCCGGGTCACAAGTCATGGAATCCGCATCGGCCAATCAGATGGGATTAGAATGGAATCAGAGATCAACTGTTGCCACATTTTGGGGATCAGGAATCAAAATTTAGAGCTAAAATGTGGGATCAGCGATGAAAAAATATACCTGGTTACGACCCTGATACCGTGATTAGGAATTCAGAGTTTCCATACCCCATACCCTACCCTCCTGACTCCCTCCGAAGAACTGTGCACCGGGCTTAAAAAAGACGTCAAAGTGACAAAATTAAAATTCAACATTTGTTCATAAATAAATGATCGTCCTATTTCCGATTGACAAAACAATTACGACAACACCTTAGCTTGTCATCCTCTGAATTTTCCATTACGCTTTCTTCGTGCAAGTTTTGTAAATGTCAAAAATGTCAAGGTATATAATTAACTGCGTATTGGTTTGACTGCTTGCAGATCTTCATTCGTTTAAATGTCTCCCTAAACATGGGGATTCTAAAGCTGTAAATAATAGGATTAACGAGAGAATTGGCCAAACGAAAAAATGTAAAAAAAATTGAAACACAAGCATTGGAACACACCCAGAACAGAGATATTGTGTGCAGTAAACTACGATACTTGGAACCCAAAACAGAAAAGATGCAGTTATCACGACAAACAGAGTCCTGGACAATTTCGCGTTCTGTTGCGGCCCATATTGTCTGTTGTGAGCGACATCGATGGTAGGAACACCGCGGTTGAGTCTTGTTCGGATTGCCAGATAAGACACGCAGACCGTAATCAAACATAAAACCATGATACACCCTAATGCAACTGTCCAATCTACGAAATCCAAAATGTCGTATACAGCTAGCAAAGTTAATGTCCCTATAGTTATTCCAGCTACCCACGCAAAAGATACACTGTAAATGTAAGCCTTAGTGCTTGCTACCCGATGGCGGAGCGGCCAAATCAAACCATATGCACGTTCCAGCGAAATAAGCACCAAGAAAAATACTGACACGAAAGAAAAAGTTGTTTGAAATACAATTAAAATATTACCATAGCTTGTGCTGTTGATGCTTGGATCTTCAATATGCTGACGGATATCAAACGTTCCCAAAACTATTAATTCTGTGAATCCAACAAGAAGATCAGCAACAGTCAAATTTGTAAGAAGAAAGGAAGTTCGCTTCAGTCTGTTACGGTGCTTCCAAAATACGAATATGGCGAAGATGTTGCCAACAATAATGATCAGTTACTCAACTACAGCAACGAATAAGATAACAACGACACCTGTATTGGACATGATAGTCCACGTTACTGAGTTACTGAGCCTTGGTTAACACAGGCTTGACACTAAACTGCAGTTTTATTGTTTTTTAGCAGTGAGTCGAGATGGGCTAGTAAGTGACAAGGTTTTGTATGGTAACCATAATCAGTTGTGACCGCCCGTTTAGCCTGCTGTATTGCATATGTACTAGCTGAGATGGCGCTGTTTTATTGCAACAGGATCAAACAAAGACCACACGCACAAAAAAAACATACAATCTACAACTTCCAATAGTATTGTCAGCTGTAGTTTTTAATTAATATCTGACAAAACGTATGTACCTACTGCACGATCAAATAATGCGATCACGTTTCGTATACATAGCTTTCGCGATTGTCATGTAAAAAATTAACGGTTTATTGAACAAGCTTCAAACATTAAGTTCTAAGAGACAACAATTGTTGAATTCACTACATGCATTTTAATAATAAGATGACATCTGAATAATGCCGGAAGATTTTTCTCATTATAAATTTGGGAAGCTTCGTGGTAGGTGTTCATTCCTTTAAGGTATTCTCACTTCAACTTAAGTCGTGTGATCATGTTACTTTTTCCTTCGCTATAATTATTGTAGCTGACAACATTTCTAACTGATTACTTTACCGATGTAATGTATATGAAATGATTCATATATGAACTGCGAATGTATATGAAAGTGTAAATGATCGTCGCAGTGAAAATCCAATTTTAAGCAATTGGATTAAAGAAGCCTGAAAAAAATTCAGGGCTTCAAAAATATGAACTCACAATTGACCTCCGAATCCCGCTGAAGCCCTGAATTTTTATCAGGCTTCTTTAATCCAATTGCTTAAAATTGGAAATTCACTGCGATGATCATTTATCACTTTGATTACTTTACCGTTAAGCAAACTATAAAAAAGCAAAGTACTGTATGTTTCCAGTCACAGCCGTCACTAACTTGGATCAAATGAGAAAGATTGAAAATAGCTCTGGACGCAAAGTCAAGAAGAGACGTAGACCAGACTGGGTTTAGTGCAGGAAGGTCATGCACTTGGGTTAGCGGGTCACCGTAAGTGGCTGTTTGCTCCTATTTGTTGACTATATATGTATCTGCCGCGGGATAGGGTATGGATTTTACGTCTTATAAGTTGCTTATCAATGTCTAATGTATACTGCTCTGAATGCATTCGAAGCTTTAGTCGTTTCAATGTTTTTTTTTTTTTTTTCTGATCGTGTGATATTTAAAACTGTGTAGATTCGATTGACAAAACATGTAAATATATGAACTGATATTAAATTTTTAATATTTCGATTCGTTGTGTTGTTAACCGGCTGCGTTCTTCCAAGGCCGGGACAGACGAAGTTTAAATGCTATTTACATGTTCCAGTATTTAAGTTCATAAGCAGAATCGAAGTTCGCATCAGTCTGTTACGGTGCTAATCTAAGTATCAGGATTTCGAAGGTTTAACTGTTAATTAAATCGGACAAAAAACGTGTGCCTACTGTGTGAAAAATTAAATCATATAATTGTACTATAAAATTTATTTTAGAAATGTTATGAATAATGAATATTTTGTTTGATTACTAGTCAGGTGGCTTAAGGTCATTTTTAGGTGAAATGTTTACAGAGTGGAAGAAAGCGCCAAAATTGGCACAAAGGTTCTTCTTAGTGTAAGAAACAAATTTAGAAAGGGTGCCACGTGATCCGATCATCCGGGGGGGAATGACACACGATTCAATTTCTGAGTATCTCTATCAGCATGAAAACGAGGCTGGAAAGTCAAAATGACTTCTTTCTGCATTTTTATCAACAACTTGAGTCAAAATATATAAAAACATCACTTATTTCGGTAATCTGGTCAGTTTGCAAAGTTCAAGGATGTTTACAACGTAGTCACGTGACAATCCCATGAGATTTTGCATTAAAACTAGTAGTAATCAGAGATAAGGGGAGTGCGTTCGACCTATAGGTAAAATAGACCCAAGGTAAGCAGGCAGTGGCAAAAAAACCGACATGGTCGGCCTACTTGTAGTATGTCTTATGTCAAAGTTAGTTACTATGCTTCAGTACCGAACCAAACGCGAGGAGGATAAGTGTGAGAAAGATTGTGTGACGAGCCAAAAAAACATAGAGTGAATGAAATATTATGTACACAAAATTTTTTTTTTTTCACTTGACCTGTTATCGTTTGGCACTATCGTTTTCCACAAACTTCTGGAAATAGTTTTACTTCGATTTAAAATGACACAGACTTAATTCACACAGTATTCCACTACACGCATATTACATTCACACAACGATTTCCTCGTCAAACGTCTAGTGTTTCTAGTAATAACTATATATCACAAATTCAAAGAAATGATAAAACAATTTCGATCCGTATTATACCCACTCTCGATGCATTTAATTCTAACAATTTGTAGTTTTGTGCAACATATAATAATTGCAGGAAAATACGCTGGTTTACCCACGAACGAACTCCGTACGAAACTACGCATCGACTAACTCGATTTCCACTCTTTTTATGACGTTCGGTGGCTGAAGACAACTCTGCTACCTTGGATGATAACCTTCTAATGTTCTCCATGACATTTTTGGTAAAATTACAATTTTGTCAACACGTTTTTAACCCTTTTTTCAAGCAAAATAATGTTTCTTTGCTGCGTTTGGGACGCCATCTTGTTTTACATGAAATCGAGGCCATCTGTGGCTACCAGTTTCCCGGCCGAGAATTGCCCCTGCAAAAATCAATCGGGGCGGCCAATCTGGCGTCCATACAACTGCGCGCGCATTAAGGCTCGATTCATTCCGCATAACAGTGCACAGGCATACCAACTCAAAAGACACAGGACGCAAAAACAAAATTAGGCTTGCGCTCTCCTTCGTCGAACGCAATAAGGCTCACAAATAAAATGTTCCTTTTTGTGCTTCTTATTGGAAAATTGAGTTAAAACTTATTGAGACATCATTTATTAGATTGGTTATTATGAAAAGTATTACAGGTGTTTGTGCACGTAACAATCTCATGAGTCTTTGCTTTATTCATGCAAATCGAATTATAACTTCAGTGTAGGCAGGATTGCGAATTTAGGGGTTTCTTTTAGTTTATTCCCATTACTTTTGAAAAAAATTGTTTAAATATAAAGAAAGTTTAAGTTACATAATGTTGGATCGTCTGTAGTAGAGGTGGCGACATACGAGGGCACATGTAGGGGGCTTGTAATAGCGACAAAATCAAAATGTGTACACACGCAAGAAAAAGTAGCGCGGACATGTGAATTTTTGAAAAGTTCAACTCGTCCCAGGGATGAATTTTGCAGGGATGCAATGCCTCCTTTATGTAGATGGCTGTACAGCAAGTCCCTTCAGTAGAATTAATAGGGAGCTTAAGCAATAAAGACTTCGAAGGCAATGCCTATTTAAAAAGAAATGAAGTTTTATTTTAATTATAATTAAAATGAAATTTTACTTTAGGCAAAAAATTTGATTCTATTTTATTGTTTGCTGAATGTTTAAACGAATGCTACAATTATCTAGATCTGTTCAGAGTGTCTATCGGTCCAAGAAGTTCAACTATCTCTAACTGAATCTGTAAAGGAATCGTTTTAAATATAGAAGCATGAAAAATCCAGAAAAATTTGCTATCCTGCATTAGGTAAAACCCCGAGCCAAGTGGCACAAACTTTCCAGAGCTTATCCCAGTTTCTGTAGCATTAAGTGACTAGGCGTATTTCTACCCTCCCCCCCCCCCCCCCCCCTGGATGGGATGCTAGTCCATTGCAGGGTTACCTGGACCAGTAAATTCGCCGAAACCCATTTATACACCTGGGTGCAGAGAAGCACTTTGAGAGTAAAGGGTCTTGCCTAAGAACACAACAAGGTGACCCCGGCCAGGGCTCGAATCTGGACCGTTCCATCCGAAGTCCAGCGCGTTAACCATTTATATTAGGCCGCCGGGCCTCCCACTCATCCTGCATTAACCATCTCCAAAACAGGCAGAATGCTCGCTTCAAGTTGTTGTTTCGCAGAGGGTAGCTGAAGCTACTGCATGATTTATCCTTTACTTGGTGACGTTTTCAATGTTGTTAGCGTGCGTTTCTGGCAACTGTGTAAGTTTTGCGAAAGGTTCGAGACGGCTAAATGCGCACCCAAAACCTACACAGGCGCCTGCTACGCAAGCCTTTTTATGTCGCCCCTAAGTCTTCTGGTTGATTTTAAAAGACGACTTATTGTAGGTGATGTGCCATGCCCAGATTAAATTCACACTAGGAATTTTAACTGCAACATTCCTTTGGAACACATCACCGCTATATTTTTTAAGTGAGTACATATTGACTAATGTTCTTGCTGCTATATTTCTAGTGATCAGTACATGGTCTTGTCCCCGCAACATTTTCTGGCCCTCGTTTCTCGGAAGCTCACGTCAAGAGAGAGCTCCAGTCATGCATGTCAGAGCTCTTATTTGGAGCTCTTACCAATTTCTGATCTGACTTTTCACGAATCAGTTGTAGAACGAATCTACTGGAGCTGCATTGAACCGGCCGCTAATGTTCAAATTATGTGAAACAAATCCACCCAAAGCCCATAGTATTAATTTCATCTGATACGGATACAGTAGCAGGTACAAAATGCCATCCCTATCAATGCATTTAAAGAGCATAAATCTTGAAGATGGGCCTTTAGCAAATTGTCTGTTTGCGAGATGTTTTTTCCTTGATGAAATAAAATCAGATCTCAACACAAAATCAGACTCCATCTGCGGAGAAGTCTTTGTTTGAAGCTTACTTTTCATTATTACATGTATTGCCACCTACAGTTGGTCTATAAATTCCGAATTTACCACGTATTAAACCTGAAAACGTATCTATAACGTTTAGAAGCTGTTTTTTGTGTCACATTTTGAACTGCGACTGAACAGGAAGTGGGTAATCATTGCTTATTGTTTTCATCTAAAAAACCTCTAAATTTTGAAGATGTTAATTGACCCACAGACTCCTGGAGTTTTTCGAAAAAAAAAGCGCGTTTTAAGACATTTTTGGCATTTTCTAGTCAGTGAACTAAATAGATTCAAGCTGCTCAAAACTTATATCTAACACGAAAACAACCATCGCTTAATTACCAGAAGCAACGCATTTTATTGCATTTTAACTTGGGTATGCGCACAAATGCAAAGGTGACTATCTCTTTCTCGACTTTCCGTCTCATTTTTTCCGCTTTTTCTTTCTGCTCCTTCCGAAGGTTTTATGCCATAGTTGTGCCTTGGCTTTCTTATCACTTCAAGAATTTCCGAGAAAAGGTCAACGAGACGAGAAATCCGTACCACGAAATAGCCAAGAATGCAAGAGGGAAATTTACCTCTGAGTTTTTCTCTCAAATTTCCAAGGGTTTTGTACGGATTTCAAGCTGAATTAATCCAATATATCTGTCCAGGGCGGCTTCTGTCCAGGGCGTTTTAGATGTCAATGTGTTAAGATGACCAGGATATCGAGGACCCTTTTGAATTGTGCAACGGTAAGGTAAGACCCGTTAGCCCCTTTTCTACGTTGACGACTTCATAGTCTACTATATCAATTCATACCAATGCTTAGAGCGGGTTTTGGAATGTGTGGGGAAACGCGGAGGAAAATGGTTTTATTTATTGAAAGTCAAAATTGTGAATCCCACATGCACTGTAGATGATACACGTCATGTGCAAGAAAGCAAAGACTTGTGGGACTGTCACATGACTTTAGTTACAGCAAACACCTTAAGTGCTTTTTAAAATACCTAAACTATCTAATAAGTGATGTTCTGGTTCGTTTTGACTCAATTTGCCAATGAGAAGCATGAAGAGGTACGTTTGATTTGTCAGTCTCATTTTCATGCAAAGACTCATGGGATTGTCACTTGACTTTATTGTAAACATCGTTGAACTTTGCAAACTGACGAGATTAGCTAATAAGTGATGTTATGTTATCTGTTTTCACTCAAGTTGCCAATGAGAAACAAAGATATGGGTCGTTTGACTTTCCAACCTCGATTTTATGGTAATAGAGATACCCAGAAATTGAAAATGCCTGTCATTCCCCCCCGGATAACCGGATCACGTGGCACCCCTTCTGAATTTGTTTGGTATACCGAAAAGATCATGTGTGCCAAATTTGGTGCTTTCTTCCAGTCTGTAAATATTTCACCCTTAAGCCACCTGACTATATATGAACTGTCTGCTATAAGATGAATTCTATTTTAAATTCGGGAATCTGCTTCCTCTTGGGCCCCGTCGTAATTTGTTGTATTAAATAATCTATTTAACATTCTTAGTTTAGTTTTAACTTTCTGACGTCTACAATCTTGCCTAAATTTTGTAATTTAACTCATCATTTTATGGTAAGCAAGCTATTAATATAAGAAAGATCTCTTGCATAGTTTGCGAGCAAGACAGGAATAGAGACAGAATTACATTATCAAAGGAGTTAATCAAGAATTTTTTGCCATTTGTTTACAATGGGGATGTTCATACTTTATTTACATTAAAAGTTTTGAGTGTTAGAAAAACGTTTCCTAACCTGCACGAAGACGCCATTTGTTTGTTTGTTTTTTTTAAATATTATTATTTGCTGGAACCTTCTTGTAGTAGTTTAATAAAAACTTGTTCCTATATGAATCTTCCTGAAGTTAGAAGATTATTAATTCACAATGCAGCCCTTGATATCGAACATGTGAAGACGCCTGTCAATTTACTTACTGCAAACAAGCATGATTAAAATATAGTTTATCCATCTCAGTGAATTTTCAATATTGTGAACATGGTCACCGCTAAAGTCAGGTAATAATATCACATTCAATATAGCAAAATACTACAGTTGTTACAACATTAGAATTGTGCTTCTGTAACAAATGATAAAAAAAATCAAGCTATATACATGTAGTTCACTCTATAGTGTTTTGACTTCTTTCTAAGCTTCATACGTTTCAGTGTTTCACTGAACACGAGAATTCTAAGACTGTAAATGATTGGGTTAACAAGAGAATTGGCCACATGTAACATCGCTGAAATATTAAGCAGCAGAGTAGGAACACATCTGGAACACAAAAAATGAATGCAGTAAACGACAGTACCGGGAAGCCAGAAAACAAGAGACGCAGCTATCACAAGAAACAAAGTCCTGGAAAGTTTCTTGCTTTGATTATGGACAGTTTCGTTGTAATGAGTCGCGCCAATGGGAGAAACTCTACATTTCAGCTTTGTTCGCCGGGATTGCCAGATAAGACACGCAGATCACTGTAAAAGCAAAAATGATGATGGCGCAAAAAGCGACTATCCAATGTGTCAAATTTAGGATATTGTATGCAGCTTGCAAAGAAGAAGCCGCCCACACACAAAATACACTGTAAATGTAGCCTTTCGTGCTTGATACTCGATGGCGGAGCGGCCAAATCAAAGCATATGCTCGTTCCAGAGAAATGAGTACGAGGTAAAATACTGATGCAAAAGAAAAGGTTTGTTGAAATGTAAAGGAAATATGTCCATAACTAGTGCTGTTCTCGCTTGGTTCTTGAAGCTGCCGAGGAAATTTATACGTTGCAATCACTATGGTTTCTGTGAATCCAACTAGTAGATCTGCAACAGCTAAGTTTATAAGAAGAAAGAATGTTCGCCTCAGTTTTTACGGTGCTTCCAAAACACGAGTATTGTGAAAAGATTGCCTATGATAATCATAAAAGACTCGAATAGAGCAGCAAATATGTATTGGACATAACTTTTTCGCGTTTTCAGCCGTTTCCTTGAAGCGGCCTGAGAAGGAAAGTATGGTCTACAACGTCCAATAGCATCACAATCTTCAATTTCTAATTAGTTTTTGACAAAACTAAACTGAAATTACCGAAGTTTATCTAATTCTTTTATCGCTTCGACGAAAGAACTTTCTGAAGCACATTGACAAATAACCTTCGAATTTCAGGAGTACTCCTATCATTTTCACCAATCTTTAATTAAACTGCCAGAAATGAGCTTCCACTAAATGACAAAAAAATGTCAAATAGCGTCTTCATGCAGATGAATTAAGTTTTTAGGAAGTTTATATATATGTTTTTTAGATTCGACGCTTTTAATAACAAGATCAAATAAAGAATTTAAAATATAAATATAATCTACAACTTGATCCAGTGGCATTCCGAGATACATTATTTAATTACATCCAGACAAAATATTTGTGCCAGTGCCCTTTCACTAAAATTACTGTCCAGAACAGCTATCACGCCTTGACTGACATTTGAAACAGTGGAATAAGAACGCAATATATGAAATGGATATGAACCTACGGTTACTGTAAAGTACTCGCAAAAAATAATTTATTTTCGTTTCACCATATATATTACTTCTACTATGGTGTCACCTTAATGGCTTTTTTATTGTCATATGTCACATCAAGTTTGTTCACATGCATAATAAAGGCTTTCATTTTTCACAAAGTAGGCGCAAACCTTTGTAAAAAGATTAAATTAAAATTCGTTTTTGACTCCTGCTCGCGATTTAAGGGAAAAGGACAGGTGGAAGCGAAGATCGGTGTTTTCATTTTCACGGATATTTACCGAGTCACCAAAACTAGCACAGTGGAAAAATAGCTGTGACCGTTTCAGTAAGCTCAATAACATCAGGAACATTATTCGCGATGCCCAATATAACTGCTATTGTAATTCTCTGTGTTATTGTGATTGAATCTTTACTGGTTTTTAGTGGCAACATCTTCACCATATTCGTGTTCTGGAAGCACCGTTACAGACTGAAGCGAACCTCCTTTCTTCTTATTAACTTGGCTGTTGCTGATCTACTTGTTGGATTAATCCAACCGACGGTAATTGGAACGATCGCAATTCCAGAGCATATCGGTTCCGTTACCATTAGTTACGGACACATTTCAACCGCATTTTTAACAACGTTTTACTTTGCGTCACTTTTTTTACTTGCAGTCATTTCTATAGAACGTGTATATGCTCTGATTTGGCCACTCCGCCATCGAGTAGCAAGCACCAAAGGCTATATCTATTTTGTGATGTTTGTTTGGATATGTGGAACATCGGCAGGTACATTGTCTTTGCTGGCTGTCTACGGCATATTGAATATCGTTCATTGGCATGTTACTCTCTGCTCTCTCGTCATTTTAGCTCTACTGATAATCAGCGGGTCTTACCTGGCAATCCGAAG
The DNA here is from genome assembly GCF_052425735.1 of Oculina patagonica. Taxonomy (NCBI): domain Eukaryota; kingdom Metazoa; phylum Cnidaria; class Anthozoa; order Scleractinia; family Oculinidae; genus Oculina; species Oculina patagonica. Next base: position 8,161,873 of record NC_135764.1, read on the forward strand.
AAGACTTAATACCAGAATTCCTGCCATCGATACGGCTCACAAGAGACAAAATGAGCTGCAACAGAGCCAGAAACTTTCCAGAACTCTTTTTATTGTAATAGCTGCGTCACTTATCTGTTGGCTTCCGAGTACTGTGGGGTACTTCATTGATTATCTTTGTACCAAATGTGTTTCTTTACCTCTGCGTTACAGTTTTACCGTGTTCCATTTAGCCAATTCTTTAATCAATCCTATGATTTACTGTTTTAGAATTCCTTTTTTCAGAGAAGCTTTGAAACAGATGAAGCTCCATAAGCACTCAAAACGATACAAAGTCACTCATATAACTTGAAGACCTATTTAGTGGCAACAAAAAGAGAAGGCTTTTATGTCTTTGCTAACTGAGATGAAGCCGTATATAATTCCGTTATTGTCGCAACTTACTGTTTTGTAAATATTAGGAACGCACATGTGTATCAGCTAATATCTTGAGCCACTTCTTCGACCACAAGAGATTTAGGAAATTAAACATGATAAAGTTTCAGGCAAAAGTGAGGTTTCAAGACAACTCAATACAATGTAAAAACATGGATGAGGAAAACACAAAGGCCTGCGGAACATTTTATTCGTACGGAAGATCCCACTGTATATACAAACTTCAATATGCCCTAACCAAGATCGCTAGGCTTGTCCTCTTGACTTTCCAGGTAAGCTGAACAGAGGACCTCAAAGTAATGCAAGGAAGAAAAGATCTTGGACATGAAATAGCAATGGAAACTCAAACTGATCATCTTTTATTTTTTAAGAAACCTACAGAACTTTTTTGCCTAACATACGGAGAAAAATAATTTTTGTTATAAAAGCGGCAATTCTAATGAAGTGACAACTGTACGATTTTGTTATTTGTGTCATTTAATTTCATCTTACCCTGCACTAAATGTGTTATTAACACGCTTTTAGCGGTGCATGGTCACGCCATATTTTAATTCCGCTCAAACGGGTAAACTATATTTTCATCGCGCGTGTTTGCTCTGTGACTCGTCAGGCGTCTGAACCTGGCCGCGTTTTAATGACTACGTTGACAGTCTATAAAGTGTAGACGTATTCCTTGATAAAACTAAGTAAAACGTTCTCTGGTAAAAATATTAAAAACTATGAGCTTTCGGCAGCCAGTATGCTGTCTTCAACGGATAAGAATGTGACAAAATAAGACGTTAAAAATTTGAATGAATTTAAAACTTTGAACGGATCCTCGATATTTTTAAGTATTTCTTGAATTCTGACGACGTTAATTAAACTGCTAGAAAGGGTAAAAAATGAGGTTCCGGCAAATGAAAAATTATATGAAAAAAATACTTGTTCATGCAGGTTTGGAGACACTTTTTCTGGCCTTGTAATAAAAATTTAATTTTGAACTTATTAAAACATCGGACATATGCATTGGAACAAGACAATTAATTCTTGATTTGAACCTTTGAAAAAGAAGTTTATGTCAATATCCCCTATTATGCTCTCGAGACATATAGTGGATAATACATGGTTGCGCGGAGATATGAAATTTATCTTCGAGTGTTCAACCATAGTTAGCTATGGTTCAACTCGATAGCTAGAGATATCGGATTTGAACACGATTTTAATATTTTACTTTAACATTTTAATATTTTTAGACTTTGGTCTAATGCCTCGGAAATGAAATTATATGATTGTACTATAAAATTAATTTCAGAAATGTAATTTAAATAATAAATAGCTGGGTTGACTGACAATGTATACATTGTCTACTACAAGATGCAGTTTATTTCAGATTTGGGAACCTGTATTCTCTTGGGCCCCTGTCGGGTGAATTGTATAGAACATTCTTAGTTAAGTTTTAAATTTTCTGACGTTTACGATCTTGCCTAATTTTTTTCTTTAGCTCACCACCTTATGGTTGAACTTGATATTGATATGGCATGCATTGCGATCAAGACAGGAAGGGAAACAGAAATACATCAATAAAGAATTTATTGTCATTTGTTTACAAGTTTACAACAAAGATGTTCAAACACTGTTAAGATTAAAAGTTGAGTGCTAGAAAAACGTTTCCTAACCTGCACAAAGACTTTTAGCAGTTTAATTAAAATTTGTTCATATCGGAATACACCTTATGAGGTAAAAGATAATTAAGACGGATTGCGCTGAAATTGCGAGCAATAATTGCAAAAATTAAGTACCAAAAATCTGCTCATAGCACGGCAACATTTTGCATACTATTTAAAAGATCTTACCGAAATTCATTTGTCCTAGTGACCCCGTATTTAAATTCTAAAGCATTGTCGAGAAAATTAAAGTCAATCCTCGTAAAAATATTCGAGACGCGCGTCATTTTGTTTTGAAATAATGTGAACGCCCGTTTCAACTGAAATATCGATAATTTCAAATCCATTTTTCTCTCGCGGGGTCAGCTTGCGTGCTAAAGTTTTGGTTGTTTTTTGTTAGCTGTACTTAAAGTGTTGCTATACTATGAGGTCTATTTGGTAACTTAATTTTTGCTTGTATTGCTCGATTATTGGGCGAAAACCATCATAATAAAGTTCCCCTTACAATTCACTCACTACAACAAAGCATGGTTAAAATATAGTTTTTCTATCTCAGTGAATTTTCAATGTGGTATGAACATGATCAAGTCGTGCACATTCAGATTACACACGCATTCAACACATCTAATATAGCATAGGCAAAAATTATATTCATGATCCAAATAACAAAATTCTACAGTTGTGACAAAATTAGACTTTTACCTTCTTAACAAAATGTTAAAAATATCAAGATATATAGGTAACTCTATATTGTTTTGACTGCTTTCTAAACTTCATACGTTTCAGTGTTTCATTGAACATGGGAATTCTAAAACTGTAAATGATTGGGTTAACAAGAGAATTGGCCACATGTAACATTGATGAAATATTAAGCAGTAGAGTAGGAACACATCTGGAACACAGAAAGTGAATGCAGTAAACGACAGTACTGGGGACCCAGAAGACAAGAGACGCAGCTATCACAAGAAACAAAGTCCTGGAAAGTTTTTTGCTTTGATAATGAACAGTTTCTTTGTAATGAGCCGCGCCAATGGGAGGAACTTTGCATTTCAGCTTTGTTCGGATTGCCAGATAAGACAAGCAGATCACTGCCAAAGCAAAAATGATGATAGCACAAAAAGCAACTATCCAATGTGTCAAATTTAGGATATTGTATGCAGCTAGCAAAGAACATCCACCTACTGATATTCCAGCCAGCCACACACAAAAGACGCTGTAAATGTAACCTTTGGTGCTTGCTACTCGATGGCGGAACGGCCAAATCAAAGCATATGTACGTTCCAGCGAAATAAGCACGAGACAAAATACTGACGCGAAGGAAAAGGTTTGTTGAAATGAGAAGGAAATATGTCCATAACTAGTGCTGTTGTTGCTTGATTCTTGAAGCTGCCGAGGAAATTTATACGTTCCAATGACTATGGCTTCTGTGAATCCAACAAGTAGATCTGCAACAGCTAAGTTTATAAGAAGAAAGAATATTCGCTTCAGTTTTTTACGGTGCTTCCAAAACACGAGTATGGTGAAAAGATTGCCAATGATAATCATCAAAGACTCGAATATAGCAGCATATATGATTACAATACCAGCTGTATTGGACATTACTTCTTCGCAATTTCAGCCGTTTCCTTGGAGCGGCCTGGTATTAAACTGTTGATTTTTCTGATGTTTTGCGATGAGTCAAGTTCGGCTTCCAAGTGGAATGGAATTTTATCAAGCTATCGCCAGTCGTGGCCGCCCCACGGCCTGCTGTATTTCATATGTGTTTCGAACTGGTGTTGTATTAAGACAATGGATAAAAAAATTCACATGAGCATGAAAATATGGTCTACAACTTCCAATGGCATTACAATCTTCAATTTCTTTTTAGCTTCTGGCAGAACTAAACTGCTGTTTTCTTCTCTTTTCGCAGTGAGACGAGTTGTGCAACAAAGTGGCAAGCATTGCAATCGTAACCGTAATCAGTTGTGACCGCCCGTTTAGCCTGCTGTATTGCCTGTGTACTTGTTGAGATAGCACTGTTTCATTACAACGGGATCAAATATTAACGTCACAATAGAAAAAAAACGTGCAATCGACGACGTTCAATAGAATTGTGAGCTCAAATTTTTAATCAACATCTGACAAAACGTATGTTCCTACTGCACGATCAAATACTGTGATCATTTTTCCTACACACGGCTGTCGCGATTGTCATGCTAAAATTTGTATATTAAACATACTTTAAACATAAAGTGCAGACAAATAACAAATGCTTAATTTACTATATGTATTGTTTCTAACAAGATGACATCTTATTGAAGTTCAGTTCCTTTCAAATTGACTTTCAAGGTTTATAGTTAACTCTATATTGTTTTGTCTGCCTTCGCATCTTAAAACGTTTAATCGCTTCTCTGAACATAGAAATTCTAAAACTGTAAATGATGGGATTAACGATAGAATTCGCCAAACGAAAGATGTTAAAGACATGACCTGCTGTTAAAGTAAAACATTCGGAACAAAGATAATGAATAACGTAAAGTAACGAACTTGGAAACCAACAGACAAGAGACACACCTATCACAATAAACAGAGTCCTGGAGAGTTTGGTATTCTGTTCTGGTCTATTTTGTCTGTTATGAGCTGCATCGATGGCAGCAGCTCTGTAGTTAAGTTTTTTACGGATTGCCACGTAAGACACGCAGATCACGATTAAACATAAAAAGACCACAGCACAGGCTCCAACCATAAAGTGTGAGGAATCCAAGACGCCTTGAACAGCAAGGAAATTCAGTATACCTGTAGATATTCCAGCGAACCACACGAATATCGTACTGTAAATGTAACCTTTGATGCTTGCTACTCGATGGCGGAGCGGCCAAATCAAAGCATATGCACATTCCAGAGAAATAAGAACGAGGAAAAATACTGACGCAAAAGAAAAAATCGGCGGTGGAAATATGTCCATTTCCAATGTTGCCTTCTTCAAGCTGCTGTGGAAGTTTATATGTTCCAGTCGCTATCGTTTCGGTCACTCCAACAAGTAAATCAGCAACAGCTAAATTTATAAGCAGAACAGAAGTTCGCTTTAGTCTTTCACGGTTCTTCCAAAACGCGAATATGGTAAAGATGTTGCCAACAATAATGATCAGAGACTCAAATACACCAGCACATAGAATTACAATTAAAGCTGTATTGGACATCATATGTTTCGTCTCTCAGCCGTTCCTTTGAACTGGCCTGGCACTAAACCTTCGGTTCTGTTCTTTCGCAGTGAGTCGAGTTCGCCTAGCAAGCGGCAAGGATTGCTATCGCGGCCATAATCAGTTGTGACCGGCCGCTCGCCCTGCTGTATTTAAGATGTATTTGTTAGAGCCGATGCTGTTTTAAAACGACAGGATCAAAAATTGTAATCTACAGCTTTCAATAGCATTCGATTGGTCAGTTTTAATTAAAATTTGATTAAGCATCATGTGCCTACTGTACAATTAATTTAATTACTTTTCACTCGCGCAGCTATTGCAATTGTCATTTAGATCACTTTAATATAAATATATATGAACAAACTCAAAAACTCAAAACAACAAATGAAGTATTTTCTTTTCACTGTATGTACTGTTACAAATGAGATGTGGTTGTCATCTGCTTGAATAGGACTCTTTTTTAAATAACGTTTTGGGAATTTTATTTCTAACGGTTTCCTACCTTTAATTAGTTGTTTCACTTATTTTATTTTTCAGTGTCTTAGAAAAATTATAGCATTATATTAGTTTTAGCTAATTTTTTAATAGAGAAATGTAAGCGCATTGAGTTTTTTTAAATGCGCCCAAAAAACCTTATTATTATTATTATTATTATTATTATTATTATTATTAAACAGTTTTGAATTTCAGAAATTCTCCAAAATTGCTTAAAAATATGGAGAAAGAATATACGGATGCAAAAACACTTTAAAAAATAGAAAACAAGATATTTTTGTAAAAAAAAAACTTTTAAAACATGGTTTACATAGAAACACCAACGTACTGAGCCAGACAGTTTACGCCAAAATATTCTATATTCTATATTGGCCAGTATCGAGTGAATACTGTTTATAAATAAAACAAGAAGCTCTTAGAGCTTCAAACCAGGCTGGTCAGGTGACCACCCTTCTTCTGGATGGCAAGAGGTGGCAGTGTGTTTTGATTAATGCTGTTGTAAATCTTTTAGTACGTGTTAAAACCATCGAATTAGCGAAAAAAAACTGGATTCAAGCCAGGCACGTCAGGCATGTGAGAATTTAAATATTCCTCATTTGCCTTAAAATGAAAACTCAGCCACTAGTAAGCGTCTGTGTTTCCTAGTCTCTCTTGTGCCAGTAGCATTGTTGAGCCTATTCAACACACCAAAATGTTTTGCATCTCTTTTGGTATTATGGAAATGTTAAAAAAGCGACTGGCAATCAAATAATAAATAAACACCGAGTGCCACATTTCAGTGTTGAGTAATATGTTGTTAAATATGTAAATTTCGGCCAAATCCCCACAAAATGTAAACATACACATCATTACTTTATTCACAAAATGACGTGAAAATTTAGAATTGTCCTTTAAGTCCTATAATTAACGCTATATCGTTTTGACTGCCTTAGGAGTTTAAGCTGTATTAAAGTTTTTCTGAACATGGAAATTCTGAAACTGTAAATGATTGGATTAACAATAGAATTCACCAAACGAAGCATATTAAAGACATGAACTACTATTAAAGTACAACATTCGAAACAAAGATAATGAATAACGTAAGATACCATACTAGGAAGCCAACAGACAAGAGACGCGCCTATCACAATAAACAGAGTCCTAGAAAGTTTTGCATTCTGTTCTGGTCCATTTTGCCTGTTATGAGCCGCATCAATGGCGGGAACTCTGTGGCTAAGTCTACTTCGAATTGCCAGGTAAGACACGCAGATCACGATTAAACATAAAATGATTATAACACAGGCTGCAACTGTCCAGTGTGCGTAATCCAAGACGCCGTATACAGCAAGTAAAGACAATATACCTGCAGAAATGGCAGCCATCCACGAAAAAATGACACCATAAATGTAACCTTTGGTGCTTGCCACTCGATGGCGGAGCGGCCAAATCAAAGCATACGCACGTTCCAATGAAATCAGCACAAGGAAAAATACTGATGGGAAAGAAAAAGTTGTTTGAAATATGATGGAAATATGTCCATCACTAGTACTATTGATGCTTGGTTCTTTAAGCTCTTGAGGAATTGTATAAGTTCCAATCACAATTGGTTCTGTGAATCCAACCAGTAGATCCGCAACAGCCAAGTTTATAAGAAGAAAGGAAGTTCGCTTCAGTCTGTTACGGTGCTTCAAAAACACGAATATAGTGAAGATGTTGCCAGCAATAATGATCAAGGACTCAAATATAGCAGCACCTATAAAGGCAAAAACATCTGTATTGGACATGATTGTCCTTTGAACCGGTCTCGGACTCAAACTGAGGTGATTATGGCAACGATTGCTATCGAATCTTCATCACTTGCGACTGGCCGCTCTGCTCACTACACTGCAGATGTAATTGCTAAATACAAGAGGATACAAAAAACACCTAACGTCAAAACAAAAATATAATCTACAACTCTCAATAGCATTTTTAATTAATTTTTGGAGGAACACTTTTAAAAACCATTTTAGGCTCAGCTTTTAAATTAATTTCTGAGAAAACACCTCTGCCTATTGTAATATAAATTTAATCTCTTTCCGGGAAGCTTTTGCGTGCAATAGCACATTTGCACGATGTCGTCATTTGACTACAAATACCAGAATTCATTTCGCCTTTCCTTTGTTATTTAAATTTTGAATTCCCAGTGGGGTTTGAAAAACAATTGCTCTAATTAGAATGACTAAAAGACAAAGCGGAGGATTCTGGTAGTTGTAGTCAAGTGACGCCATCATGCAAATCGCCTATTGTCGTTTAAATCAATTGATATAATAGCTTATAATAACAGACTCAACACACACTTACAAAGAAATTCAATTATTTCTTTTCACCACATGCATTATTTCCCCCGCACTTTTGCCTCTGGGCAAAAACCCGAGGAGGCATCATTATGGTCCTCGCGTATATAGAGTATATATATATATTGTATACCAGACAAAATCTCGACTTGGCCAAAGTGCGACCGCAAGTAGTATCGGTAGGTGTGATAAAATGCCCGCAAGTAGTATCGGTAGGTGTGATAAATTTCCCTGTACGGTGATTGGTCAATGATGACGCACGCAAACGATGATTGGTTGATGATGACAAACCAAAGTGTGAGCACAAGTCAACAAACGCCGCTAGCAAACGTTGACTAAAGTTGGCTATTAAAAGTTCAAGCAAGCAAACCGTGTACGATCTCCTACCGGTATACGTTGGATCAACTGAGTGATCTAATCGGTTTGACACATAGAAAACTGAAATTGAAAAAGCAGAGACCGATACAACGTAGAATGAGAGAATTAGTCTTGTACTATATTTCGGCTGGCCAAACCAGCCTTCTTCAGGTACAATAAAGCTTACATTGGCTATGTTTTATTCAAGGCCTATTCTGACCTATTCATTTCACAATGTCTAAAATCCGAAAGCAATGCAATTATTGAAAAGAGTTCGCGATAATAAACGCACAGAGAGGTTAGAAAATCCACATTTTTACTTCTGAGTGGTGCTGTCATAACATTTCTAGGAACACGTACGAACATATCTAGCCATATCTTCAAATTTGTCTGCGATTTACGATAAGCAAGCCTTAGTTTTCTCAAGCGCAAACTACTTGAACGGAGACAAGCCTTGATCAGTCTATCTTTGGACGAGATTGACGATATTAGATTTAAAAGAAATTCAAAAGAGAACTCGAGATAATTATTTAAGACTCGCGAAACCGGAAACCAGAAGCGAATGACTTTGCGTTTGCATTGACAAAGCGGGTGAGAAAATCTTTCGATTGATCGTTGTCATGAAGCGTGATTTACGATAAGATAGCCTCTGTCCAACTGACCGTGATTTACCAGATACAAACTACTTGAATGGAAAAAAAAGTCTTGATCGGTTAACCTCCGAACGAAATTTTAATTTTGCAAGATGATACTGCGGCATCGAAAAAAAAAAGAAATTCAAAAGAGATCTCGAGATGCATTGTGATTAATTAAAACTCGCGGCAGGCGTTTACATTGACAGAGGTAAAAAATTCTTTCGGCATCCTTTTCTTTCTAAAGAGTGATCATTCTTATGTCATTCTTTATGCTTGAGCTCTCAGCCCATACATTTATAAAACAATTGGGCCGGTTCATTAAGCGACGAAGTCGCGAACATGAGCGACACAAGACGCGATACTGTCGACCTCCGTCCCGGCGTGTCAAATTAATAAAGACAAAGACTTTTTCTAAAGTCTAGCTTGAGTTTAACTCACCACAGCAAAACATGACACAATTATGTCAAGATGCTGCTGTCGCGTTCTTGTAATTTTAAAAAAATGATTTACCGTATCATAAATCTTTACGAATTTTTGCTTAATTTCGTGTTGTTTTGTATTGCCTTTTTCCATCTTGATGAAAAAAGGCCAGAAACCATTAGAAAACACAAACCAACAGGGAGCGTTTTCTTCATAATATAAAATTAATTTCCAATCAAATGTTAGCCTGCCGGGGTTTTGTTCGTCTGCAACGCAGGCTAATCAAATGTCTAAAATGTAGAAAAGGATGAACAGCAAAGAAAAACCGATAAACACCGGGGGCAACCTAGTGTCAGCTATGTCTAGTATTATAATAGCCTGTTATCTGAATGTAATCTGAGGCGATCTCCAATTATATTTGGGAATTCAAGATGCATAAATGTTCTGTGAATCGGAAATAGGACAGCCATTTTTTTTTTTTTGGTCAGCAAATGTTGAATTTTAAATTTGTCATTTGTGTGCATAAGCTTCTTATTGCCAGTTTGAGTTATTGTTTTTACCACAGTCTTTTTATTAGATTTCCAATGACATTTGAAAGCTTTTGGGAAATGACAATTTGTTTGCATTCTAAAATAAGTACCAACAATATAAACTGCAATTTACCCGTTTTGATTGAAATGTATGTGTTCTATGAAACATGGGGTGCCTACCGGAAATTAGGTTTGAAAGCAAATGGAACAGTAAATCCGTTCAGAAAATGTGGACTACGTTTTCAGGTAGTCCTTTCATTCAGGTTGGTAGGAACCGTTGAAAATTTTGTAACATTTGTTAGTTTCTCCCGTTTTGTTTCTCCCATCAAGGAAAAACAGCTAGCTAAATTATAAATGAAAACTTTTAACTTGAGAAAGGGCCAACGGACAATACAAAGAACCGGATCCTGGTGGATCTGATCAGCAAATTGTATAAATACGAAGAAATTAGAAAAAAAAACAGACAGGCTGACCGTACGGGCACGGCCTGACGAAATATTGGAAGAAAATATACAAGTTCAATCCCTCTACCGTACGGTCAGCCTTTTTGTTTTTTTAAATTATAAATGATAAGCGCTACCTCTTTCGGTCGGTTTACTTTTTCGGAAAAACACTATTATTCAATGGTCATTCCAAACGGCCATGATTGATCTAGTTTCAGCCGAAAGTTGTTCGAAAAGTATTCTATAGGCAGCCTCGTCCCGGCGAGTTTGGAAGTGACGTCAACCGCCAAGGTTGTCGGGAGAGTTCGCGCTCGGTTTCAGGTCTCCTCCGCTTACTCGCATAGCGCGGATTGGCCTGGGCGAGGCGAGGCGAGGCGAGGCCGATTTTTAACCACGTTCTAGGGAAATGACTCCGTATTTCCCTCAGAGTATTGGCCAATGAGTGGTTCTTTAAATGAAAAATGACATGGCGAGTTTACTTTTTAACTCTTCCTGGTTGATCAAAAACTCTTCCCTATATCAGCTACGAAAGATGTGTAATTTTGTCGCGACCGAGGAGAAGCCAGTGAATATTTATTTTTCTAACAAAGAAACTGTTAACAGTGTTAACTACATGAACAATTGACTAAAAAGTCTCATTAGGTTTCAAGAAAAGTAAGTTCAAAACTTAGAGTATGTTATGTTTTGGCGTGTATACAACGATAACAGTTTCTCACTCATAAACTAGAAAATGAACGCTTTCTTTTTGCGTTGTTGTCTCAAAAGTCTTCTTATTGTCCTTTAAGCCCTATAATTAATTCTATATCGTTTTGACTGCCTTTGGAGTTTAAGCTGTTTTAAAGTTTCTCTGAATATGGACATTCTAAAACTGTAAATGATTGGATTAACAATAGAATTCGCCAAACGAAGCATGTTAAAGACATGAACTGCTGTTAAAGTAACACATTCGAAACAAAGATAATGAATAACGTAAGATGCCATACTAGGAAGCCAGCAGACAAGAGACGCACCTATCACAATAAACAAAGTCCTAGAAAGTTTTGCATTCTGTTCTGGTCCATTTTGTCTGTTATGAGCCGCATCGATGGCGGGAACTCTGTGACTAAGTCTACTTCGAATTGCCAGATAAGTCACGCAGATCACGATTAAACATAAAATGATTATAACACTGGCTGCAACTGTCCAGTATGCGTAACCCAAGACGCCGTATACAGCAAGTAAAGACAATATACCTGCAGAAATGGCAGCCATCCACGAAAAAATGACACCATAAATGTAACCTTTGGTGCCTGCCACTCGATGGCGGAGCGGCCAAATCAAAGCATACGCACGTTCCAATGAAATCAGCACAAGGAAAAATACTGATGGGAAAGAAAAAGTTGTTTGAAATATGATGGAAATATGTCCATCACTAGTACTATTGATGCTTGGTTCTTTAAGCTCTTGAGGAATTGTATAAGTTCCAATCACAATTGGTTCTGTAAATCCAACCAGTAGATCCGCAACAGCCAAGTTTATAAGAAGAAAGGAGGTTCGCTTCAGTTTGTTACGGTGCTTCAAAAAGACGAATATAGTGAAGATGTTGCCAGCAATAATGATCAAGGACTCAAATATAGCAGCACCTATAAAGGCAAAAACATCTGTATTGGACATGATTGTCCTTTGAACCGGTCTCGGACTCAACCGCAAGTTTTTTTGTGTGAATTGATTATGGAAAGGATTGCTATTGAATCTTCATCATTTGCGACTCGCCGCTTTGCTCTAATTGCTAAGTACAACAGAATAAAAAAAAAACACCTTACGTCAAAACAAAAAATAAAATCTACAACTTTCAATAGCATTTTAATTAATTTTTGGGGAAACACTTTTAAAAACCATTTTTAGCCTCAGCTTTTTAATTAATTTCTGAGAAACACCTCTGCCTATTGTACTATAAATTTAATCTCTTTCCGGGCAGCTTTTGCGTCAATTAATATAATAGCTTATAATATCAGACTCAACACACATTTACAAAGAAATTCAATTATTTCTTTTCACCACATGCATTATTTTATAATAGCCTGTCATCTGAATGTAATTTGAGGCCAATTATATTTGGGAATTCAAGATGCATAAATCTGATTCTGTGAATCGGAAATAGGACAGCCATTATTTTTTTTTTTTGGTCAGCAAATGTTGAATTTTAAATTTGTCATTTGTGTGCATAAGCTTCTTATTGCCAGTTTGAGTTATTGTTTTTACCACGGTCTTTTTATTAGATTTTCATTGACATTTGAAAGCTTTTGGGAAATGACAATTTGTTTGCATTCTCATATAAGGATATATCAACTGCAATTTACCCGTTTTCATTGAATTGTATGTGTCCTATGAAACATGGGGTGCCTACCGGAAATTAGGTTTGAAAGCAAATGGAACAGTAAATCTGTTCAGAAATTGTGGACTACGTTTTCAGGTAGTCCTTTCATTCAGGTTGGTGAGAACCGTTGAAAATTCTGTAACATTTGTTAATTTCTCCCGTTTCGTTTCTCCCATCAAGGAAAAACAGCTAGCTAAATTATAAATGAACACTTTCAACTTGAGAAAGGGCCAACGGACAATACAAAGAACCGGATCCTGGTGGATCTGATCAGCAAATTGTATAAATACGAACAAATTAAAAAACAGAAAGGATGACCGTACGGTAGAGGGATTGAACTTGTGTATTTTCTTTCTTTCAGGCACGGACTGACGAAATATTGGAAGAAAATATACAAGTTCAATCTCTCTACCGTACGGTCAGCCTTTCTGTTTTTTAAATTATAAATGGTAAGGGACGGACCATTATTTTTTTTGGAGGAGGGGGGGGGGGGGGGGGGAATGAAAAATATTGAAACAAATTGTTTGCAGGGCCTAAAAAGACAAAATAAATTGTTTGCAAACACGATATGTATAACAAAAAATAGTAAGAATTTCGAATAAAAATGTTTGCAGAGGTGCATAAACTAAAAAAAAAAAGTTTGTAGAGGAAAATTTTTCATCCCCCCCCCCCCCCCTCCAAGAAAAAAATGCGCCATCTCTTTCGGTCGGTTTACTGTTTTTTTAAAAAAACACTATTATTCAATGGTCATTCCAAATAGCCATGATTGATCTAGTTTCAGCGGAAAGTTGTTCGAAAAGTATTCTATTGGCAGCCTCCTCCCGGCGAGTTTGGAAGTGACGTCAACCGCCAAGGTTGTCGGGAGAGGCGCTCGGTTTCAGGTCTCCTCCGCTCACTCGCATAGCGCGGATTAGCCTGGGTCGAGGCTGTTCTATTGGCAATTGCGCAAACATCAGCCTAATCTACCGGGTAAAGCAAACAAGTAACAGATGCCTCTTCCAGCAATGCGAATTTCTCGAAGCGGGCAGTTGGTTATACTGTACTTTGGGCGGAATCTTTGTTTAATTAGCCAATCTGATCCATTGCAGGTCAACCAACGTTTGGCTGCCGGCTAGAGACTTTGTTTCACTTTGTGCGATCCCCGTAAAGCCATCATGCGAAAACCGAAAAAAACATATTGACAGAAAGAACAAAAACACCAACTTATCCGTTAGGTTTGTTATTCTTTTTAATAAGACTGACGTATCAAAAAATGGCAAAGCCATTCTTACTCAAAATGGAATTGACAAATATGATAGAATTGATATCGCGATCGAGGGTAAAAATATACTAGTAAAAAATTGTTTTGTTAAAGAAAATTTTTAAATATCTGTACACGAGATACCTCAACAGGAACAACAAAAGACAAAGTGCGAGATAACATTGGACAATCAATCATGGAGTTTCCTATCTCAATTACAGTTACAACTAAATTAGCAATGGAGGCAGAACCCGAGCAATTTACACCGATACTGAGAAAGCTTTTCGAACAAACGTGTCTAAAGCCCCTGCTAAACGATCAAACATTTTCGTCCAACATCGTGTTTGTAGCACACAACATGGGGTGGCTAAACGAGCAAGCCCACATAACGCTTTGTGCGTATTATCGCTGAAACGTCGCATAGATTCGGTTTTTGATTGGTTGCTTTTTCCTGCGTCTTTGTTTGCAGAGGTGGCTAAACGATCAAGCGTTTGCTCGTGAAGAAAAATGTTGGATGGGAAACATTAAAATGCAATGTTTAGAGAGGCTGCTTAACGGTCAAACATGCTCTTCCAACATGATGTTGAGCGAAAATGTTTGAACGTTTAGCCGGGCCTTAACGAAGATACACTAAAGGTCTCTCGTTGCCCGCTCGATTCCCTTCAGGCTGATGACGTAGCTAAACTGAGAGCTGTTTAAAGTCTCCGATTGGTCGCTACTTTCGCGCGAAAATTTATTACTAAGAAACAACCAATCAGAAACAGCAAAATGACTTTTCTAGAACTACATCATCAGTCGGATTTTTTCGGGTCCAATCTCACACGTTTGTCTGACGAGGGATAAACCGAGCGCGCAAAGAGACAATCACAGGCCAAGACAGGTCTGACAAGAAACAGTATAAACCCTCCCAGTTTTGCTCAATCAAAGCTCACACTAAGTTTGGTACACGTTAAGTTAAACTTGGTTTAAAACTACTTTGTGTGTTAACTTTAACCCCGCGCTGAGTTTTCCTTGACTTTAAAAGTTCCCTTAATTAAACAGCTAAACAGACTGAGCTCAAACAAAAGTTAAATTCTTCCTACCGGTCTTTCGTGATGGATTTTTAAACTGGACATGTTAAGTTGGTGTAAACTTATGCAAAAACAGCGCCCCAAACAAATGAACATTGATTTTCTATTGGAGGAAAAGCAAGGACACGTGGGTAGGAGAGGTAAAGAATTTGATAGTGACAGGATTTTAAGTTAAAGAGAGGGTCCTGAAGGGGGGGGGGGGGGGGCGGGGGGGGGGGAAGAATAAATCTCATTTCTCGGCCACCATTTTGCCCGAATCCCATTTCCCAGCCTGTTTTGCCCAAACCCCAGTCAAAAGTCCCAGTCCCAATCCCATTTTATTTGGTTTCTGATTCCCAAACTCCCAGTTCCTATTTTACCCCGCCAGGCCCCTCTATAGAGCTGGTTTAATTTGCGTGGCAAAGTCGAGATTGTGACAAAAGCGATTGTTGTAAACCCAATTATTCAAATTCTTCCATTGCGAATAGAATTTCGGACGAATTTTAAAATGAGATATGCAATACATGTAGCTTGCAATCCTCCTTTGGTCAAAAAAATCTAAAACAATCACAACGAACATATCCTTTTCTCGGCCAATCAGCACTAGCGAAGAACCCCGAAAGTATTACGTCAACTTGCGCCACTGTTACTTAGCAACAATTCTAAACCGGCGGGCTTTTTCAAATGTACTATCAAAACGAGCTTTTTATTGAGAAAGAAACTTGTTCTGTTGTGTGAAATGAACGCCATTTGAGAATTGCAGAACGATTAAAAAAATCGTTTTCATGCTGAAAGATATCTCTCATTCGGAGTTGAAATTCTTCAGTCAATTTAGAATATAAAATGTTCCTATAATTAGAATAAAAAATAGGCTGATAAATCGTCGCCATTACACCGTAGCGTTGTGTGTGGGCTTTGGATAATCTAACGTTTCCTCTTCTAAATTGTCTTCTGTTTTCTCCAGGCGCTCGGAGGTTGCCATTGGAGACCCTAAACTTGGTACCATGGCAACTAGGATGAGTGCCAAACAGTCGGCTACTTGTGGGTTGGGTGCACAAGCGAGAGCGGGATTGTGTCCGTCCTCGTCCTCGGCCAGTAAATTGGCTCCTCTTGCTATGAGCTCTTGTACCACGGGCACCAGACCATTTTTAGCTGCTAAGTGTAAGGGCCTGTGGGAATAACAAGTTATACGTTAAATGTTACACATTTTGCTTGGCAAAAAGTTCATATACATACTGCTTATCTTTACAAAGGTTGACTTCGAATTGTTTGTAGATATTCAAATCTGCCAACGAAGACCGTTTCTTCCAGTAGCCAACAGATTCCGGTTTTCCGCACATTACTATCAATAGGTGACAAAATGCGAAATATCGCTATAGATATCAAAATGTTATTTGCTTACAGTTTCAAGTCTCGTAACAGTCGTTAACAAACATCGCTTTTAACACGTTTCCCCTGTTTACCACTGTTCAATGCTGGCCACACACTACTTCAGAACATCAGTACACGAAGTAGTTTAGTGCGTTTGGATTGTTTCCATATTTGAAACATGCAAAGGGCTCAGCGTTTAAACGAGCTGCGCAGTGTTTCTTTTACCCCTTTATTGTTTAAGCTGATTAAGTGTAAAACAACAAACATGAAATTTATTCAAAAAGCTCACAGTTTGTACTTACGTTTGAAGAGAAGTGTTCGACAAACTAAGAGTGGAGTCCTCCATTTTGTTCAGAATTAAAAGAGCACAAGCAGTGTGGCCCTGTAGTGGAAGAAAACTTACTGTTAATATAAAACACATAAATTGCAAACCTTAAATATAGATTCTCCTTACAGGATATCATACATGTTTTACAATAGCAGTATTGAGAATTTGGTGTTGCATGCAAGGCAATGTCATTGCTTTGTAGCAGTCGCAGTTGCAGTTGTCGCGGTGGTGGTGGAGGCGGCCGTGGCAGCGGCGGTGGTAGTAGTAAATAAAATAAAATAAAATAAAATAAAATAAAATAAAACAAAACAAAACAAAACAAAACAAAACAAAACAAAACAAAACAAAACTAAACAAAACAAAACAAAACAAAACAAAACAAAACTAAACTAAACTAAATAAAATAAAATACACCTATTTACACATCAAATTCTGAATTCTAAAGAGCTCATGCCACATAGTAACACAAGAAAATGTTAATTATACTGGCAGGCCTCTGGCCCTGGCGAATTTTCGGGTCAAATTAACAAAAATGCCAGAGAAGTAGCAATACAAGTTATACTCTTAGCCATTTAATGCTATGGTCAAGATCAGTGCTTGCAGAAAGATTGAGTCCACTCACCTGACGGCAAGCCACGTGCAATGCGGTGTTTTTATTTTGGTCAGCTATATTTACGTCAGCTCCGCCATCTCCTACAAGGTATTCTGCAAAAAGAAAATTTGCCAGGATTTCGAACTTCAGTTGACCACCTGTACAATTTACTGGCCGTTGTAGAGGGGTTCAACGGTAGTAAACGACAGGTCGGAACGAAAATCCTCGGCACACCATTGTTCAGAAGTTCAGTTTTAGGTAGCGCTTGAGTTCCGTGGATGCTGAGTTTTTGCTGAAAATTGAGTTTTGTGTGGAAGCTTAATTTTGTGAAAATTGAACTTACTGTAAGTTAAGTTTGGCATGAAAGGCTGCGTTCTGTGAGAAGGGTGAGTTTTGGGTGAAAAATGAGGTTTGCTTGAAATTTGAGCTTTGTGTAGAAGTGGAAAGAAAGTTTTAGGTGGAAAATGAACGGAACGAGAGACTCACCTACAGCGCCTGCATGGCCATTGTCAGCGGCCATTATCAGAGGTGTTCTCCCAGACTGATCTTCTGAGTCTACATTTCCTCCTCTTGACAACAGAAGCTGAAGGCATTCTACTTGATCATTAAATGCTGCTGCATGTACAGGAGTCCTGTGATCATAAAGAAGAAATTACTTCTTAGAAGTGCTAGTAACACAGGAAAAAAAATCACAAGTGAACTGTTAAGGGACGTTAACAAAATGTTAAGGAGGGGGGGGAGTGAGCCTGCACCGAAGCAGCTATCCCATAGGGGGGTGGGGGGGGGGACAAAACTCCAAATCTCTGTATGCAATGCAAACCCGTATACGCTTTAGCAAAGGGATACTCTGGTCCTCGACTGGTGCATACTTAACATACTCTTTTAATTCTGATATACGAGAAGTGCTGCTGTACTTTAAATATCTCAGAATATGCCTTTACAGAATGTTCAAGAGCTGATAATCACTGGAAAAAATTAGAACATTTCCAGCAAGCACAATTTTGTAGCTCTTACATCAATTTTGCATGATTATAACGAGATGAACTAAACTGACAAATTGAACACCTCCTGCCAACCATGCAGTTACTAAACTAAACTGTATAAACTTAGTGACACATGGTAAATATTATTATTTCACTCCATGGAATGGGTAAAAGCTGGATATCTGTCTGTGCGCATTGCGAGCTATCGACGGTAGCCATTAATTATTTTTGTACATGAGCGTTCCTCCATGGTACATAGTTTCTTACCTGTCTTTCTTGTCACATAAGTTAACTATCTCGTCACCAAGTGTGTCTAGTAGCATCTCTGCACACGATTCATAGTCATTTATACTGAAAGAAAAAGAAGGATACTCAGGATTAAAATCAATGGGGCATTTTAGCTTAATGAAGATTGTCAGCAGTTTGGAAATTGAATGTTATGGAAACACCACATGGACAATATGTTTCAACATTTTTCAAAACCTTTCAAAATCTCCCTACCTTAGTAAACAATAAAATATTATGAGGCTTCCTTCGCTTTAGAAGCAATTTTGTACATCATGATGATTCAATACGTGACGAATATCACCGCAAAATGTAATAACAACGCTAAATGTAATACCAACCGCAAATGTAATAAAAATTAACTCTAAATGTAATACTAACCGCAAATGTAATAAAAATCAACCCTAAATGTAATAACTTACCCCACCGTAAATGTAATACAATTCAACGCTAAATGTAATAAGCTGACCAACCGTAAATGTAATAAAGTTAACCTTAAATGTAATAATATCATCAGTGATATGATATCACTTCAATAGATAATCGGATTACACAATCACGGTCAATCCCCTTTACTAACTAAACCGTTAGGCGCAGATTACCCCCGGGGGTTACTACCATACAATACCTACGGGTATTTGCCGCCCAATGGGGTCGTGATTTTGGAGCTCCTGAGTTAGAGCGGGGTATCCATTTAAGAGACGTTTCCTAAAACGGGGTACACTATTTTAAACGCACGAAAGCAGCCATTTGAAATTATTCAATGAGAGATTGCTTTTAAAAGTACGATTTAAAACTATTGCACCCTGTGTTGCGCATCGTTAGCTTACGAACATGGTTCGGTGCGTTTAAGTTTACAACGGAGTATAAAAAGACTGACATAGTTACTATATCAAATTTAGGGCAAATTCTTTCTAAAACGGGTCCAATTCTAGAGCACATACGCACGATTGTTTTTTTGATTCGGATGCATGCGGCAGATTTAAAAATCACGTAGGAAAGCAAGTTGCCTCGTTTTTTCAAGACCATAATTGACCTCCCTCAGTGGATAAATGCGTGGGTGAGACTTCTATGTACTGGGATCGGCGGATGGTTCTTCATTCGGAATATCATCTGAAAAAATGGATGGAGAAAAACTAGAAAATAAAGAGGACCTGAACTGTCATGAACGTTTCTGTTACGGTTTGTTTTAAAAACTCTTGATAGACTGTTATTGTTGAAGGTTAAAGTTTTGAAATTGCAGGTTTCTTACTGTTTTCTACTGACAAACAAGTTAAGTAATCGTACTAAATGGCGAGAATACGTTTTTCTAATACGTTTATTTAATACGAATATATCATTATAATTTAATATTATTATATATAATGATAATGATATAATGTATTTATATAGCGCATTTTTCATATGTATTTGTTCAAATGCGCTTTCACGTACTGTAATTTTACTACACAATTGTAAAGGCCAGACCACAACACCGGGAGCTTCGTGCCCTACTCTTTGCGAATAGTGTGTGGGTTCTTTAACGTCCCCTGTTATAAGACTGAAGATACAGGAGACGGGACCTACGGTTTATCGTCCTTTTCCGAGAAGACTAGAATGTCTAACCATTTGAATAAGTATCTCATATATGAATGAGTATCGTTGCTATTAACGTTGTTTTATATAATCTGTACCATCTATATATTTTTATCTGTTTTATCATACTACCCTCTCACCAAAATCTTTTGAATGCATCCAGAAGGACTTCTAATAATAGCCCACTGTGTAAACCTGGGGATCAATTATGGGATCGTTTGGGGGAGCTCGCGCGTTTATTTTCAACCTTGTGCGCCCCCAAACGATCCCACAACTGAGCGCACGCCTTCTCCCGCCCAGGCTTCCACTATTTTTGAAAGTGGGCTATGTAATGGCGCAATCCGCTGCAAAGAATGTCGGAAATGATGTTTGCAAATGCTTGACATCAGAAGGGCTATTTTCTTCGGAAATCTTAAGAAGTTCCCTGTTAAGCTTTGACCGAAACTACACAGAACCTCGGCAATGTTCACAAAAAATCACCGAGAATCAAGTAATGCCCAGTAACCGTAAGGGAGCTTTTAGCACTATGTTATTACATTTAAGGTTACCTTGTATTACATTTACGGTTGGTCAGCTTATTACATTTAGCGTTGAATTGTATTACATTTACGGTGGGGTACATGTAAGTTATTACATTTAGGGTTGATTTTTATTACATTTGCGGTTAGTTTTACATTTAGAGTTAATTTTTATTACATTTGCGGTTGGTATTACATTTAGCGTTGTTATTACATTTAGCGGTGATACATTTGTACGAAGCTCCTTTAAGGTTTAAGTAATCAATCTCGGATTTCTATGGCGTTAAGCCTGCGAATACAGCCGTCTCTCATCGCTCAGTCCCGCTGCTACGTTTTCGCACGTAGTAGCGGCAGCTATGAGAGGCCGCTGTATTCGCAGGCTTATGGCTTTCACCCTAATAAAACATCCGTCTACTTACACTGCACAGTGTAAAGGTGTAAACTGATTCCCATCAAATACTCTTGAGTGGTCACCCTGAAAATAATCACAATTTTCACTGTAAGCATCTGTATGGCTTACGTATTAAATGGCTACAAAGCAGTACAGACGCATTTGGTATAAGAAAAAAACAACAGACAGACAAACAAACAACGCTAACAAATAAGCAAACAACAACAAAAAAAAAACACAACTAAGTTGCTATTCCTAACCTCTAGTAAGATATCCACGCACGTATCATGACCTATCAAGGGAAGGGACCATACTCTGAGCTTACAAAAGCAATGACTGGAATAAGCAAAAATCTTGAAACATTCTAGGTTACAATTCTGAAGATTCAAATAGTCCTGGTACATACCATTAAAGCAAGCCCAGTGAAGTGGGGTGTAACCATGGTTATCCATATGAACACCGCTGCCTACAACCTGTAGAAGGCCATTTAGAATGCCCACATGACCACAAGCTGCCGCAAAGTGAAGGGGTGTGCGACCATTGCAATCTCTGAAAAGAAATGATATCATATTAGAGCTACTGTACACGTAAGTCACGGATTGCAGTCCCCATTGCAATCGTTGTTTGGGTGAAGCAACGCTTCTCACACTTACGTCCGCCGGTTGGGAGAAGTGGTGAGTGACGAACGAAGTAATGTCTAGAAAGGAAACTGTCCGAACACATATAGCGACTAGGAAACAATAACCTCCTCTTTTCTGCACACTGTTTTTTTTTCAATCTTTTACACGTAAAAGACTTGAAGATATGCATGTCATCTGCAATATTTCCAGTTCGTTCTTGATTTCAGAAGAGCAGTTCTCGGGGTTTGTTTTCGCACTACAGCCAAAATATCTTTAGAGACATTGATCAATAATCGCGTTAGTTTTCTTCATTTTGAAAATTAACCCCCTCTTTCGCGTTAATTTCCTATAATTGAAATAATTTTCTCTCCAATTTACGTTAATTTAAGTCGCGTTTATTCCAAAGGCCTTAATTTACAGGAGCGTTTATTCCCCATATTAAGGTATCACTTAAAAGGTGTTTTCTACCAAATGTAGACTCCAATGTAAAATAGATCTGTATTGAAAAGAAACGACGAAGTATACAAGCAACTTAAGTAGAAATGTTGAGCTTTGCCTCTGCGACGCTAAATTTTGCACAGAAATTTAAACGAATCTGCAATTTTTCCCTTCTGAAGCTAGATTCCGTTCAATAGTACACTATATGTACCTACCTACAAAGGGCATCTGCTTCTCTGTGTAAAAGAGACTCAGCACAATCATCGTGACCATTTGCCGCCTTCAAAATGAAAAAAAAAATCACAATAGTTCTCTTACTGCATTAAGGTCTGCACACATGAGGTATATACTTGTCCCTGCAAGTAGTCCATGCAACAATTCCCCAGTGGTGTTTATGTTTATTCAATTTTGCCCTTGGTATAATTTGGTATTTTCTTTTGTTCTGGCGTATGGTTATATTGCAACAAAGGAAAAATACCAGATTGTAACAAGGGTAAAATTGAACCACAACATTTACACAAGGGTACAAGTTGCGTAAACTTGTCACTTCAATTGAAGCCAGTTTAAATTTGTGTGACAAGATTTCCGGCTCTATGACAAGATATTTTGATGGCAATGGGTACACGTAGTTTACGTACACGAGGAACTTGCCACCGTGACTTGTTGCATGGGCCAAGTTAGTTTGTATATGCTGACCTTTAGATTTTGGTTAAACTATGGGTCCATGAAAGTCTATCAAGAGTGGGATCCATTACTTACAGCTCTATGAAGTGCACTGCGATGATACACATCCAAAGCTTGAAGATTGGCTCCTTCAGAAAGTAAAAGATTGGCACAGTCCACAAAGCCATTCCCTACTGCGGCCATCAAAGGTGTCCTGTACGGAAAAAAATAACAAGAAAAAAGCTACAAAACGGCTCATTACGGATAATGTAAAATTTTCCGAAGAAAACGTTCCTGTTCCAATGCAGAACACCAGTGTTCTCTATTCGGTTATTTTTGCAATAACTTAAAAGAAAAACATTCAAATAGAGCTAAAAATAGGGCAAATCGTTCCTCTCTACTTAATCAATTATTTTTGTTGTGTTTTTCCTTAAAAGGGAAACCAATGACCTGTGACAGGAAAAAAATTCAGCGAGGTCTGAGGTACGAACATAGATCGTACCTTGAATCTGCATCAGTGCAATCTAACGCATTCTCTGTGTTATTGTATTGTAAAAGAAGTCTCAAGCAATCGGTGTGTCCATTATAAGCTGCAAGTCAGACGAAAAAAAATAAATTCATTTCTACCAACAATTAAAACGAGTCTGGTTGGATGGATAACCTGATTGTATTAGTACTAAGTGTCACTTATCAACCTAGTAAAATGGCCCAGCTCACAACGAGTCTCTCGTAGCTCAGTTGGTTCGAGCGCCCAACCGGTATCTGGGAGGCCATGGGTTCGATTCCCGTCGGGGACTCAGAATTTTTTTTTGTCCCATGCTTGAGTCATGTTGAACACTTCATCTTCATTATTTATTACCGAGCTTAAAATTTACCATCTTTATTATATTACAACCAAGAGAGAGTTAAGGAGTGTTTACTTTGTACTTGTGTGGACCCTTGTTGCTGACAAGGGTTTACACCAGCATTAGCGTTAACAGGAATTTCCTTAAGATTACAGTGCTCATTCTGCACATAACCTTTTCTGTACCTTTTCGACTGTTTACCAGAAAAAAAACCTTTTCATTATCTGGGCCAGAAACCAAAAATAAAAAAAAAAATTTGTTGACGACTTGTAAAACTACAATCCATGACACAATTCTTGTGACACTTGCCGTTTTTTACACTTGAAACAAGGGGAAAAATAGCATTACCCTCTGCCCCGTGGCAATATAGTGTACCTTGAAAAAACAATGCCTCCCCCTGCCGTCTATTTTGCAACATTGCTTTGGGGGAAAGTGGGTTCTCCATTTTTGAGAATTCGTAACGAAATGTCACGTTACTGTTGTTATCATGAGAGCCCCAAAGAATTATGGCATGGATTGAAGCTAGAATTTGACACCAATTCAGGATTAATGCACACTAACGGATACGGTATCTACTACAACAACAACAACAACACAAGCATTACTTAGGGAAATGGTCAAAACTATTTTACTCAGACAGGACCCACCACTGTGCAAAAAGGCAGGTGGTCTGTAATTTATCAAGTATAAAACACTCGGCTGTGCTTCATGGTTTAAACTTGATAAAACACTATTGCTCATTTATTAAACATTATGCATTGCAATCAAAAAGAATAATTATAACACTAAACTGGCTGAACTGATTTAAAACAACTGATCACCTGCAGCATGAAGAGGCGTCCTCTTGGTAATGTTGTCAAATACTAAAACTTTGGAGTTGTGTTCTAAAAGACATTCTACACATTCACTGTAAGAAAGAGCAGTAACAATTTATGTATTACAATCACAACTTCTCATGCAACAGAATCTAGTTTTGTCTGAAAGTTACAATTAAACTCTGTTAATAAACACTTCCCATAGAGGAAAAGTTTCTTTTAGGTACATGGAATTGATGATGTTGTCCTTTGTGTCAAGAAACAACAAAAATACAAAATACAAAATTTGACTAAGAAATGTCCCTTGATGTAAAACACATGGGCAAAGCCAAATGTTGTACTGTACATTTAACCTTTGCTTTCATGATGTTTTCAATGCCATTGTCACACATACACATACTTGTATTTCCTGAACATTTCAAAATTAAAAGGTAATGACCGAAAAATGTCAAAAGTCTTTAAAGCCAGTGTTAGAACAACTTTTGTATAATATAGGGCATTTACACAGTCAGTAACACTGTAACAATAATATAAAAATAATATACGATACATACGCATGTCCTTGAAAAGCAGCAAGGTAAAGAGGAGTTTGACCTAAAAAATGTTATTGAGCAACATTAGTCTAATCTTTATTATTATAATGGACACCGAGTCCTGTAAGTGGACACTTAATCACGATCAAACTTCAAACAAGAGCAACATTTTTAAATTTCCATAATTAAGTGGACACATCTCCAATTGAACAATTTTTTGGGTCCCAAGAGTGTCTTCTTACAGGAGGTCGACTGTACAAGAAGCAATCAAGTAAACAAAATGTTTACAGCTGATGGACCAACCAACCAACCAACCAACCAACCAACCGACCAACCATGTGAGTGAAGTCGGGCTACCCACTATACTCCTTCATTGAAAATTCAGTCGTAAAAAAGGTAACAACACAAAATAATTTCCAGTTACCTACCATTGGCATCCTTTAAATCAATGTCTATAAAAGACTCTAAAAGCACTTGGAGAGCTTGCAAATGACCATGATAAGCCTAAAAAAACAGAAATTGTATTTTGAATAATCAAGCACTTCATTCATTTAATCTGCCCACTTGTACAGGTATGTTTGTAAATAAAATGGTGGAGATAATTTTGTAATAAAATTATCATTAACAACTGTTCAGATGAAATGGTCATAGAGAAACTCTTACCACTAAATGAAGAGGAGTAGTAGCAGGGGATCCTGAACTCTTGTTTAAAAGATCTGTTGCAGCTACATCTAATAACTGAAAAAAAAAATACATGTTATTATAACAATCTGTGGTTCCAGAAAACATCCATACCCCCCATGGAAGGGATTTGCCCTATGGCCCCCCACCCCTCTGGGTCTTTGTAACCCCCGCCTCCTTCCCGGAATTTCCAATCCCTTCTGTGGGGGGAGTACGGAGTATGGATATTTTCTGGAACCACACAAAATTAATGAACAGTCATACCCCTCCTGCAGTCTGTTTGACAAAAGGCACTTCCGGCTTCTCTGTTTGGTTAAATGGGGGGAATGGTAACCTGATGGTTAGTGCACTGGACTCTGGATTGAGCAGTCCAGGTTCAAGCCCCGGCTAGGGTCACTACATTGTGTTATTGGGGAAGACACTTCACTCTTACAGTGCCTCCCTCTCCACCCAGGTGAATAAATGGATACTGGCAAATTTTATGCTGGGGGTAACCCCGTGATGGACTAGCATCTTACGCAGAGATGAGTAGAAATACTCCTTGTCGCTTAAGGTTACTGTAGACCTGCTCATTCTAAAGCTAAAACACTGATTTATAGTTTGGTGAAAAAAGTAATGTAAAATTGTTAAATGATCGTGAGTTATCGAGGAAAAACTTCTTTAGAAGAGTTAATAAATAGCTAAAGGTGTTATAGTCCTAATAAAACATGGGGCATTCCGTACATTTTTTGCAGTAAACTTCATCCGGCGACTCGAGTTACGCAGATTCGAATGTTTTATTTACATCCAAAGAACTGTGCTGTTTAGCGTGGGTTAGGCCACAAGGATCAGTGAATTTTAATACAAAAGTCTGTAAAAATTGATATGAGTTCGTCAAAAAGAGAGAACACATCTTGGAAAAAACATCGTAAGAAAACTGGGTCGAAGACAATGAAAATGAAAGAGAGAGACTAGAAGAAAGCCAGAAGCAATTTGATGTTCAGTTGGAGCTTAAGAACAAATCGAACAAAAACACTCAAGGACTTTCCCGAGTGAATTCATCCCCGCTACGGCACTTTGTTTGAGATCGCCGGTCAGCCAATTTTGGCTGACTCGAAACTTGGCCAAAATGTTCCTTGGTTATCAACGCGCCAAAGTGTGTGAGGCTTGTTTAATATTTCAAATATTCTGCGTTTTACGCCTTCTTACGTGACGAAGATCAACAAATATTCTATTCGCCGAGTTTACAATAGATTTTCTCAGCAACAAATAGGACTATCCAAAAAGCCTCACACACTTTTGTAGTCCATTACCTGCTGATTGACAGGTAATTCAATTTAGCCAACATTGTCAGTGTTGCGGTTTAAGGCTTGCGCGAGCTTACCATTAGACCTAATCTTTAAAATAATTATTTCTTTAGATTCTACATTTTATTAGCTTTACAGTGATATACACTTTTCCAAGGTTTTGAAAAAAAAAAACGCACGTACATGATCGATTTTCCGGAAGACACCCCTGAAGGTCTACAGTAACCTTAATGCTATAAAAACCAGGATAAGCTCTGGCCTGATGGGCCTCTAGGCCCTAACGGAGACTTCACCTTCCACCTACCTGTTCAATGGTAAAGCAATACCCGATTCCCTCTATAGCGCGCGCCTGCAGGGAATCACGGTAGTTGTATTCATCAAACCATGCGCGAGACTTAGCATCGATGCACATTGCTGAGTGTCGCGCGTGGTTTGATGAATACAACAACCGTGATTCCCTGCAGGCACGCGCTATAGAGGGAATCGGGTATTTACATTGCTGTACAACAATTATTCAGCACTTAAAACACATTACTCTACACATGTCTACATGTACACACAGGACTAGTAACCATGTGCAAAATACGTGAATATTGTTATTACCATTTCTAGAGCCAGTTTATGCCCTCTGGCGGAAGCGTAGTGTACAGGACTGTAGCCTTGTTTATCTCTTTTACTTGCATTGGCTCGATTTCTCAGCAAGTGTTCCACACACCTACACAGGACAGAACAGAAAGTAATGTGAACACAATGAATGTGTTTAGTACAGTGTACTACCCGGTACCTTATTAGCAATCTACAATCTACAGTTCTCTGTGTGTAAAGGGCAGATTTTGATTTTTATTCCTCCTGAAAACAATTTATAGAATAACCAGTAAAACCTTTACACTATACCAGACCATGTACAATAATAATTATTATTGATTTTGCAACCCTGTACTTGACCAGACACTGAAAAAAATCCCTACCCTATGCCAGACCAGCATTTTTTAGAAATTTATCACTATTAGTGTTTTTAATGGAAAACCATAATTATGTCAACAACTTTGCTGTGATAAATTTATTTATGTTGAGGAAAGCCTTTTTCTCTTACAAGTTCCTGTTCCTATTAGGACTTAATTCTTTATACATGTACATGTACCACTGATCAGTTGCCAGGCAAGTGATGCCCTGTTCTAGACAGAAACTCTCTGATTTCTGATTTCTATACCCTATCCCAGGCTAACGTACTTGAAAACAAGACCCTTCACAGCAGCACATACCAATATAGCTCATAATGGGAGTGCCCGCCCCCCGGCGGAGGGACTCCTATATGAAACGGACGCGGATGCTCGTCAGAAATTTTAAAAAGGACCCCTAAAAGAGACCAATCTGGGTGTGGCTCAACCTTTCGTTGACCCCTAAACGATACCAAAAAACTAAGAATAGAATTTATATTTGTATATTTCTTCGTGTGTAACCCTAGACGAGACCATTATGGCTAAAAATATTGGCATTTTGCCTAGAACACCCTAAGCGAGACCAAAAATCCAAAATTTACACCCCTAAGCGAGACAACAAGCATCCCCGTCACTTTCATATGCGAGTGCCCCCCCCCCGGGGGGGGGGGCCCACCTCCCCAACACACACACACAAACCCCAGATGTCGAGTCAGTCATCATTGAATGAAAGTTGCTTACTTGGCATCAGAATCTCCAGCAGCTGCATAGTGGAGAGGAGTGCAGCCTCTTGTGTCCACTTTATTTACATTGCAGCCTGACGCCACTAATGACTTCACACACAAGTAGTGCACATGACCAGCCGCATAGTGAAGTGCAGTTCTACAAGCACAATAAAAGATAACAATCAGTAATCCACTCTACATGTAAATGTACCCACAGTGAAAAAAAGACTGAACCCCATTTGTTTACATTTAGAAGAAATTCAGCCATGTTCTATGGAAATCCACAAATCTGATTGGTTCTAATCACTGATAGAACATGCTCACAGGCATGTTGCTCTCTTAACCCTTTGAAGCCCAGTGTCCGATATATCGGACATCAAAGCACACCTCGCAATTTCGCTCAGCGGACTCCCGCTTTTTAGTTTCCAGTCTCCCCCTGCATTGCAACGCCTGGCAGTATTATTCTCCGCCATTTTGTGCTGTTTTTAGCGAGTTTCTGCAGAATTTTGGTGAAATTTTCGATTGTTATGAAGAGAACAAGTTTTCCTTGACTTAGCCCGACATATTTGAAGGTAGGGGAAGTTTTACTTTGGAGGAATATTCACGATTATCTCGACGAAAACGTTGACCTACCCGACGATGGTTGAATTCTGATGTTGAAGGCTTACAAAGTGACACCGAGGATGAAAATAATGAAGTTATTCCTCCGAGGATGATAATTTTGTTGAAGAACAAGAGGAACTAAACCTTCATGACAATAATATTGAAGATTATGAGTGCAATGAAGGTGTTTCTGATCTAGGAAGGCTACGAAACATTTGTTTTTGTTGCTAGGGAGAAAAGGACACGACAGAGTGCAACAGCAAAAACATTTTCGTACGAAAAGTTTCTTTTAGTTATTTTGCGTGACACTCAACTACTATGTTTTTAGGGGCCTAATGTAGCTTTGAAAGAGTCAAAGGTAGCAAATGTGATATCAAAATAATATTCAATAAATTGCCTATCAATCTAGACATGTGCAGTAATTTTCATGGCTAAATCAAGAGTGTAGGACACTGAAAAGCATTGAAGTCAACATGTTGTGTTACACTAACTTAATGCTCAACCACATGTTAGACATCATTAATAAGTAACTTATTAATAAATATGTTGATTGACAGATAGCCCTATGTCTTGTCTGTCACATATCCAAATTTGGCTTTAATATGACAGATGTAACTGAAGATAGAGCAATTTTTATAAGACTCATCCAAAATTGAAGAATTTCACAAAAATTAATTTGGGCTCCAAAGGGTTAAGAGACAATTAATATTATTCTTGATTTGTGGTTTTAAAAAAGAACATAAATTTGTAAGTTTTGGATTGCAATCCTTTGAGTTTCTACTAAAACAATAATTAGATTACTTGTCTTCATTTTATATGGGTGATGGGCAACTCTACTACACCTCATTGACTACTCTCTCATAGAAAGCTCGGGTCCTAGTCTAATATTGCTAAACAAAATTATATTAATTTTGGTAAGAAACGTTTTTATTAAAAGAAAGAGAAGTCAAAGTACATACATACCTTCCTAGTCTGTCAACAGCAGTGTAATCAGTACCGCTGTGCAACAGAAGTCCAAGGCATTCTACATTTCTAGACAACAAATATCAGGAAAATGAGGATTGAGTCAGTTTCTAAGTCAATCCTGCAATGATTTACATGTCATGTATATGTTGTGGTTTAATTTTTTCTTTGGTTTAAAATTTTTCAAACCAGTTTGATTTTTATTTCCCTTTCTTTCAGATTATGATAATGAACATAACACAATGAAAAATAAAAATCAAACTGGTTTGAAAAATTTTAAACCAAAGAAAAAATTAAACCACAACAAATACATGTATTCGATAATAATATTTTATTGTATTTAACTGATTACTATCATCACATTGTGTTTCCTGAGGGCTTGTGGCAGTTCACTTTCCTTGTTGCTTGAGAAACCATCTCATGCAAAAATACACTCAGACTGATTTCAAAGTACACATACTTTACAGTTAGGGTAAAAAACCTTCAAATTCTAAGAAATGGGAGAATTTGCAAATTGCTTATTACCATCTTCCTCTGAAGAGTATGTGTGCACTGTAACAAGCAGCTTCTGACAACAGTAGTTTAGCTGCTCTCATAAGCTTGCAATTCTATAGTGTACATGTATCAGTTGATGTTTGTTCTATCACACAATGTAGTTGATTAAGTGTTCTATTGTTCTTGGTAAGGGTAGTGAGTCATTTGTGTGAGAACTTACAAGAACTACTACACGAGCCTATGAAAATGTGTCTTACAGTACATGTACAGTGTAGGTAGAATATGGTGAAAGGTGTTTTTTTTTTTCAAATTTCTCAGAGTAATGTTCTTTAGTTCTTCCTTCCTCATCCTACCAGGGCATCTCTCACTCCTAGTTGTCTTCAGTTGATTCCTTAAAATAATTATCAAATCATAATTTTAACATCACTAACACTAGCTAAGTAATATGCATCTATGCCTTACCCACTGCAGGCAGCAGCATGAACACAAGTATGGTCGTTATCATCTTTTGCGTTGACATCATTACCTGAAGAATAAAAGGTTTACACTTTAAGAGGGGCGATCTTAACTGCAAGACTAATGTTTGAATTATTTCTGTTTTCCAGTTGTTTACATTTAAAGGGTAACCCCACATGAAGAGTGCCAGCAAAAATATTGTTCAAATAGTGTTTTATATTTACTTTTATATCAAATCTATTTTTCACTATATTTTTCAAAACTCACCGTATGTTATAAGTTTTCTACAACAATCTGTAAAGCCGCCTAAGCTTGCCATATGAAGAGGTAACATTCCAAATGAACCACGCCTGAAAGAGAGTTGGAATATACAGTGAACTAAAATTAAGAGAAATGAATGAATAAATTGAAATTTTGTATTCTTGTCTACTTTTGTTCAGTTCACACTTACCTTGCATGGTTTGCCCCACTTGCCAGCAGAACACTAAGTAATAATTCCTGACCATGCAATGCAGTGATATGTAAAGGGGTGTTCCCTCTTATATCTGTTGCATCCACATAGCAACCTGAACAGGGACCAAGAAACAATGTATTGTTATTGTACAATAATGATTATGAACAATACTAACTTTCTTTACAAGCTTAGGTTCAAGACCGTTTTAGTCACACTGACTTCTTATTAATTTATTTTTTGTTGGGTAAATCTATATACAAGTACATGTATGTTACCATTTTGCAGAAGAGTTTGAGCCCTTGAGCAGCGTCCATACAGAGCAGCATAATGTAGTGGTGTCCTCCCATTCTTGCACTGAAAAACAAAAGACATGCATTCAAGTTGTTTTCTTTACATGTATGTGTACTTAAATTATCAGATTACTTCACACCAAAATCCAAAGAGTGACAAAGATTTACATGAAATTTCTCCTAACACTGAATTCATTGTCAAGCAAGAATTTCAAAACTAGAGCTACCGTACATGTACCTGAATGTTACAAACGTAACCAACAAGGATTATAATTATTTTTTTTGATACTCAATTGCAAGGGATTTGGCCTCACCTGCAAGTTGGGACTAGCACCATCATTTAGCAACAGTTCAAGACACACATCACCCTGCCCTGACACTGCAGCGTAATGTAATGGAGTCTGCGATAATAAAAAGGCAAGCATTACAGTACATCCTATTAAAAAAAAACAGTGGATTGGATGGCATGTTAATTTTGCTTTCCTAAAAATGGTTGTGAAACTGGTTTTCAAAGTCCATTACACAGGGTTCATACTTTTTTGAGCTTTTGAAATTCCATGACTTTCCATAACCTTTTCTATGACTTTTCAAAGCTTTCCATGACCTAAATATGACTATTTTTCTTGGAAATTTTCAAACATTATCTTGATTTCGGGTACATTTTTACCCTTTTGCTCACAAAAAATAACCTGCATAATTTATTTTGTACAATCAATACCATTTTCCATGACTCTCCGTGACCCACCCTTAAATTCCACGACTTTCCAGGCCTGGAAAATGAAATTCTAAAATTCCATGACTTTCTAGGTTTTCCAGTGTACAAACGCTGTTACAAAAATCAGGAAAAGCTGAGCAAAACCATTCAATCCCATGTAACATACTTTCTGAAATACATACCATGCCCTTCTTGTTAGTGGCATTGACAGAAGCACCATAGCTTATGAGCTCACTGATCACTATATCCTGCCCATTGAGACATGCTATGTGTAGCGGTGTATTACCATTTGAGTTCTGAGCATCCACCTAAAAGAAAAACACCAGTTGATTGATTTTATCTGCAAACAAACATACAGACTGTGACAGGCTTTTTGGGGAAAGGATTCTACCAGCCATCACATGAACCATTTATTTAGCATAAAAATGTAATGTAATGTTTGTTTAAAATAAGTAGTTTTGTTAAGCGCTATTGGTTTATTAGTAATTGTTACAACTTCAAATAAAGCCCTGGCCAAACATTAATGCAAGTGGACGCAAGTAGTCGCAAGTTGACCTGGCAAACAGACTTGCCTTGGCTGGCCAAACAAACTTGCAAGTTTAGTCACAAGTGCTCGAAAGTTGGCAAAAATAGCCATTTCAGTGCTACTGTACTGTGTGCACTGCAATTCAGTACTTGAAGTGAAAAGCAAGACTTGCATCGACTTGCAATGGGTGGCCAAACTGTGAAAAACTTGCATTGACTTGCATGCAAATTTGATCTTGAACCAAAGTGAATGCAAGTAATCGCAAGTCAACGCAAGTGCATGCAAGTCCTAAATGTACCCACTAGCAACCACTCAAGTTCCACATCCTTTATTCATATTACACCCATGCATAAGAAATGTAATGAGAGAAAGAGTCCTACTGGTGCTCCACGCCCCAACAGCTGCTTTAGTGTGGTCAGTTGTCCTCCGGCGGCAGCAGCATGGAGTGGAGTGTAATGCTGCAACAAAACACAGCAAATTCATGTTTAGACAGTTCATATTAGATTTTGCTACTTACATGTACATGTAGTCCCACAGGAAATAACATTGTAATTGATAATTGAGTAGTTAGGAAGTTTCGTTATCATACATGTATAAATGAAGGCGTAAGCGCAAGAAACGCACTTTGTGTTTTGGCCAAATTGAAAATTCTCACAAACAACTCCAAATTTCGCACGCAAGTTCGTTTACGTGTGCTCAACACTGCCCTGTATTTAATTTTGCTGGTCTTCCCTTCGTTTTCGAAAAATAACACATGCAAAAAGACAAGGTTTTTGCTTGCGCGGCGTCTTTTGACTTTTCTTTTACAAACGATTAATAAAGGAAACCTTTTGTTTCTCAAGACGATGAAGTCAGCTAAATTGTTAGGGTTAAAGTCCTAGCCCTAACGCAAAAGGTAACCCCAAGGCCGTAGGGTCGGGATTAGAGTTTCAGATTAGGGTTACAGACTTAGCCCTAACGCAAAAGCCTAGCCCTAACGCAAAAAAAAAAAAAAGTTTAACACTAACTAACCCCAAGGGATTAGGGAGTTAAGCCGTTTCAAGTTAAGTTTAGGATCAGAGTCAGCCTCAACCTTTTATAGATCGCGCTTTTAATGCAGTAAGCTTTCACGCCAGTTTGCTTGCAGCTAGCTTTTTCTGCAGTCTGTTTGCAGTTATCTAGTTTTTGTTGTTTCGGGCAAGACTATTCTACTCTGTTACCGTTACCGTTAGCTGTACTGAATTTGCCGAGGTAAAAGTGAAATAAAGACTGATTGTTGATTGAATACGTTTGCTCGTGTTGTCACATTATACTAGTTTTGCTTTCAGTTGAGTGCCGCCGGCTTGCTCTCACTTCTATCTCCACTCCTTACATCATCACACATCTACAAAATCCCGCGAAAACAAGATAAACTTATGAGGTTTTCGTTCGCACGAATCGATAGATTCATTGATGAATATTTAATGAGACACAGAAAATATTTTGCGAAGGGAAGGTGTCCTGGGGAACATATAAAGAATTTTTTAAAGTCTAAAACCAGGTCACTTCTCGGCAACTTTGTCGCGGCAGCACCCAAGCAGATCCTGCAAAACTCGCGTTGACGAAGTTCCCGGCAAGACACCTCTTGTTTTAGACTCTCTATGCCGCCAGGCTCAAAACTACCTCGGTTTGTGCAACGTTTTTTCCGAAGCGCTAAACAGCGCTGTTGTACAAAACAAAGGCAGAAACATCACTCAGTTCTTTGAGCGATGCTGTAAACTTACGGGTATTCAGACTTAATGATGCCCTTCAACCACCTGGCAGCAGCACTTACGCTAAAACTAACCAAAGGCTTCAAATGATTTTCAGGAACAAACGGCCATTTTTTTTTTCTCTTTCCTCTCACGTGACGCCTATCAGGTGACATCGCGTCACAATGTGTTCAGTCCAGTCCTTTTCTTAAAGCAAATCCTCAAAATGGTGGATAGGAACTAAAATCATGGCTCTGACACGTTTTTCAACCTCCCCGGACAGTTAAATAACGCTAGAAGGAAAGATTTACACGCGATGCGTCAAAAAACTCATGCTGCTGGCTGACGGTGGAGAACGTAAGCTTTGCAAAACGCCTTTGTTCTTTGCATACGTAATTTCTAAAAAACGAAGCTAGATTCAGCGAATTTGAATACAGATCAATGTTAAGCACACGTAAACGAACTTGCATGCGAAATTTGGAGTTGTTTGTGACATTTTTTTAATTTGGCCAAAACACAAAGTGTGTTTCTTGCGCTTAGGCCTTCAAATGTACTTGATAAACTATAAATGACTATGTATGACTATATATTACATAGATCTACTGTTTCTAACAATTATTGTTAGAAACAGTAGATCTATGTAACAATACACATGCTGGTCAATCACTGTCACAGTGCACTAGTACTTTATTTTTGCAATGGTACACACAATTGTACAATGTATCCTTTACTGGTGTAAAAGAGTTTTGAACAACCCCTTCCCCCATAGTTTTGTGACATTGCAGAGCATTACCAAATAAGGTAACAGAAATGTGTGAGGAATATTAGGAAACGAAACAGGTGGAAGTTGTGAGTTAACTGTGAGTTCAGCAAGTTGTTATAGCTTTGAATAAAGTAGGAAAACCGAGAGAAGCTGTGAGTTCTGTGTACCATTTCAGAGACAACTCACTTGGATTAAAAATCTAGCAAAATTATATCAAAGACAACGCAGGGAGAATTCAGTTACTGCACCAACTATAGTTGTGGCTACAACTAAAGAGGATTTCATTCAGAAGCATTCATGTACCTTTTTGTCTTTGCAGTTTATCTCTGCTCCTGATTTAAACAAAACTTCTAAGCACTCAATGCGACCTAAAAGATCAACCATGATCACAAGTCAATGCCTCAAGTGATATTAAAATACTACTATAGTGTACAATTTGCACATGTACATGCATTCAAAAGAAATGGCAAGTACTGTACAAGCAGAGCTTCAAAGCACAGAACAGCCAAACAGGCACCAAAATTACAGCATTTAGTTTGCATAAGAACCAGCAGTTACTAAATTTTTTATTATTACATGTACTGTACAACTTCAGCACACTGATCATTAAACATCTCTCAGTCTTAAAAAAACACCTACCCATATATGCAGCCCAGTGGATAGGCTTTCTTTCCTTCTTATCAGCAGCATTAACATGAGCTCCCTTGGTTAAAAGAAGTTGTGCCATCTAAAAGACAATAAATAATACAATGTAAGTTTATGATCACAATAATAATTCATGTACTAAATGGAATGCAAGCAATTCACCCATAAACTTTCAATCAATTCTTATTCTCAATCACAAACAGGTTCAGTCTAAATGTAGTTTGCTTGAAGCATTGCATTTGGGAGCTGGGGATCGGAAGAACAAAGAACAAAGAACGAAGAACGAAGAACAAAAATTAATAAAGAACGAAGAACAAAAATTAATAAATTATAACAAATAACTTTAATGTGAAGTTGAAAGGAGACATCATTCCAGGAACAGTTCCTTATGTGCACAGTCTCTCCCCCCTCACCCCCTCACCCCCCCCCCCCAAAAAAAAAAAAAACAGAACAGTAAGCAAAATTCAAAATTCTTAAAGGAATGTATATGGCTTAACTGGAATTTCCAGAGGGGGGAGGGGTATTGGAACAACACATTTTAAAGATTTGATTGTGGATGAACAGGTTTATCACAGCACACTTCACTGTTTAACAGCTTTCTGTTGTGTTCAGTACACAGTCTTATATTATAAATAATATAATTATGCTGTGGTTTAAAACCACTTTGATATTTATTTTTCATTATCTAATGTTCTTTATGAAATCATAATCTGAAACAAACGGTTAACCAAAGTTAAAATTAAACCACAACATAAATAAATGTATATTGTACATACCTCGACATGGCCATTAAATGCTGCATGGTGTAAGCTTGTCCTTCCTGCTCTGTCAGTCACATTCACATTTGCGAGGTGAGGAATAAGAACATCTACAAACAAAAAGGCAAGAGAATCAGGCACATTCTACACACATGCTTTTTACTGTAAAGCGTCACGAGCTGTGGATATGGCGCTATGCCTATATATGTGACCTTGCACGGGAAAACGTACTTTAATGCTTTTTCGTTAAACGACTTAAATCGTTTGTTAGTCGTTAGATTACCGTTAGAACGACTAAGAAAATCGTTAGAAGCGTTAGAATGGTCGTTAGAAAAATTTTCTTTGTCGTTAGAAGCGTTAGAAAAATCGTTAAAAAAGATCATGCACGTCGTTAGATGTATCAAGAAAGGTCGTTCATATCGTAAGTAAAAATCGTTAGAATCTCCGTTCAAGTCGTTTGAAACTTTAGAAAATCAGTTAGAATTACCTTCCAAGCAGTTTTGAACGCTAAAGGAAGTAATACTTGTTAGATTATCGCTCTGTTATCGTTTAAATCGTTATGTTAGTCCAACTGTTTTATAAACGCACCTCAAACGTATCAGTGTATTCGACTTGTGTTTAGGAGAAATGTGGACACGAAGGCAAGCAAGCAAACAAGAAATAGTTTTGTCCCCCTAAAAAAGGCAGCGTTGCCGAAACATCGGGAATTCAGACAAGAGTTTCTGTAAATAAAACCGGTTCTTAAATTTGACTTGTAAAAATTCTGTAGTCGGCAAACGAAACATTCCACATGAAAAACATCGGAGCCGTAAAGTCTTCCGTGAATATTACATTGAAAGACAGACTTGTGTCGCGCCATCGCGTCTAGCTTGAAATGAACTTGTTTTATTTTTTTTTTTGTGAATTTGGAATAAAATTCTTTTAACCTAAATTTTTGTTGAATGAAACTTGTCTTCATTCATAACTCAGATAATGGCGTCAATTATAATTACAGCTTTAGAGGAGTTATACAAATTTTGCTTTTTTAAAGCGGCGCAGCCAAAAGAGTCTAAAAGTTGGCAAAATTTGCATAATTTTATGTCAAAAGTAATAGCCCAATTTCGATATATTAAAATTCAGCCTAAAACAATAGACCTCAGGACGAGGCTCCGGGGAATAAACCCCACAAACTCTACAAATTGGTCCCGGAGCCTCGTCCTGAGGTCTGTTGTTTTAGGCTGAGTTTTAATATATCGAAATTGGGCTATTTGAAACCTTTCGAATAAACTCCATCGTAAATAAATGTAACACAACGCCGCACGCAAGTATCCGATTTAGATTCTTTCATACAGATCTAACTGTGTTTTTCTAAAGAAAACTAAATGACAGATTGAACTTTAAGGTTTAATATTTGCGTCCTAAAGCGTCATAACACAAACAATTCGTACGCGTGACATTACACACGTGCTTCATGTTTTGTCGGAAGATCGCCTGATCGCAGGTTATGTTTGTGATTCGGCGGGACCGAGCCAACTCCAACTCGGTTTCTTCTTAAAGTTAAGAAGAAAAACACCTAGGAAACTTCCTCGCAATGCTCGTCTTTAATCTGATGTGGTCGAAGAGTCGAAAATATGCTACAGTTACATGTATTTTACATCTGCAGTGAATTCTGCTTTCGATGTCAGCGAGATCTTTCCGTGAATGTTTTGCGAACGCACTGTTTTATACCTATGAACTTGGAACTTTCGGTAAGTAATAAAGATTTTATCATTTGGAAATGTTTTGGCGTCCTTCTAATAAGCTAGACTAGTTCTTAGACTAGCTGTGCTCAAAGTTCAAAGCACATGTTTCAGTCGTAATGCCTTCTCGATCTCAGCGCGAAATGATAATTTATGATTTAAAGCTTTACTTGGCAAAAATTTTCATCTTTTGGAATGAGTTCACAAGGTGGACGTTTTGATCAAACGTTTTAGTTTAGTAAGCCAGTCGATAGTTTGAACATTTTAGTTGTTTATGTCGTTAGTCCGCTCGTTAGAGTCGTTTTAACAAGTCGTTAGGCACTTCGTTAGAATGTTCTCGCAAGACGTTAGATATTTTTGCTTGAGCATTCAACTGGTTAATAAAGTCCTTAGAGCGTTGGGAAAAGTCGTTAGTTACTCGTTTGTTAGACGTTAGTTTTTACCCGTTTAACGAATTATCGTTAAAGTACGTTTTCCCGTGCAAGGTCACATATATCTGTTATTATTTACATTGTATTCTTATATTTTGATTACTCTGTGATACAGAATCTCCCAGGATGGAAATGAGCAAGATTACAATATGAAAGACCTAGAGCTCTTCTTTCTGAATTCCAAATTCACTTATAATAATCACCCAAGGGAAATTTTGCATGTGTAGAGAGGTTTAACAACTTCATAATAATTATAGAGTATCATACCTGCACATCTCATGTGATTATTGCCTGCTGCGACATGCAGCGGTGTTTGCCAGTTCTTGTCCCTTGCATTGACATCCGCAGAACTTTTGATCAATGCTTTGACACAATCCTAAACAAAAACAAGCGCAAATTCATAATCATAATACATGTACAGGGGTTTTGAAACTTTCTGTAAAATAATATACCGTGGTGTAATTCCAAACAACAATAATCACTGACCCGTTTTTGCACAACGCAAGACCACTTCAGCACTATTAAAAGTGTTTGCTATCAGTGTATACTGTATCAGTTCAGTTAATCCAAGCAAGAGGTTTTTATTTTTCTTTTACTAGAAATAATCATTGCTCTAGCTTAGGCTGGGTTGGTGTTTCACAAGAGAGACCATCATTCTGTGATTTACAGCCAAAAAATATTTACCAATAACACTAATTTATATATGTTGTGGTTTAATTTTTTCTTTGGTTTAAAATTTTTCAAACCAGTTTGATTTTTATTTCCCTTTGTTTCAGATTATGTTAATGAACATAAGACAATGAAAAATAAAAATCAAACTGGTTTGAAAAATTTTAAACCAAAGAAAAAATTAAACCACAACATATACATGACTGACTGACTACATGACTGTAGATAATGGTTAATGTCACCAGGGTGGAATTTTTAACACCAAACAAGCCAGATTAATTTTATGAAACGCAGCCGTATGAATTCACAGACTCATTCCAAGCATAACCATACACTTAACAACAATAAAAACTTACTACACTGCCTGAAGCACATGCCCGATGGAGTGGAGTCATCCATTTGTTGTCTTTTGTATTTACTCTGGCTCCTGAAGATCAGAATGGAAAGAAAGTTATTACTTATTTTTAAGTTCTGCTGAAAGATGATTCTAAAACAACCCTCCAAGTTTATTTTTTTCCTTAGTGGCCATTTGGCCACCGACTACTCAGGTTTGGTCGCCAGTGAAAAATTGTCGCTAAATTAAGCCCACGCTTTCAATCCTTCTTCTCAATTTTAGTCGCCAGGCTGGCAACTTTGGTTCCAATTAAGTCGCCAGCTCCAAAATTTTAGTCACCATGGCGACTAAAATGGTCTTAACTTGGAGGGTTGTAAAAGTAATTATATATTCTGTTCTTCATTTTTTTGCAAGACGAAAGCTTACCATTGGCAATGAGAATACTGATGCATTCACTCTCCCCACAGTGCGCAGCTGCATGCAATGCAGTTCTCTTCTCTTCATCCTTAAGGGAAGATACATGTACAGGGCTCAAAATAACAGCCAGTCAATGGACAATGTCCAGTCAAGATGACAGTTTGTCTAGACAAAGTTTCGGTTTGTTGGTCATTTTAAATAACATCTTTGATACCAATAAGACATAATGGATCTTTTTTCGCTAGTTTGTGATCAGTATTAAAATCGTTGAAATCAATATTATGCAGAACTTTTTACGTCAATGAAAAGACTGTGCATAGAAGAATGCTGGAAGCTAAGTAACCAGGCATTTGATTTGAGGGCAAGAAAGAAGGAAAAAACAACGTAGCATAGTCATGACCTAAGGCAAAGTTTTCTTGATACAAACTATAAGTTTTTACTACCAAATAACATAAAATTTATCTTTCCCTTCACTTCTGTCAAGCACTGAAGGCCTCTAATGAACCATGCAATTGAAATACTTTCAACCCTTTGCCATGATGCATGATGTGAAGACCACAATTATTGTGTACAGTGGAATCCCCATTTCTCAAACACTCAATTTCCCAAACTTAACGAATACTCGAACTAAAAGCCGTATCCCTTGGTTTTGCTTCATTCAGTCAAACACTGTAATTTTTAACACACGATTTTTAGTACTCCGGATTTCTCAAACCAATATTCATTTCCCTTAGAAGTTTGAGAAATTGGGATTCTACAGTACCGTATTTACTCGAATAAGCGCCGCGGCGCTTATTAAATTTTTCGCACCTCAAGTGCGGCGCTTATTCGAGGACGACGCTTATTTGAGGGCAGCGCTTATTTAAAATTTGGACGCCACAAAGAATCTAATCTTTTACAGTAATTGAAAATAGCGTCTTTTGATTGTCAGTATCCGTTTCTTGCTGAAGAGAGAAGTGACGCTAGCTGTCCTGGCAAAGTTCGCGGCCTTCACAACATTTACAGAACTACGTATTGTAAGAATTTGGATAGAAAACTAATGGGCGAGCGGTAAAACAATCACTTTGAACTGCAAAACATCACTTTTGATGGAAAGAAATGTCCAAGTTTGTTTTAGAGTTGCTTTGTAGTGCTGTTTTTAGTTAAACGGAATTCCTCGAATAAGTGCCGCATCGGGAATGCGGCGCTTATTCGGGGGCGGCGCTTATTAACTTTTTTGTCCCAAAGGCGGCGCTTATTTGAGGGCGGCGCTTACCGGTATTCAAGGGCGGCACTTATTCGAGTAAATACGGTATTTACATTTGCAGTATTTACATCAGTTATCATTATGGTTTTAAATGAACATATGTTTATTCATGTTTTTTATTTTAGGTTTTGTGTTTTCACCAGTAGTGGTCTCACTCTCTAATACAAACAAACTGACATTAACTAAATGTAACATGCGCTCTTATAAAATTAAGAGCAAAGCTTTGCTCTGCAGAGCTAAAAATGCAAGAGTGTAAGCTGCTTAAATCTAAAACAGCGCTTAATTGCGTAATTTCGTTAACAATAAACTAAATATCTAGGTTGTAAATTATTAGTTGCAGGCGGTTTGTAAATATTTGATAAGTATGTGTAATAATTTTTTAGAAAGTTCTTGATTTTCAAGCGACCTCAAACCTCAAAAAATACTGTCAACCATAGAAAACCAAGAATATTTTCTTTACCTGACGATTTACATCCTCTTTTCTGCTTATC
The DNA here is from genome assembly GCF_052425735.1 of Oculina patagonica. Classification (NCBI taxonomy): domain Eukaryota; kingdom Metazoa; phylum Cnidaria; class Anthozoa; order Scleractinia; family Oculinidae; genus Oculina; species Oculina patagonica. Next base: position 8,204,219 of record NC_135764.1, read on the forward strand.
AACGTCCGTACCTCGGCTGCATCGCCGTGAAAGCAGGCTTGTACTAGGGGAGGCTAAAAAGGTGTAATAATACAAAAATGCAATTTATAAAAACATTCACAAGCTACCTGCTTGAGATCGGAATCTCAACTGCTAAATCCTTCTCGAAAATAGAACGAGTTGATTGACAGTCAAACAGATGGATTATATCGATTCTAAGCACATTCATTATTTACCTCGTCCAATAATTGTTGGACTACCATTTATATTCCATCCAAGTGTCGGTGTATACAGTTTCACGAATGCAACTCTCAAACTCCCTGCCTGTCTTCACTTCGCATGCACCAATCTTGTACCGTATTGCCTTAACTGTCAACTCGCTAAATATTCGTTGATTCTCACTAATCGAACACTTCCTGAAAATCCGAGAAGACGCATTGGTTATAAAGCATTCAGGCCAACTCCAACGCAAGTTGTTGGACTTGGTTTAAGCTTCAAGCAATCCGCCATCTTGGTCGACCACAGATAAGAATCTGATTGGCTGAGGTTTGTCATGTGAGCACCCTTGCTGGGAGTGAGGGCCCTGAAGCGGAAATTGGCGCCACTTTTGCTTTGCTTGAGGGCTTTGAGGCTTGCCTTGTTTGGTCTGTGTTGGAATGTTTTCTTTTTGCATTTTTAGAAAAGAAACATTGCAATACACTTAATAAAGATTCTAGAATAAGTTTATTTAAAATGCAAATGCATGGTATGTGTTAAAGATTCAAAAGGGTATCCGACGAACACAAATTACTAACCACCCCTCCCGACTGCTGACCACATGGAAACGAGACACCGTGAGCGAACGTTTGATGAGAGTTTGGGCGGACTGTGGGAGGAGGGACCCAGGACGGGAGAAGCCTTCTTGCTCCTTGTTCCGCCCTGGAGGGACCTTACCAGCAAATACCACGTAAAACCAATAACACTAATAACCTCCATACAGCGAGCATAAAGAAATATACTGGGACATCATCTGCTTCTCCAAGAACTCTCGGATATTATTTATGATAGATCGTATTTTTGTCTGAGTCTCAGATCAATGTTCCCACATTTATAGAGTTCATTTTTCTCATGTTTCATATTAATAAATTCAAAAACTATCCCTTGTTCCAATGCGTTATATAACTAACTCAATGGGTATATGTAGTTCTTGGTATTTTACGGACAGTGTTCAAATGCCTTGTCACATGACGTGAGGTAAAAAAATTTCCCAAGAGTCACAAAAAAAATACTCAATTCCGTCTACAATGTTTAAACTCAGTTTGTTTTTATTTGTCTATCCTTATTAGACTTATTAATGTCAAACAGATAGGCCTTGACATTAGAGAGATTAAGCATCACGTTTATTTTTCCCGCGAACTGCAAAAATTAACTTCTGCCGTCTGCCGTTGGGTGTTAATAAGCGGAAATGAGTGGTTTTGCCACAGGCTTACCATCCTATGTTTGTGAGGACACAGCATGCCCATATGAATATTCAAATTTCTTCACTAATTGCTATTGTAAATATTTAAGCTTTCTAAAGTCGGCTTTTACGACTCGTATTTGTAATAAAATAAAGTAGAAACATTTTCGCATTGTTTAGGTTTGTTTTTATGCCGTTTTCTTGGCGATTTGTAGCGCGCGCGCGAGAGCTGTTTTGGGAGTTTAAGTTTTCGACTCGTGTACTGAATACAAATATTTACACAAGGCATTTAATTTGCACCTCGACTTCTTATTTTTTGTATTATATAAAAATTTTCTGACACTCAGATTCGATAGTTTTACTCAACAAAATTCACGTTATAGCGAGTACACATAAGTTTCCCAGTTCACGTTGTCTTCGGCTTCGCCGTTGCGATTTCCGAGCAATATTTCTTTGGGGTACCCCAGAGGACTTTTGCAGTGAAACACGTTTTGCTTTCTGGGGAGAGCATAGGTAGTAATTTTGACCAATTTAAGCGAATATTGCATAAATTGTCCAAATAGTCCGGCGGCTTAGCTCCTGAATTGTGCGATTTTTGATACAAGCACCAAACTTTGCAGGATTTCAAGCATTCGCATACTAATCAATTCTTGATATAGTGCCAACGACAATTTCCTATTTTCAGCTAGTAAACAGCAATGAAATTTTCAGCCGAGAGGCACCCCTGCCCCTTCCCCACGAAGTATTTCTTCTTGTACTTTTATAAACCTTTTATTGTTGATTTTTATTCATAAATACAGATATGAATGCTTTTAATTAGGCTTACAATTGTTATTTTTTACCATCTGTTTGATACCAATAATTAAATAGGAAATTATTGCATGGGAAAAGATTTTTCGTTCCCCGCCCTCTGCTCCCTCGTGTCTTTCGTTTTGCGCTAGCGTCCAGGTCTCTCGATGGGTGAACCGTTCGCTAACAGAAGAAAAATAGGAAAATATAGGACTGAGAACAGTCTAAATTACAGCATTTCATTCTAAATTTTGTACGTGCGACTTGGTATCACTACCTGGCATAATAGTATTTGTCTAAAAACCAGGACAAACAAATATTTCACGAAATTTCATTGATTTTAACCCTATCCGGACCGGGAGGGGCGGAAAGTGCCCGCGCTGACTTTGAACGCTTATAACTTTTCAACCAAACGCTACCAAACTTTGCGAATTTATCTAAAATTTATATGGAAATACTTTGGTAGGATAAGTTGTTGTGTCAGGAACTTGACGTCACCATGGCAACGGTATTTTGACAGGCATGTTTTCCCAATTTTGTAATTTTCGTGTTTCTTTTAATAAAAAATAATTTTAATGCAATTATTTTCATCCTTTTACGGTTTTTAAGCACAGTTTTATTGATTTTGAGTACTTTGCAGTAATTTTGGGCGGTTTTATGACGTTTTGGAAAAAATTCGAAATCCAAGATGGCGGATCCAAGATGGCGGCTGTTTTGACATTATGATGTAATTGTCACGTGATGTGACGTCATCTTCCCACGTGATGTATACCAAAAGATAGGTGTTTGGACATACTATATATTCCCTAAGTTTCATTGTGATTGCTTAAATATTCTGGACGTTACGGAGGTCTGAAAAGATCCAAAAAAGCCCGGTCTGAATAGGGTTAATAAATTAAGGTTTCCATGGAAACCGGTGGTTTTCGGGCTTGGCACTATATCTGAAAAAATTTCTGTTGGTGACCACTTTCATTGTGCTAAGTTTCATGCTTGTATCAAAAAGTGCACAATTCAACTAAAATTTCGAGCTAAGCCGCCGGACTAAAAGAGGTGGTACAGATCATTGTAAATCGGCAAATTTACGACCTAATTTGATATTCCAGCTAGTTTAAAAGAGCAACGGGGCGAATCGATCGCACTCAAATTAGGCCAGACTATAGTTCGAAGACTGTTCTTTCGAGGACCGGGATCTCCGATAAAAGCGAGTCGAGGAAATTTGATTTTTCGGCTACATTCCAGAGGCGGTACCGGATTCTTCGATGTGGAAGTTGCATGCCTTGTGTAAATATTTGTATTCAGTACACGAGTCGAAAACTTAAACTCCCAAAACAGCTCTCGCGCGCTACAAATCGCCAAGAAAACGGCATAAAAACAAACCTAAACAATGCGAAAATGTTTCTAATTTTTTTTTATTACAAATACGAGTCGCAAAAGCCGATTTTAGAAAGCTTAAATATTTCTACCTTGATTTGATAAAAGGTGGCTATCGGGCTGTTAAGGAATGTATGGGGTTTCATTTTTTGTGTTTTTTTTTTTCGTTTGAGGATACGGAGAATTGTTCGGCTTTCTTCCAATGAAATGTCGCCCTGTCTAATGTAGTGAATGCAATCTTACTTTTTTTTCTCCCTCCCTGTCTCCCCCCCCCCCCTCCGTCTCCCTCCCCCTAGAATTACTTGTGGTTAGTCTAGCCCAGTCTCTAACTCCAACCCCTCTCTTTCATTTGAATTCTAGTTGCGCGCGCTAACTAGTTGAACAGTTGTGATCTATAGCTTTCCATTCTGCTGTCTAAAGGAAGTTTGCCGGAGGACATCATTAAGTCCCGTGAAGGTGAAAGTCTTACGATTTGCAAGTTGTGCGTCGGCTGTTATCGTACCTCAAACCGAGCTTTAGGCGGTTAAACACAGATAACCGGTCGGCTCGTTTTGCCAGGTACAGATAATGTTGAGCTTGCTTTAGACAGCAAAGGTCTTTAGCCACATCAATTAGGACTCGGAACTAGACTATACGGGCTGATTTGAAGGCGGTCATAACGATATTTGGCTTGAACTTTACCGTGGCTAAAGACTTAGTTTTTTACTGTTGAAGTTTGGGGAGCGGGCGTTACGCGCTCGGCGACATTCAAATACATCCGGGACATTGTCGGTTATTTCTAAAAGAAACATGTCGGAGTGGATAGCCAAGGAATCGCTTCAAGCGCTGATGTGAGTACATAGTTTTCTTTTTCCCTCAATTTTAGGCGTTCTCCGCCTAGCTAACACTCATAGTTCATAGTTCTCTGTGATTCGCTAGTGGGAGGCGATGCGATCGTGTGCATTTCCGGCCGCGACAATGGAGTTGACAATTGAGATAACACATGCCCGCTTCCTCAGATATTTCGCCTGATTTGCTTAAAGTTGAATCGAATGTCGATGTAGAATGCTTTAGTTCAGTTTATTTGAGACGTGCATGCTTTAAGAACGCTACAGTTCAGCTCTCCGTCGAGTGTTTTCTTATGTCTATCTTGGTATTAATTTTGACTCACATTTCAAGTTGTAAACACTCTTAATTAAATTGATAGAATTCTTGATTTAAACAAAATGCCGTATATGCAGTCTTTTTGGTTAAAAAACACATAAACTAGAGTACCTTACGTTAAACTTGAGCTAAAATTAGCCCTCATTCAGCGTTCGTTACAGAAATAGGGCTTCAGAACTACGGTGTCATGTCAAATTTCGGGAGACACCTTTTATCAAATCAAGTTAGATTTACAATAGCAATTAGTGAAGAAATTTGAATATTCATATGGGCATGCTGTGTCCTCACAAACATAGGATGGTAAGCCTGTGGTTTTGCGTTTGTCGCGAATGTGTGATTTTTTCCTTATATTTATGAGGGATTAATTTTAGAATTCTATAAAAAGGTAACAAAATGAAAGGCAAGCTCGCGTTTGCCGTTAGCAGTATAACGTCATGCTTAATCTCTCTAGGGGTTGAAAGAGTATCAAAACACCGGTATCAAAACTTACCTTTTTCCTACCCTCGGCAACGAAAATTGCTCGAAAGAGAACTTAAAAGTACAACAATTACATTTTTGTGCTGTAAAAAATTCCCGGAAGTTGACTTTTGTCTAAACCGTAGTTTTTAAGACAAATTTTAGCCTTTCATTCTACATTTAATTGTTTTGGCGAATATTGGGTCTAAGAAAATTCAAGGAGAAGTCATAACTTGAATTTCAGACGTCTTTCTCTGGTCGCTTACTCCGGCTTAGTCTCTTTTCGGGAGTAAGCGACCAGAGGAAGACAGTCTGAAATTCAGGCAGGAGCTTAAATGAATAATGTACGCGCGCGCAAGTAGGAAAGAGCAAAAATAACGAAAACTACAGTGTGAAAATACGTTTTATTAAGAAATATTAAACATCTTACTTCTAAAGACATCTGATTCAACAATTAATTGAAACCGTGACTACACAGCGAATTTGATATATGAACACGAGCACGGAAAAATAAGCTTGATACAGGTAATACTGGTAAATGTAACAGCGCTATTGTTTCTCAAAATGTCTCTTTCTGAAAAGTTTAGTGTAAAGGAAAGTTACGTTGCTATTGACACTTCACACAAGGAACCGTGCTTGAAAAGATCTCTATTTGCATCTCCAGTAGCAGCGAGCAGGCATGACCCTATACGTACATTGACAAAAGCAGCCAAACCGACACCAATAACTGCACCAACCAGGTTTACGAGGACAATATAAAGTTCTTTTTTGGCGACTAACAGCAGCTCCTAATGAAAAATAAAATGTACACATATGGGTTGGGTTAATTGATTGATTGATTAATTGATTGATTGATTGATTGATCAGCTGATTGGTTGGTTAATTGATTGATTGATTGATTGATTGATTGATTGATTGATTGATTGATTGATTGATTGATTGATTGATTGATTGATTGACATCGAAAGATGGAAAGATTGATTGAGTATTCAGAACAGGGGCACATGCAGTTTATTAAATTATACCTTCATTTGGTACAGCAAACATTGTTATGGCAACAGCAACCAGAAGCAAAATCACCAGACGATTCATGTTGTTAGCTGAAATTGAAGAATGACGATGCTGTTATTGTTATTATTGGGAATGTTAGAAAATGTAACTACCTTATTATAGGAAATTAACGATACATGTTATTAACGCGAATTTCAAAAATTCGCGTTAATTTAATTCATGTAAACACTTTTACTATTAAACCAGAACTTTTGCTAAATTCGCGTTAATTTTATTACGCGTAAATTTTGTTTGCGTTTTTAAAATGCCTCGTTATATTCCTATAATAAGGACTATAAGGTAATATGTCAAAAAGAGTGCGAGTGATTCACCGATGTTTCCAGACACGAGAAAACTGATGAAACTTGTTTTCGAGTGTTTGGAAATCCCGGTGAAACGCGAAGCTCGAGTTTTTAAAATGGCTTCTCAATCGGCGTCTAATCGCAAACAAATGAGATTTATAATTATTTGATTCACTATCAGTAAAATGAAACGTAAATTTTAAAAATCGCCTTTAATTTGGAGATAGAAAAACCAATCTTCACAAGAACACAGAATTGCCGGAAATTTCCACTGATTCTCTCACGGCGACTAACTGTAGGTCGTACTTGATGTTTAACTGAAAGTGCATATTTTAATTTTTTAAACAGCTTTGCAGGCAATTTTTCGTGAGTTCTGGAGGATGTCGACAGATTCTAACAGTGATCATGGACAATCTTACTCTTTATATATAAACAGGGCCTCCCCGAGGCTCTGCGGCGCAGCCTGGATAAACAGGCACTGCAAAAGACTACGCGTGTTTGTAAAACACTTTGTAATTTATACTTACTGAACTTCAAGCAACTGCTTTTCAACCCACGGATAGCTTTGTGTTCGCTAGTTCCTCTAAAGCAAACTGACTGGCAAAAGAGCCAAAGTATTTTAAATGTTTGCTTTTCTTCCGGGATGGGAACATAATATGTGTGGCAGATTATTAATTTACACCAGAAGTCAGTAAATACTTCCGGTTGGGCGTGCACAACGTTGAAACGGGGTTAAAAGTCAGTCCATTACCGCTCTGCGCTCCCAGCGAAGAAATTCTCGTTCTTTAAAATACAGCTTTGTTAGTTCGGTCTTCATTTTGCTTTGCATATATTTTTCAGACAGACGCCGATCTTATTCCATATTAAGAAGGTTCCTTATTTTACTGCGAAAAGAGATCACTATTAATAATATGGCAGTTACAAAAAAAAAAAAAAAAAACAAGAATTATTATTTAAGACTGAAAGAATTAAGGAAGTAAGCTCGATTGCATCAGTCAGGCCGGAAAAGAGAGATCGGCTGAAACACTATAAGGCTATAAATACTTCTGTGTAAATATTTGGTTGGAAAAGTGCTTATTTGTTCTTGACAAAAATACTGAGACGTTTCGGGAAAACCCCTTCTTCAGTCGGGGTTAAAAGTCACTCCATAACCGGCTCTGCGCTGTAAACGTACCCAGCGAAGAATCTTGTTCTGTAAATGCAGCTTTATCAGTTCGATTGTTATTTTGATCCGTTCGTGTTTTTTTTTTTTTTCAAATTGTTCCTAAACTTATCCCAATACTGAACAAAGGTTTCTTATCGTCTTTTGCCGCGGAAAGAGATCACACTGTCTGGTTCACACTAGCGACATAACGACATAATTATAACGGCAAAGTCACGCAAATGCAAAAAACACCTCACGTTGATGTGAACAACATGACATAACGACATAGTTGGAACATAATGACAGAAGAATAACGACGTAAATATAAGGAAAGAACTGAACTTTTCTTTATGTCGTTATGTCCATATTATTGTCTTTATGTAAGTGTGAACCAGGCCTTAGGAAATGCGCGCAAAAAGGCTCATGAATGGACAAAAGAGATAAACTGAAGTTAAACCGCAACACGCAGCAGCAATGTGACGAATAGACTGGAGAGGTAACCTGCAATCGGGCGTTCTGTAAAAAAAATCGTAATTTTAAAAAAGAGGATTTACTTATGAAGCTGAAAGTTCCTTGCGGAAATTTAAGGTGGCTTACTTCAATTTTGAGGAGGAGGGGGGGGGGGGGGGGAATGAACCCAACTTTTAACTCATTGCTTAATCTCCAGAAATGTTAAATTTTCTTTCTCTTATCTCTGTTTGTTTCAGCCTACAACCTTAATATGCGACATTTAAACAATACAAATGCTAGTTACTCAAAATAAATGACCAAGTGCTTAATAGAGGTCTGAGCACTAGTAGTTTCAATGGCATTTTCTCGAAATCTGCATGCATGGATGCATGTATTAATCTACCTCAAAATTATAGAAATTAGAAATTAGCTCTGATTAAACTTTGTCAGCAAAATGTATTTAAAATCTGTAAGGTAGATTTATGCAAAATAAGAAAATGTGATATTTTGCCTATTTTAAAAAATAGCTCGGAATCTGCCTCAAGCTTGCATTCCAAACCGTATAGGGAGGCAGATAGAGATACGATGGATGGGGGGGGGGGGGGGGGAGTAGGGAGTGGGTTGGGCATGTGGCGTCCGCGAGTCAGAAGGGAACCACCTTGTTGCACAGACACAAATTCAAATACAGAACCGATGACTTGTTTGACTGACGACTTATTTCAATTTTGCCTCCACTACACATCCGGACACACAAGACATTGATTAAATTGGGTGCGTTGGCCAGCCAAGCCATCGTCCCGTTTATTCCATCTCAACATATAATACAAGGTATGAATAAAAGACAAATACTAAGTGCACCAAAGCCGGACACGAAAACCCCTAAAAACCAGCAAGTGGAGAAAACGGGGAACGTGTGGCCCCGACCAAGGCAGTGGAGCAACCCTTGGGGGTTTAGGGTATACTTATCTAACTACTTTTAACAAATACTTTTCAAATATACGATCTTACAGTGATACAATTCTGATAGCAAACCTAAATATTTAAACAAGACGAAGCGTCATTCGAAATATATGATCTTACAGTGATACAATTATAATAGAAGAACTGAATATTTAAACAAAACGAAGCGTAATCCTGCATCCACTGATGACATAGGAAAAACAAATATAACCAAACATTGACCAAACGTGGCGAAGGCTGACCGTAGAATGTCTCACCTTTCTAACGGCCACCTATTTAAACTCAAATCCCACTATACACTGCGCACCTCAAACCCGCACCCAGCCCTCTGATCCGTGCCGGCAAAATAGTAATTTATGCTAATTTAAGATCATCACAAATTACATTTATTGTTTTGACTATGTCTTAATTTCAAGGTAAGTCTCTATATTCGACACATATTTGATAGCGTCTCTATATTCGGCACACAAGTGTCTAAAGAGTATCAAAACTTTGACTATGTCTTAATTTCAAGGTGAGTCTTGACAGTGTCTCTATATTCGGCACACAAGTATCGAAAGAGTATCAAAACGTAAAGATGTCTGAATTTATCGTTTTTTCGTAACCTTTTCCTACACTCGGCGACGAAAATTTCTCGAAAGAGAACTTGAACTTGCAGCACAATTATATTTTTTGATATAAAAACTTCCCTAAAGATGACTTTTGTCTAACAACCGTTTAGCTTTTGTTGAAAAGAACTTTTACTTTTACGGGACATCTACTGTTCGCGTGCGCAAATGGGAAAGAGCAAATATGAACGGAAACTACAGAGTGAAATGCTTTTAATTAAGATAATACAATTTCTTGGATATTCAAACATGATGAAAATAATCAAAATCAGGTCTACATAGCAAGTTTGAAATATGAACAAATAAGAGCGCGGAAAAAAGTAGCTTGATTACAGGTAAGTGTTATCTGCGCTATTGTTTCTCGAAATGCTTCTTTCTGAAAGTTTATTGTAAAGGAGTTACGTTGCTATTGTCACTTCACACAAGGAATCATGCTTGTCAAGATCACCCTCTGCATACCCATCTGCACTGAGGAGGCCAGCCCCAAGAAGTACATTTACAGTAACATCCTCTCCAACACGAAAAGGGGCAACTATAAAAACGACAATAATAACTTCGTTTTTGGCGGCTAACAACAGCTCCTGATAAAAGATAAAATGTAGACATATAGCATATGTCAGTATATATAAGCGACACATACATAATTGTTTATATGCATAGCATTCAATCTAGTAGGAACAGGATACATAAAGGTATTTTATTTAAAGTCGGTAACGTTTGGGAGTGGTTGCCCAATCTCCAGATCCAGGGGCTCATGTTAAAAACGCACGACTATTAGTACGCTTTCCTAAAACTACGTCGATGAATTAACTGATCGATCGATCGATCGATCGATCGATCGTTCGAACAATTGACTGATTAGCTGGCTGGTTGGTTGATTAATTGTTTGATTGATTGATTGATTGATTGATTGATTGGAAGATTGATTGAGTATTCAAACAGGAGTTCATACAGTTCATTAAATTATACCTTCACTTGGTGCAGCAAACGTTGCTACGGCAACAGCAACCAGTAGCAAAACCACCAGGCGATTCATGATGATCAGCTGAAATCGAAGAATGACAATGCTGTTATTGTTATTATTGGGAATATTTGAAAATGAGCTACGATTGCATTTTCATGTTACACATGTTGTCTTTGAACATGCCGTACAGTAAACACCCGCGTGTAAGAACCTACAATTTTCTAAGTTTGGCAAAATAGGTTCTTGTATTTAGGGGTAGTTATTGGTAATTTAGGCTAAGTAGGTTCCGGCTTAATAAGGTTCTTAATTTCTAAGGAAGAGCCATAGTTTTTGATTGTACGAGAAGAAAAAAAATGGGTTTGGTCCTTCATTATGCAGCATTTATTCATAACTGTATTGCTTCAAGCCTCATGCAAGGTCCAAAGAAGACAATTACAGTCTATGTGAATCTGTCTTTTCTTTATTTTTAAATACAGTTTGGGATGTTCTGTTAAAAATGTTCATAAAAATTTTCCTATAACCCACATATAAGAACCTGCTGAAATTTGCTTGGCTAAACAGGTTCTTATATTTTGGGGTATTAAAATGGCAAATTTCTGCCAGCAGGTTCTTAAACCACTAGGTTCTTACACGCGGGTTTTTACTGTATGTCTTTCTTATAAACTATGTAACTACATTGTTTAAATTAAACCACATACGCACGAAAAACGTATAAAAAGATCTGAAACGCATGCGCAATACGCAATTCTGTCGCAATATTATTTGTCACATTTTATGCGACGAGCACAAGCAATTTTTCGAATATGACTTTTATGTGTGTATTTGTCACATAAAAGCTAACACGCCAGCTTCTCAGCAAATATATTTGTCACATAATAATTGGCCCGTTTTCTTTGTCTACACGAGCAAATAAACACTTTCACATACAAATTGTGACATAAAAAATTCCCCGTGAAAACTGGCCTTTCACAAGACCACAGAATTGTCTGAAACCAACCTAAAAAGCCCTGGGAACGAGGTTGGTCGGAAACTTTCACTGATTTTTCTAGCGGCACTCGATTAAATGTAGGTCATAGTTGTATATCTACGATTTAAATTTCCTTGTTTCATCATGGACAATCTTGCTCTCTACGTATAAACAGGCCCTGCAAGAGACTCTGCGTAGCAGCCTCGATAAACTTGACTTGATAAACACGTCCTGAGACTACGTCTTTGTAAAACACTTTGTGATATATACTTACTAAATTTCAAGGAACTTCTTCTTAGCCCAAGGAAGGCTTCGTTTTCTCTCGCTCCTCTAGATCGAGCAAACTGACTGGCAAAAGAGACTTAAATTATTTTATATGTTTGTTTTTCTTCCTGGAGGGAAACATAATATGTGTGACAGATCCTTCAGCTACACCAGAAGTCAGTTAATACTTCTGGTGCGCGTACGCAACGTTGAAAAGAGGTTAAAAGTCAGTTCGTTACCGCTCTGCGCTTCCAGCGAAGAAAGTCTCGTTCTTTAAAATACAACTTCATAAGGTCGGTCGTCATTTTGCTTTGCATATATTTTCCTTACAGATCCCGAACTTATCCAATATAAAAAAGGTCCCCATATCTTTTATTGTGAAAAGAGATCACTATTAATGGCAGTTACAAAAAATATTCTTTTAAGACTGAAATAATTAAGGAAGTAAGCTCGATTGCATCAGTCAGACCGGAAAAGAGAGATCAGCTGAAACACTATAAGGCACAATGTGTAAACAGGCTCAAAAGTTAGCCCATTACCTCTGTAAGCAAAGAAAAGCTTGTTCCGTAAGCCTCCTCAGTGCGGTCGTCAATTTCCTTTATGTACATTTTTTTCAAACTGTATTTTTCAAACTTAGAAAAGGTAGTCACAAACTAATGATAGAAACTGGCATACATGTATATAAAATGGAAGATGCATGAAATTCACTTCCTTATTTACTGCACAAAATACTCAATTCTTTGGGTCAGGTTTCACAGGAAAATGGAGTATTACCAACCGAATATCAAAAAATTATTGAATACCTCAAATAGAAGCTACCAAAGAATGAATGAATTCTCCAAATTATTATCATGCTTCGATTTACGCAATAATCTACTATCAAATAAAACTGATGGCAGTTAAACAAGAAACGCGGAAAAACTGTTTTGTTATAAAAGAAGGAAGTAGGAAAGATATGGCCAGAAATACCGGAAATCGTACACAAGTACACAAATTAACGTTGAAATGGGGTTAAAAGTCAGCCCATTACAGGCTCTGCACCGTACACGTACATACCGACGATTCTTGTTCTGTAAAATGCAGCTTTATCAGTTCGACCGTTATTTTGCACTGTTTATGTGTTTTCAAACTGCTCTTAAACTTATCCCAATAAAAAAGGTTCCTTAATCTTTTAATTTACTGCAAAAAGTGATCACCAGCTAGTTAAACAACAGTAACAAGGAAAGGCTATTTTTAAGACTGAAAACATCAAGGAAGTAGAATCGATTGCATTGGTCACGAATCGTCAAGAGAGGTAAGCTGAACTGTTTAAAACCTGCAATGTGACGAATGACATGGCGGTTTCACATTTACCTCCTAGACTGCTCACAGCCCCCCTTTCCTCGTATTTGTCTTCAATCGTTGAGCGCGCTAAAGTAGCTATCGCTCCAGCTCCCACCCCCTCACACACAATTGCCCTCTCTTCGCTAGACCGCTAGCTATTTCTTTTGCGTTCTTTCTTTGAGGTGAAAATTGGAGAGGCTGTGAACAGTCTACTGTAGAAGTGCATTTAATTTAAATTTGAAAAGGTTTGCCACAGTTTTCTCAAGGGGTGTGTGTGGGGGGGGGGGGGGGTCGCTCGCACCCCCTCCCCCGCGCTTCGCGCTCGCCGATTCTCTCGCTTTTTGCGTTGAAAACTAGAGAGACTTTGGACAGTCTCTCACGATGTTTTTGCCACACACCGTTTTAAATATTTTCAATTTGGTCAAATTAAAATGAAAGGTAGCAAAACTCGAGCCTCCTTCGTGACAGTAAAGACCAAAGAGCTGTCGGTATTTTAGAAGTTTTACCGTTAAGTTCGTCGGGTCAATGTTCCACACAAATTTATAGAGTTAAGGAGCTATGTAACGCAATTTTAGACAATTTCGGCCGTGACCAACTGTTTATAGTCTTCATAGAATTAACTGAAATATCTAACGGCTTAAAACTGTAGAAGAACTAAAAAAAAAACCAGGAAGCCCCCCAAAAAGAGCATGGATGGGCCAAATTCGAGAAGATTAAAACGGATTGCGTTCGGGTAAACTTGAAAAACGTCGGCCCGACTTTTTCAAGTTTATATATCTTAATTTGTATGAAAGTGTCATTTACAATGCTCGAAAATCATCCTTGTTGTTATGTGTCTGTGGTTTCGTCAATAAAAGACTTTTGCGCTGCCAATTTAAAGTTTAGATCTCTTAATTAACGAAAAAAAATGGAATTATCAAATCAAGCCAGAATGCCTATGAAATGTAAAATTAAAATTGTACAATTTTGTTTTAAAAAATGAAGAAATCTTACGTCAAAAATGACGAGTTTTGGCCAGACCTGCTTAAATTTCCGCAAATAACTTTCAGCATCGTAAGTATATAAATCCTCTTCTCAAAAGTACGAAAAAACCTTTTTTTAAAAGAACGCCTGATCGCAGGTTACCCTTCCAGGAGTTTTTTGAGTACGTACAAGGGAACATGGTTATATAATTCACTGGAACAAGAGATATTTTTTGGATTTTTTTTTCCGTAAACTAAATTGAATTGATTAATTTAATTTGTTAATATGACACAAGAGAGAAAATTAAAGGGGCTAGGTCACGGTAAGGATGCGTTATTTTCTGAATTTCTAAGAAAGTAGTGAAATCCAAGATGGCGGATCCGTAGACGGCGGATAAAATGACGTCATATGACGTTACAACTAACAAAAATAATGTCATCTACTGTAAAGCAAGCTTAGGGCTTTCTACTCAGTGCAAAATAATTTCGCTGCGCATTAATTGAACGAAAACCTTGGGGAGGGGGCGGGGTGCATTCACCCCCGCCCACGGTGGGGATATGACTTCGCCTGTACCTCCGAGGGTTAAGCTAAAAATACGTCTATAATGTTTAATTAGGGGCACCCAACCAGGAAATACAGCCAAAAGACTTGGATTGTCGTTGTACTGTTTTCCCATATCGTTTAGGGCCTTTTTATGGGAGGTTTGTTTTAACCAACACAGTTTAATCTTTTCGGATTTTCTTGCTGAATAGCAGAATCTTTTAGGGAACAAAACGAATTCTCATAACCCGAATTTGCGAGCCTCGAGTGAGCTGTTGTTACTTTTCCGAAAATCGTAGCTGGCGTTTTTCTGCACCCAAAGCAACATTTTTACGTCTCTGAAAACAACAGGTGTAATATTTCCTTTATTACCAAGGTTACAGCGGACATTTTTCTAAAGAAAATCTCAGGGGATATAATAAGCCTTCCAAACAGATATTCACCGAAATGATTCCTTTGGTGCCTCTGTTTTGCCTGTGCTAGATAATTTCACACAGATAAGTCTTGACAGTGTCTCTATATTCGGCATTCGAGTGTTGATAGAGTATCAAAACGTAAAGATGTCTTAATTTATCGTTTTTTCGCAACTTTCTCCTACCCCCGGCGAAGAAAATTGCTCGAAAGAGAACTTGAACTTGCAGCCATGACAGCACAATTACATTTTTGTGGTATAAAAAATTTCCCTAAACATAACTGTAGTGTAGACCGTTTGTTGAAAAAGATTTTAAGGAAAATTTTAACCTTTCATTCTACATTTATGTGTTTTAGCGAATATTAGGTTGAAGAAAAATCAAGAGGAAGTTATAACGGGAGCTTACATAAATGTACGTGCGGCGGGCAAATAGGAAAGAGCAAATATAACGAAAACTACAGAGTGAAATACTTTTAATAAAGAAAATACAACTTCTTACTTTGAAAGATGTTCAACATAATGAAATTAATTATAATCATGTCTACAAAGAAAAAGTTTGATATAAAATTATGAACAAATTAAGAGCGCGGAAAAATTAGCTTGATGACAGGTTCTCAAAATGTTTCTTTCTGGAAGTCTAGTGTAAAGGTGGATTTCCACTGCGGCGTAAATTTTTACGTGCGTAAAAAATTTAGAGACAATGTATGAACGACTTGCGTAAATGTTTACGCACGTCGCTCATACATTTTCTCTATTTTTTTCACGCACGTAAAAATTTACGCGTCAGTGGAAATCCACCTTAAAGGAGGTTACGTTGTCGTCTGAAACTTCACACAAGGAAACTTGCTTGTAAAGTTTAAAAGTTGCATTTAAATTCGCATTTCCAGTTTTGATGAGGAGGCCGGCCGGTGGGGTAGCATTTACATCCGCAGCCACTACTACACCATGAAGGGCACCAACCTAAACAGGCTTTTCGTTTTTGACGGCTAACAGCAGCTCCTGGTGAAAGATAAAATGCATATAGATTTGATATGTCAAAAAACTAATACCCTGGTTACCAGAGGGTTTTTCCGTGATATTTGAGTGGCCAAGCTGGGACAGCGTTACTAAGAGAAGAGTCTCTTAAACCCCCTCACTTCAAGTCACTAGTCAGCCCCCCCCCCCCCCCCCCCCCACCCCACCTGGTAAAATGGTCTGCCGTCCCTGCCAATTAAGTCGCTAATATGAAGCGCGATCAGTAATCGGTAAGACGTATTTCCGTTCTTGTCACGCTTTCGCGGGTTAACCTCTCCTTGCAAACAAAAATAGAATCTCTGGCATCACGGGTAACAACTTATGCCAATGTCAAACATATTAGAGACAAACCACAACCGGTGAAAAGTGAGTTTTTGTGCCTTAGTGTTTAATTTTACATTATCAGCAACAAATAGAAAGAAGGAAAAAAAGAAATCTGAAAGAAAGAAAGAAAGGAAAGAAAGAAAGAAAGAAAGAAAGAAAGAAAGAAAGAAAGAAAGAAAGAAGGAAAGAAGGAAAGAAAGAAAGAAAGAAAGAAAGAAAGAAAGAAAGAAAGAAAGAAAGAAAGATCGTTTCCCTTAAATCTCGTTCCTTTACAAAAATATTTACAGTTTAAAAAAGAAGTTTTGAATAAATCAGTTGAACTTCCACATCAAACTGGAAGTTTTCATGGAAACTGGCAGTGCGGCAAAGAAGATGACTGGAAGAGTTTCCCTGTAATGGCGGAAACGACGGATTTCGCGGATTTCGCGGAAATTTTCAGATTAAAAAATAAAAAAAAATAAAAATAATAAAAATAAAAATAAAAAAATAAAATATATTTTTTTTATTTTTTTTATTTTTAATATTGATATATTCAACTATTATACTTACAGTTTTAAAGAGAAGAATTAAATTAAATCTAAACATTTCCGCGAAATCCGCGAAATCCGTCGTTTCCGCCATTATTGGGAAACTCTTTCAGTTAACTGCTTCGTAGTACTGCAAGTTTCCATGAAAACTTCCAGTGCTGCAAAGCAGTTGACTGAAAGAGTTTCCCAATAATGGCGGAAACGACGGATTTCGCGGATTTCGCGGAAATTTTTAAATTTAATTTAATTCTTCTCTTTAAAACTGTAAGTATAATAGTTGAATATATCAATATTAAAAATAAAAAAAAAAATAAAAAATATTTTTTATTTTTTTTTATTTTTTATTTTTATTTTTTTTATTTTTTTTATTTTTTTTTTATTTTTTTATCTAAAAAATTTCCGCGAAATCCGCGAAATCCGTCGTTTCCGCCATTATAGGGAAACTCTTCCAGTCAGCCGCTTTGCAACACTCCCAGTTTCCATGAAAACGTTCAGAGCTGCAAAGCCCTTTCTTACTATCTTTTCTCCTTCAATGTGAAAATGAAAATTGTTTTTATAGTTTTATGTATGGTGTATTTTTAACATAAGTCGTGAAAATTTTGTGATACATCACGAACATATATGCACCGTAGTAGATGATCTTTGACTCAAACATTTTTCATTCTTATTGCGGCTTCGTTATCAAGTTAACTGTTAACTGGTGCGAAATGGCTGTCGATTGTCAGGTCAACAGATTGACTGATCAGTGCAAATAATCGCGACATTAAATTCATCAAACTACTGCTGCGAAACAATTCGTCTAGAAACTCTCTGAAAAGCATTTTGGAATTGATGAAGTGACACAATTGGCTATTAAAAAATGTCGCTATGGCTTCGTTATCGGCTCGATTTTAGTGTAAAAATAGCTGCTAATTACTAGGTTATGTAATGATCTGCTAATCAACGCAAATAATCGCGATATTAAATTCATGGAAATACTGTGGCGAAAAAATTCGTCTAGAAAACACTCTGGAAAGCATTTGGGAACTGATAGAGTGACACAATTGGTCATTTAAAAGCGTCACTGTGGCTTCGTTATTGACTTGATTGTTAGTGTAAAAATAGCTGTAAATTACCAGGTTAGGCGATGATCTGCTGATCAGTGGAAATAATAGCGACATTAAATTCTTTCAAGTAATCTGGTCCCTACTGAGTTCATTTTTTGGCTATAATTATTCCCGGGGAATTAGCAAGTCTGCTCTCTATAAAAGCAGAACACGTTTAAAGGCATAAATCAGTCCAAGATGCAGAGCTCGAGAGCACGTTTCCCTGCGAGACAGCTAAACAGTCGAACAATTAAGAGCGCGGCGTTGTGCTATTTAAGCCCAGTGGTTTTGGGAAAGTGTAGCATTACAAGTGCGAAGTGCGTCTGCAGAGTTCAAGAGAGTGGTTTTCAGGACGCTTGGAATAGCGTGTGCCGAACTAGAGATGCCTGTGATAGCGCACTACGAGGTTAGTTTCTGATATTGCGATTTTAAACTTGTTCAGTGTCTCTTGGGTGAGATAACCAGAAGCAGATCATTCGGTAATAATTTTTTGCTTTGTCTATTTCGCAGGCATGAAGAATGTAGCGTTCTTTTTTAGTGCCATTAGTACGCAAAAGTTGAAGAAACAGCGAGATAAGAAGAAATCAAATGATCATGACGAGAATGAAGATAGCGATGATGCGGACGAATATCCAGAATTAAGTCAGTTAGCGAGTTCAACGAGCCAACAATGGGCCGAAAGTCACGCATCAATTATAAACCACAAGCATTGCCCAGCTGTGAGCTACTGGATCGCGTCGACAACACCCAACGGTGCTCCACGTAGTCCCCTTGGTATCCATCGTGTTCTTTTGGAGTGCAACGTGGACGTATTTATAAATCAGGTAACAAAAATAACATGTTTATTCACATTCGTACCAATCGCATTAGCTACACTAGCCGGATGATAAAAAGTAGTTACTAGCTTATATGAAGGCAGTGAATCAAGCAGTGAAAATGTGACAATTCAAAGGACCATTCCAATCATCGAAATTAGTTTTGCCTTGAATTTACGCTACGTCGGGCTCCCTTAAAACTTGACAGTACTCGGAACGACGAATCACTTGTTAGGACTAGGTCAAAGTTGCTCACCACCTTAGAACTTTAATTAACTGGCAACTGTTCTGAATTTTAGGTCGCTTGTCACGAAGGGAAAGAAAGTGGCGCAATGAAAGAGCTTTTTAAAGTCCTTAAAGACCACAACAACACCTTCATGGTGGAGTTGGTGAATTCGTCTTACAAATATTGCTTTCGAGATGAATTTGAAAGTGTCCTGGGTGAGGCCGATTCAATAGATGTTGACGAATGTGGTACCGAGAACGTGGTCAGAATTTGTCTAGTCGATCCCTCGTTCCATTCCAGTCTTTCGGTGGCGTTGGGAAAACTCCAAGATGCAAAGTTGGTCATCGAGCACTTCGGATTCCACGTAGACGGCTCGGATATTCAGACAGGAAACGAACCGGTCGTTGAAAAGGCAAGATTATCTGATAAACTCACAGTGCTTGTGAACGATATTGGCATCGCCATGGAAAAGCTCGGGTACGCTCTCTATGCTGGAAAGATCTACAAAAAGTGTGAAAAGGCAAGGTACACCTATTGGTATAAGTGCGAAGTTGAGGCGTTTGTTAATAGCTTGGCGGCCAATCAATCTTTCAAAGCCAGACTACTTAAGGACATGAAGAAAGTCATCGAAATCCTAGCCAACCCACATTGCGAAGTCATTCGACCTCTTTGCGTGGACTACGATTTGATTGAGGTGAACGAAGGCCAGTGCTGGTCAATCAAGGAGCGACGTTTCTTGGAAAATGCGATCAAAGACAAGGACATCGGTCATGTTACACCCCGAGCGTTTTCGCCATACGATCCGACCAAAGTTCCGGATCCAAAATATTTCAGAGAGATCTTAGAGAACAGCCTAACGGAAGCCGAAGTTGGGGAGTTCTGCGAGGATTTCATCAGGCTTCTACATCACAACCAGAAACGACACAAAGACAAAGTACCATGTCTGATTGGCGCTGCGAACAGCGGTAAAACGAGTTTATTCCAACCGATCTTAGGACTCGTACATCACAGCAACATAGCGACTATCACGAAGCAGCGCGTGTTCAATAAGGCCATGATTAATCGCTTTACAGAAGTGATTTTCATTGACGAAGCCAGTCCCTCAACCTTAGACATCGACGATTGGAAAATCCTTACCCAAGGCGGATTTACGGCATGCGACGTAAAGTACCAAACGGCAAAGAGCTTCATTAACCGTTGTCCAATGCTTTTGACCGCCCAGACGAAGCTTGAATTTAAGGCCGATGACCAACCCGCCATGGATCGAAGGTTAAAGAACTACACCTTCAAGAGTCTGCCCAACCCGAGAAAGAAAGCGACAGAGTGGCTTAGGAGACACCCCATGGAGTGTGTTGCGTGGGCGGCTACGAAGGCGCGTCCACCTAGTGACCAAGAAGAGAGCTCGGACAACGGTGAAGACGAACAAGAGCCAGAAATCGGCGATGGCGTCCTTAAAGCCGAAGAGAAGGATGCTCTGCGGACGCTGTCACTCTTGGAGGAGAGCTGTGAAGATGATTCGCTAGAAGAGACGAACGAAGCGGTCAGTGCAATGGAAGAAAGCAACGGCGAACCGGACACCTTGCAAGACCACCTCAATCAGCTTCAGCCGGGCAGTCTTAGACACAGGCAAATGGCCCACATTTTGGAAACAGAGAAGGAGAAGCAGAAACAGATAGACCAGTTTTACCGGACGAGAGATGTCGATGTTCAGACGGCGGTAGATCAGGATGAGGCACGAGGCGAAGCTGCGAGAAAAGCGTTCGAGGGCAGTTGGTTGAGAGACACCGAAATTGAACTCAAAGAGTGTTGCGATAAATATCAAGCTACGCAAGACTCTTTCGTGCGCTCGAATGTGAAGGCGTGGATGGAGGTTCTGTGCGAGAAGCTGAAAGCTCACCACCAGGCCCTGGGCACCTTTAACACCATCGAGGCCATAGAGGAGCGAAAGAAGGTGTGTACAGCACTCGGCCTGCTCAGGAAAGAAGATCATCATCTGGTGACAAGTGTGGCGGAGCGACTCCCGGTACTAACTCGCCCAAGTGCAGATGCAGACGAAATTGTTGCACAACAGGATGTAAGCGATGAAAGCAGTCAAGAACGGAGGCTTTTCATCACTCCAGTGCCCAGTACTAGTCGTAGGCCGTTACGCCAACACGACGACTGCGCGGTGTCCGAAGCACTGCTCCGAGCAAGTTCTACCTTAAAGCGGAAGAGAGGTTCCAGCAGTCAGCGCGGAAGAGAGCAACAAAGAAACACCATAACAAAGTATCTCTCGAGCACGCAACATGAGTGAACGCAGTCTGACGATCAGAGAACGAAGAAGAGTAGCGACGACGAGATGTTGTTTGTCAGTATTGTAGTTCTAAGTTACATGTTAAGCGACGTGCCACGATTACGACAGGCGAGATATAGAATTCATGTATACAGAGAGAGAGATATAGAACATTGCTCGCTACCAGGAGTGTCACAAAAAGTTCTTTCTGTTGTTGTTACAAAAGAGTGTACTTGTCAAGTCAAGAAATTTATTTAATGATGTAGTAATTTATTACTGTATTCTTTATTGCACAGTCACGATTAAATGCCTTTCTTGCTTAACACAAGTTTGAAATGTCATTGCTGTCCTTGCCTTGGTAATTAAACTAGCTGCATTTTCATTCCAGCCCTTTTCTTGAGAGAGTCCGCCGTTCTTCCGTCTTGAAATTTGAAATCGGGATCTCTCAAAATTGCCGTCCACTGTCCAAACCCGTACCTTTTTAAACCTTTCTTGAGAAAATTGTCCTCTTCTTCCGTGAATTTCAACACCCGGCGATGATTTCGTTGAATTTGCAATTGTTTTTTGGGAGGGGAGTCCCTTTCAGGAGAGGCGCTCATTGATTCTGCTGTTCCGACAGATTCTGAAATTGTTGAAGTTGTAGCGCTAAACCTCGTGTGCACTTCCTTATCCAAATCTGAGCCTTTCGTTCCTTGTAGCTTTTGCAGACACTCGTGAGCTTTCACAGCAACTTCGCGCGATCTCTGCTTTTGATAGTGAACTTTTGCAACGGCAGAACTGTGTTTTTGGTCTTCTGACAAAATTTGTTGCTCCGTGCTTGTGAGTAGATTGAGGCTTTGCGTTTCGACAATTTGACGATAGCGCGTTGGATGAATATACTTCCCGATTGCATCGAACACCAATTTACTCATGACGTCGCCCAATTTGCTATGCTGGCCTCCGTTTCTAGTGACAAGTACGAAGTCGCACTGGGGTTTGAGTAATGGCCTTACGAAATTGATGTAGCTTTCCAGCACCCGCATGCTTGCATCAGTCAAAATTAATGAGTCAAATCCATACTTGCTGGCCGTTTTGAACTTTTTCTGGTCAATGAATCCTCCGTTCGCCTTAGCTGTTTTAACCATGTCCACCGTCAAGTACTGATAAGTCATAGGGCGAGATCCCTTCACCTTTATGAATAAATACACGGCGACAAATTTCGTGGCAAATGTTAGGTCCAAAGGATTCACTTGACCCGGAATAGTTTTGCAAGTCTTTACCGTGTTTTCGTAACGAGGCAAATGAAATGTCACCACTTCTAACAGTTCTTCCATGGTTGCCCAGTGCCCTCTAGCATCCAAAGTCTCAATGTCTAGATCTTGTGTCCACTGCAATCTCATCATCTTTGCCACGGTTTTGCGCGCTCGTTTGAGGTACAGCTCCGTTGAGGACAAATTTCGAAGAACTGTGTCTGATGCGCCATTTATCTTTCTGAAGTCGATTAATTCGGAAATCGCATCAATGTAGCCCAATCGGCCACCGTGTCCGAGTTTGCATTCATCTTGCAAGTAGTCGATAAACTTGAACAACAAACTATGCGAACACAGGCTAAAATCCAGCACTTCAAAACTCAATTCCTCTTCATCTTCGCAGCAAAATTTGAGAAATTTGAAACACCTCTTGACTATCTGCTGGGCTACACGATCTTTCTTGCAACCCCCACCACTTCCCGTCAACCACTTCACAAACGATTCGCCAATTTTGCTGGAAACTGAAAATGAAGGCAAAACTCTGGCAGTTTGTACTGTGATTTCACTCGATTTAACATCACTGGCGCCTTCTCTTTCGTATGCAGCGAGTATTCCCAGATCAGGTTTCTCGTCAAAGTAAAAGAACCAACTGTGCTTGGTATTCACATGTTTTCTGCACCCTCTCTGACTTTGAAAGCCATCATGGTCACACACTTGTATTGGGCAATGATAGAATCGGTCGGTTTCATTCTTTTCCAGGTGAAGCCGTTTTGGTTTGGGCGATGCTCCATCGATATTTGACCAATTGATTTTACACTTCTTGCTCATTTTATCATCAAGGTAAAATGGTCAACACAATCTCCTAGAACTGAATTTCTTTTCCAAAAAAATACGACGCACCGATTACACCTTAAGGAACTTCATTCGTGTTTAAACTTGGCAAGGCGTGCCTCTTCTTGCCTGCCCTCATTACTATTGTGCAAAATTCATGACACCCAAGATTGTGCTCAGCTTGCCCAAGCAGGTCTATGCGCGCCCCATTGTTTTTCTTCATTTCAATGGACAATATAATTTAGGAACAAAATGGTCAAATAAGCGCAAGGAATTCGGAACCAAAGAGTCCTGAATTTGTTCCTAAATGAGCAGTTTAGGAACAATACGTTCCATTTACAAACAGGAACTCGGAACAAAACGGTCTCAAATTATCAATTTGGGAACAAATCGTTCCATTCACAGTTAAGAACTCGGAACAAAACGGTCCTAAATTATCAATTTGGGAACAAATCGTTCCATTCACAGTTAAGAACTCGGAACAAAACGGTCCTAAATTATCAATTTGGGAACAACGCGTCCCATTTACAGATAGGAACTCGGAACAAAACGGTCCTAAATTATCAATTTGGGAACAACGCGTCCCATTTACAGATAGGAACTCGGAACAAAGCAGTCCTAAATTATCAATTTGGGAACAATATGTTCCATCAACAGTTGGGAACTCGGAACGAAATGTTCCTGTTTTATCTTAGGGTGAACGTTTTGTTCCTAACTTTATAAAAAGCTGGTCCTCTTAAGGTTAACAGGAACACAAATATGAGGAACAAATTATATTAGAGGAACGTTCCTAAAGAAAAGATCGGAACATGCTACAAAACTTAAAATCAGTTAAAAACGGGCAAAGATATAAATTACAAGTCACAAAACAGTTAGTTGAGCGTTTAGGTAAAATGAAAGCAATCATCGAAATTTGGTAAACTCTACCGCACTCAAAGGCTGTAAAACACGCAGTGAAAATTTTTGGGAAACGTTAAGGAAAGAAAGAAAGAAAGAGAGAGAGAAAGAAAGAAAGAAAGAAAGAAAGAAAGAAAGAAAGAAGGAAAGAAGGAAAGAAAGAAAGAAAGAAAGAAAGAAAGAAAGAAAGAAAGAAAGAAAGAAAGAAGGAAAGAGAGAGAGAAAGAAAGAAAGAAAGAAAGAAAGAAAAAAAAAACAAACAAACAAACAAACAAATATTAGTAAAGACCATATCATATAGCATATATTATACGTGGCACGCTTTCCTCAAACTTTGTTGATTGACTGATTGATCTATTGATTGACTGACTGACTGAGTGATTGATTGATTCATTGATTAAGTATTCAGGACAGGGGCACATGTAGTTCATCAAATTATACCTTCATTCGGTACAGCAAACATCGCTATGGCAACAGCAACCAGAAGCAAAATCACCAGACGATTCATGATGATCAGCTAAAAGCAGAGAAGGATAATGTTAATTGCTGTAATGTTATTATTAGGGATGTTAGAAAATGTAAATATTTTTCTTAGTGGCTACGAATACATTTTGATATTAAACATGTTGTATATGAACACTTATATGTCTTTCATATATAAACTACTTACTGTAGTTGAAATGTTTAAAATGAAGAGTACAACACGATGCGAGGAAAAAATAAACGAAAAGGTCTATTTTTCAAACGGAAAAGCATTTCTTAAAAAATGTATTAAAAGGTATAATTATTTCAATAGCTGTAAGTTATTTAAAGTTAAAAAAATCGCCCATATAATGAAGAGATGGAAAACCATTCTTCACAAGAAAACCAAACTTGCCGGAAACTTCACTGATTTTCTAGCGGCGACTTAGTGAAGGTCGCCTTGATGTCTAACTGAAAAAGCATATCTTTCCTTTCCTAGTTTAAACAACTTTGCAAGCAACTTTTTGTTAGGTTTAGCCGCCGTCGATGGATTCTATCAACGATCATCGACAACCTTACTATCTTCATATAGCCCACTGGCGCAGCCTCGATCGACTTGACTTGATTAACAGGCCCTGAGACTAGGTCTTTGTAAAACACTTTACAAGTAATATATACTTACTGAACTTCAAGCAAGTGCTTTTTAGGCCAAGGAAAGCTTCGTTTTCGCTAGCTCCTCTAGAGCAAACCGACTGGCAAACGAGAGAGAATTCAAGTATTTTATATGTTTGTGTTACTTCCGGAATGGGAACGTAATATGAATGTGTGACAGATCATTCAGCTACACCAGAAGTTAGTCAATACTTCTGGTTGCACGTACGCACGAAACGGGGTTAAAAGTCAGTCCATTACCTCTCGGCACCGTACACGTACCCAGCGACGAAGATCTCGCTCCGTAAAATAAAACTTCATCGATTTGGTTGTCGTCACTTTGCCATGTTTGCTTCGCAAATATTTTTCAAACTTATCCCAAACGTATTCCATGTGAAAAACGTCCCCTTTTCTTTTATTGCAGATAACATAAATATAAACCAAAAAGAAACCAATCATTTTTTTAAGACTGACGGAATTGAGGAAGTAGGCTTTTTTCATCAGCCAGACCGGACAAAAGAGATCGGCTGAAACACCATAAATAATTGGCAGTTAAACAAATAAAAACTGATAACGCGGAAAGACTGATTTTGTTAGAACTAAAAGAATAAAGGAAGTAAAATCAAATGCATTTAAGTCAGACCGGACGAAAGATGCGGACAGAAATACCGGAACACAAGGTTGAAACGGGGTTAAAAGTCAGTCCACTAACTCTGCGTCGTACACGTACCCAGCGACGAATCTTGTTCTGTAAAATGCAGCTTTGTCAGTTCGACCGTTAGTTTTCTCTGTTAATGTGTTTTCAAACTGGTCCTAATTAAACTTATCTCAATCTTCAAAGTAAAAGATTGAGGAACACCTTAAGTAAAAGATTGAGGCAGTAAGTTAATCTTTTAACTTACTGCAAAAAGAGATCACAATTTAGTTAAACAACAGTGACAAGAAAAGGCTATTTTTAAGACTAAAAGCATCAAGGAAGTAGAATCGATTGCATTGGACACGAATGGTCAAGAGAGGTAAGCTGAACTGATTAAAACCCGCAATGTGACGAATGACATGGCAGTTTCACATTTACCTCCTAGACTGTTCACAACCCCCCTTTCCTCGTATTTTTCTTCGATCGTTGAGCGCGCTGAAGTAGCACTCGCTCACTAGCTATCGCTGCCCCCAACCCTCCTCCCCCCCCCCCCCTGCTCCCACACCATTGCTCTCTCTTCGGTCGCTGTTTCTGTCGCGTTCTTTTCATGTGGCGAAAAATGGAGAAGCTGTGAACAGTCTATGTGCATAAATGTAAATCTGGAAAGTTTGTTTCCTTGAAAGTTAATACATCAAATATTATTCCGGGTATGAATGCAGCTGACTTGTTTGTTAGATACAAAATCACTGAGAAAAACAATGTTAAAGAAAATAGACTTTCTTTGAAATATAGTTGCTTCACTTGCTTGTTTTGAGAATGGCCTAAAAAAATAAGAAAAAAGCGTTAATAAATTCTGCAAACGTATTGACGATGTTTTTGCCACACACCGTTTTAAATCTTTTCAATTTGGGCAAATTAAAATGAAAAGTAACAAAACTCAAGCCTTTGTGACAGTAAAGACCAAAGAGCTGTTTTACTTTAAGTTTGTTTTTAAAATGTAATGTGACACAAATTAAGGTAGTAAATAATAAAAACAAATAAAACTCATTAAAACTATCACCAAACATTTGGAATCACGTGGGTGGGACTTCCCTCTTGCTGTGAGAATGACCGAATCAACTGCCGTAGTTACACTTGGTTTCATATCCCGTGACATTCTTTGGAATCACTGGAGTGGGGGACGCGGGTGGAAGGAAGTGGGGGGGGGGGGGGGGTGGCGTCGTTAATTTTGGAACTTCAGAATGATGTGGATTAGCTCAAACCTTGCACTATTTTGCTGTACCTAGCTGGGCGTGCAAAGAGGACGAAAGAATTAAATACATAAACTGCAGTGAGAGTAAAAAGTATGTTTAATGGGAAAAAAGCGGTACATGCTCAAACTGTTTTTAAAAGGGTGCTTAATAGGCCATTTCCGAGTTACCCTTTGCCTCTGTTTCAAAACGAGTCTACATGCGAAACCATTCAAATGAAAATGAGTTTGATTTGCATGAAATTGACCTGTAGGTGAAACTCATTTTCATACGAATGGTTTTGCAGGTAGACTCGTTTTGAAGCAGAGGCAAAGGGTAACTCGGAAATGGCCTATTATTTGAACATGATTTTAATCGAGTCTCAGAACGATACATGTTTGCTACGTTAGTTTGATTTGCATTAATTAATTGTTCTTTCAGTGTTTCACTGTGTAGGTCAACTGAAAAGGGTTTCGTTCATCTCCCTTCAGACAAGCAGCCTTGTGAAGATCAGACCTCTAACCCCAGCTACATGACCAGCTGCACTTCGCACCCGAGCCAGGAGGCCAGGTGGGATAGCAGAGACATCGGCAGCTTGAACACCATGAAGGACATGCACCCCAACAGCGATTCCAACCTTGGCGTTTTTGGAGAACAGCAGCTTCTAATGAAATTTAGTAGAAACTCAGCTGTGTTCTATTGGAAATCTGCGAATCTGATTGTTCTCCCTCTTTTTTTTTTCGTCGTAGAAAAGCGCGGGCGCGTTTTTTTTTTTTTATTTTTTTTTTTTTTTTTTTTTAATTGTTTTTTTTTTTTTTTTTTTTTTTTTAAAAAAATTTTCTCTCTTTTTTTTTTTTCCGCCGCCCTTTTTCACCGGCATATAAAAATGGTTATAATGAATGGCCAAGAGATGTTTAGTCGTTTTAATTATTTTGTATACATATTATTATAATTATGGTGATATTATTTAGTATATATAGTATTAAAAGATCTACAAAAGAAGAACTAGCAGACTAATATGAAATAACTAGCGTTTATATTTAAGAGCAAGTTTTTGAGATGAACAGTGTAAAAA
Organism: Oculina patagonica; assembly: GCF_052425735.1. Lineage (NCBI taxonomy): Eukaryota > Metazoa > Cnidaria > Anthozoa > Scleractinia > Oculinidae > Oculina > Oculina patagonica. The sequence continues at coordinate 8,232,616 of NC_135764.1, forward strand.
TGAGGGCAGCTTTTAAGAGCTGATATATATAAATGATCATTTTTCTATCGACTTCTTCCTCCTCCTCCTCCGTTAATCACCATCATCATCATCATCATCATCATCATCGTCGTCGTCGTCGTCGTCGTCGTCGTCACCGTCATCATCAATCACAGTCGTCATACCAGCAATTAGGGCTTTCCACAAGTTGCTCGGCAACTTTTTGGCAACTTTTCATATTTCGAGCAACTTTTTCCCCTTCGAGCAACTTTTTTCCTCTCGAGCAACTTGTTGCATTTTGAGCAATTTCCAGACCGAAGATCTCCGAAGATTATCCGAGTATTGTTTAGAGGCCATACGAACGTTTCCGAAGATTTACGAAGTTTGCCGAAGATTTTCGAGAAACATCTGAAGACGTTTCAACTTTCGGCTTTACAAAAACCCCTCTGCAAACATGACGTCATCGATATCTTCACGATTTTTCTCAGTTTAATTAAGAAATCCTTGTTATTTAACAAATTTTCCCCTTAATATGTTACTCCTTTTACTGTAAAATTGCATAAAACTGCTTAGAAATCTTACCCTCAAAGGGAAATTAGCATATATTTGGAGAAATTATCTTGATTAGAAGCAGCGTTTTGAATTTTTTGGAGCAACTTTCGAGCAACTTTTATTATCAGAAGCAACTTTTTTGGATTTTTGGAGCAACTTTTGAGCAACTTTTTGAGAAATTACGAGCAACTTTTTGGGAAATCTCGAGCAACTTGTGGAAAGCCCTACCAGCAATGGCCTTCTTTAAAGGTGTTAATTGGCTCGTTGATTGAAGTATTAGTTGACTGGCAGATGACATGCAGTGAGAAGGTCAAGGTCAAGTAAATGACTTCCGCAGGGGGGGGGGAGGGGGGAGGGCCCCGCCCTTTCCTTAGTGGTTCGCGCCACTTTTCGCTATTTCTATTGCAAAGTATTATGTAATGTTGCAAATTTTTTATCAATTTCTCCCGGTTCCCACCGCCTTCGGAATCCCGCTCCTCCCCGTCTTCTCCCGCCTCCCGTACACTTCCCACACCTTATTCCTCCGTGTTCCCGCAGCCTGCCAGCCCCAACCCCCCCCCCCCCCCTCCGTCAGACAGTACCGACAGCGTAAGTGTCCCCTATAGTTAACAATTATTCACCGAAGTGGAGATGAATAGTGGTGGATATTTACCAAGGCGCGAAGCGGCGAGGTAAATATCCACCACATTCACCGACACTGAGGTAAATAATTGTTTTTAATTAGTACATACCACACAAGTTGAATATTAGCGGACTAATACATTACTTTCGGCAAACAAAGTGACGCGCAAAGGCAGTATGTTTCTCTTTATCTGCTCGGAGGTGAACAGTGCTTTGCTAATCACCTCCGAGTTAACCAATCAGCGCGCGCGAAAAGAGCTATTCACTTGTGTGGTATATACTAACGATCCCTAACAACAGATATTCGCAGTTCAAGCAAGCATATGATACCTTCACTTGGTGCAGCAAACATTGCTATGGCAACAACAACCAGAAGCCAGATCACCAGGCGATTCATGATCAGCTGAAGTCAAAGAGTAATTAATGATTTTTATTGAGAATATAGCTGCTGCAAATGTAGTTGAAATATATTTCGAGAAATGAAAATGTTTTTTTTAACTGTCGGTTAAATAAATATTTGATGTTACAATGCTTTCTATGGAAAAGATGTAATTATGAATTAATCTGAAAATTGTTCTTTGTATTTTTCCGCTCAAGAACACTTCTTAGCGCACTCAGAGAGAAATGAAAAAAATGCGGTAGATATTGTAAGAATATCGAGCATATTTTCCAGGGACAACCAGTTCAATATAAGCTGTGTGCTTTGTTTAAATCAACACGGCCGTAACTAGCAAGAAGCAAGACGAGGCACTCTCCTCGCCTTGATTTTAACCCAAGATCAAAAACAAAATATATTTAGTTTGGAAAATAATTCCCAGTTGAACAAGATTGATTTCTTCGAGAAATACCTAATGAAAAATGTTCAAGAAAGAGTTTCCGAGCTTCTAGTTTTTCAAATTTTCTGGAGGGCATGCCCTGAGAACCTGCCATCAAGATCTTGCCTCGTCTGTGCCAAAGGTCTGGTTACGGCCCTGATCAAACAGCTTGAATTCTTTCGGCAGTTTCAGATCACAATACTGCAATACCGAAAGCTGAGTGCAGCATCTTGTCTTTGTTCATGCAATACTGAAGAAGCTTTTTAAATGAGAAAGTAAAGGTCACGGGATAATTACTGTTATACATTCCCCAGTAACAGCTTGAACAAAAAATGAACGTGTACTTTTTGTCATGTGAGATTTCGAGCTGCTGTGTAAAAAAACGAATGCAACGAATGAAAAGCTTAAAGTGTTTAACTTGCACGAGTTTTTACTATATAAACAAGCCCATATCGAGATATGAAGAAATCGTGTACGTATTCATGATATGTTATATCGATATTGCCTCTGGTGATTTAATATTTTTAGGAAACTTGAATTGTCACCCTTACAACCTTAACCCCAACCCTTTCCCTAGTTCGTGACATTGTGTGGTAGATGATTTTTTTTGTTGGAGATTTTGTATGCGGTAGGCATTTCACTTATATCAGTATACTTTAATTTTTGGGTCGTGGTGTTTTAACATTCGGACAGCGGCGCCTCGACATTTTGTATGTGGTAGACATTCATTTATTTAGTTTAAAACAGCGGGGAGGTGGGAGGGGGGATTTCAGCTTTTGTAATATTTTGTTTACTGTTGTTTAGCTCTATTATGTGGTATCCTTTGGAGTGAAAGGGGTGAGGCGAATCCGCGGCCAGTGGCCTCTCGCGAGTTTCTTATCGTGCGCGCCGTGGATGCTCTTCCTTTAAACGATTGAAGCTACGAAAAATTTTAAGATTATGAAGTATGCTATCAAAACATTGTAATCCGCAGAAGAACGATGTCAGTGTATTCATATAAAAAGGTATAAAATAAAGCGTTTTAGGTTCGGTCCTGTATGGGTGTGGCCATTGAAGCAAAACATTTTACAATGTTTACGCTAAAACTAAAGGCGACTGACTAAATGTTTCAAAGAGAGACAAAACAGAAGCTTTGAAGGAAATAATTCCAAGCAGAACCGATAAGTGGAAATAGGAAATCACAACTAATCATGATAAAAAGCAAAGCGTGAAACGTTACCTTGTAAACAGAATCGTTGTCTTGACCGCGCGCCTTGAAAGTTTGTAACGGACTGCTGAGACTTAACAAAGTTGATAAAATATGTCAGATATTCTAAACTAGTATGAGACTTGCTTCATCCTGATTGGCTACAGAACGTGACCAGTATTCAGTGTACATGGTGTAGATTTTTAACATTTTTCCAAAGATTTGAAAGGTAAAAGGAATAAGAGGCTCTTGTCGCGAATAATTGCAGTTGGTACTTGGTATATTGGGTACGATTGTGATGATAGCATGCACGCAAACTGATATGATCGGACAGAGTGTACAGATATCTTTCACCTAAGTATCTGTTAAATGTAAATATCCCTGTGCTACTAGATATTTAACGTGTATCCTGGCTATGAGGTATAAAAGAAATAGAGTCATTTTGAAACCTTAAAAAAAAAAAAATCGATTTAGCGTTCATGGAATCCGCACGACCTTTGTTTGAAAGATTGCGATGCGGGTCATGGGTTCGAATCCCCGCGATGAGCCTGAAGTTTCAGTCTTCAACGACTTTTTTTTCATCCGCTTTAGTTGCTGTAAAAATTGACCTCTAAGATATGTTTCTCGTGCGTTTAGATAACACAACCGTTGGTGTAAATACCAGTAAATGTAAAAATGTATAAATGTTGTTTATAGTGGTCATGCACTTAGTTTAATAACTCGTCGAGATAGCTAGTTTACAGGCATGCCACTGAAACAGAGGAAACAAATATTTTAAATAAACATAACATAGGTAGTTAAAAATCCCAACTAGCAGGAGGTAGATCAGTTGACTATCTACAAAGCGTGACCGAGGATTTGAACTCGGGACGACTGAGAATAAACCCAGCTAGTGGCATGGTGGAGGGTTTGACTGATCCGGGGATCTCCGACCTCGCTGCCTCTATACCAGTGCTATACGTTAAAACACAGCAAGTGCTGCAACAGCAACTGTTAAAAATGTTCGTTTTTGAAACACTTGCGTAGCTATATAAAAAGAACTGACAATACCAAGACTAAAACGCGGGCAAATTGTTTGTTGATACTGACTATAGTTTCTAAAATGTTTTGTTACTGTTTATGCAATCATGATCAAGCTGATTTTGCCATATTTGGTTTCGTGACTGAAGAAGACTGGTATAATACCCGCTTCTCGCAGTTGAAAGGTTCAATTGGTAGTTAAGATAACATAGTTTGAAACCAAAGGGGACAATATGGTGATTAGAGTGTTGGTTTTCCTTCTTTTGCGCCGTCTGTTTCAAAAACATCCATACACGAGGAAATAGTTGTTAAAGAAGCTATGTAAATCCATTACACGGACATTTCAAGTGGGCTTAGAAAGTTTCCATTCTTGTAACTGAGTGATCACGTGGTGAGGTAATCGGTCATCTGATCTAAGCAGCAATTTAAAGAGCCCGTTATTGGGCGTAGCTACTTTTTTCTTTACGTGAAAATAAATTTGTTTACAGAAACGTTACACGTTATAGTTTTCATGGCTGCTTGTGGCACTCCGGAACCAGACTCGTTCCCAATCGCTCCCGAAACATTTTTATAGCCGTAGCTTCATTTCTATCTGCAAAGATAATGTTTTTCATGGGTTACGTTGTCAGCCACTAATTTCAGAACAGTTAAGACCAAATCCCCGTGACGAGCGCAATTGAAATCGCAGCACGTGCTAATTACAATTTTTTCAAGAGAAAGTCAAGGTCCTCGAACCTTGCGTTATTTTGCTGTATCCCGGTATGCAAAGAGGACAAAAGAATTGATTACATAAATTGCAGAGTAAAAAGTGTGTTTAATGGCACAAAAAAACAAGTTACATACTCAAAATTATTTTTAATGAGGGTGCTTACTTTCTTGAACATGGTTGTAATCAGGTCTTAAATTTTTTAGTTTGATTTATATTATGTTGAGCGCGGAAAAAGTAGCCTGATCACACATTAGTTTGGGCTGCGTTATTGTTCCCTAAAAAGTTTCTTTCTGTGTAAGTCTCTTTAACAGGTATGTTGCCATTCACACTTCACTCAAGGATCCTGCTAAAGATCACTTGCCGCCGAATTTGCATTCCCAGCTGCATGTCCAGCAATTCGAGCAGCCGGTAGGGTAGCATTTACACTCGCAGCTACCACACCATGATGGGCACAAACCAAAACAATTGGCTCTTTTTTGATGGCGGTTAACAGCAGCTCCTGTTGAAAGATAAAATGCACACAGGTTGTGAAATTATTGGTAGGCAATTAAGGAGGTGTGTATTTTTTTTAGGGGGGTGGTTGTTTTGAATTTTTTTTTTTTTTTTTTTTTTTTTTTTTTTTTTTTTTTTTTTTTTTTTTTTTTTTCTTAACCCATAAAACATTATCTTTGAACATCTAAAGGAAGGTATAACCTTAATTTGCGGATAGAAATCAAGCTACGACTATTGAATATCGATTTTTTTAAAGTCGCGCGGAAACAACTTGAAAAGTCAAGCCTTAATTTTCAATTTGCAATCCATTTCCTAATCCTAGCCATCCGCAGCCAAAGACGCTCGTTCACAGTTTTATTGTTCTTATAAAGTAATTTTGAATAAAAATATATTAGTTGTCTCAGTTCAAAAATCTGGTAAAATCCGTGACAAAGTTTTGCCGAAAACTTAATATTAACTACTTCTATGGATCTAAATGACAAAACCATAGCTTCAATTCAAACAAATAAAGTATCCCGGGCGTCATAATTAAAAGACTCAAACAAACGAAATTAACCAAGTTTAACTTTTCATTTATTTTTTAAAAAAAAGCTTTTTTAAACAAAGTCATATATACGTAACTGTAAGTAAATACAGTATACGCACCTTCATTTGGTATAGCAAACATTGCTATGGCAACGGTAAACAGCAGCAAAATCACCAGACGATTCATGATTGGCTAAAATCAAAGGATAATAACATCAGTTCTTGCTACTTTTATGTTACTATTAGAAATGTTAAGAATAGATCTGCAAATACTTTTCTAAGCTAGCTGCGAATGCATTTTGATGTTTTATAAACGTGGCATTTTTTTCCTTAGAACCATAAATCAAATGAATGAAAAAGTGTTTAAAAACATTTTGAGAAGTGTTCATTCAATTTTGAAACAATTAATTAAAAGGAACACCCATGAAGGATTTTTAGAAAAAAACTCGTGAAAAGTCGTTTCCTTTTTTGTGACATTTTACGGCCTCTTTCAGGCCCTTGACGCTAAAAATGAAAATAAATAACAAAAATAAGATTAATATCTTCCGATATTTTTTGCAAAATATTTTAGTGACAGAAACTTGTAAGGAACGAAATATTATCACCTGAATTTGTCGAGCTGTTGTTTTTTTGCTCTCCCGAAAATCGTAGCTGGAATTTTTACGTCCCCAACGGATTCCGCGAACTAAAATCCCATGAACGAGAGAGGACGGCTCACCCACGTGAATGCCCCTGATGAATTAACAACAGCTTCGATTGCTTTTTCTTATTGAAGATTCTCTGAAACTTGTCAAAACAAAACAGATTTTTTCCATCAGCTTAAGAGTTGAGGTCTTCCTTCTTTGCCAGTTTAGGCAATAACAAAAGGAGCTACTAGGCAAGGGGAAAGAGCTAGAAAATTCCAAAATAGTAGTTTTCTAACGTAGAAAACACCAAAGGAGTAATAAAAACCCAAAAATAACCAAGGATGATTTCGACTGACGAAGATTTAGACGGATTGCGAACTAGAAACTTCAAAAACCCGCCATTTTTTTCAAGATGCGTTGTCCGCGCCGTGACGTAGCCCCTTTGAAACCACACTTTCAAACAAAAGAAATATAAGTGCGTTCATCTTGCTAAAAAGCTTGTGTAAGGGAAACGGTCAAAACTGTTGTACTCAGACAGGACCCACCACTCTGCAAACAGACTGGTGGTCTCTTAATGTACCCTACCTTTCCCACCTTAAAAGATGGTGTCTTGTTTGTATAGCCCCTACTCTATCAGGAGTAGAAACTAAGAGAAAGATTCAAACCTTCTTGTGCTATGCCTCCAGCAATACAAGCTTCATGCACTCTGAATATGAAAGTCTCAACTTGAATTTTGAGGCAAATAAATTTTGTCCATTTGGCTAATCCGACTGGTGGTGTCTTGCATAGCCCCCTACCCCTACACAAGGTGGGTCCTCGTCGAGTACACTTGTTATGACCACTACCCTAATGTGAAAATGCTTACTCGTACCATTTTACATATATATCATGTTTTTGGTTGAAATGGAGGTTCCCCGCTGCTTTAATAGCGTTGCACTGCATAAGAAACTTTAGTCTGTAAAAAACAGAGTTTTTGAAGTGTCTTTTTGCATTAGCTTTCGGGGTGGAGAATTTTGCAATATTTTTAATTTTAACCAAAAAAATTTGTACCTAAAAGTAAAAAGAGAAACGTTTCTCGTGCAAATTTCAAGGAAAATTAGAGCAGGCGGGCGCTTTTTTTTTATTATTTCCTCCATCGTAAAATTCTCCAGAAACAATCAAACTGAGAAAAAAATAGGATATATATGCACAAACGATATTTACATTAAACTATTTAAAACGTAGGAAACGTATAAATTCTTTTAAATTTTTAAACAATTTAAATATACTTTATCTAATTTTTTTTTTTTTTTTTTTTGAGGAATTAAATAAATAAAAAAAATAATTTAAAAAAATTGTGCAAAAAAAAAAAAAAAAAAAAAAAAATTTTAAAAAAAAAAACAAATTCTCCAGAAACAAACTTGCTAAATAAATCCTGCAAGGAAATTGAGCTATCCAGTACGGACCTAGCGTGCTGGCGGTTCCAAGTGTTTAAAATTTTGCGCCTGTTTTATTTTGTTCGTTCTAACTTTTTCCAATAACAAATAATTAAAAAAAGAGAGGCTGCCCCATAAAATGAAGCGGGCGGGGACGAGAAACATTTTTTTTAATGGCCTTACGGTATCTAAAAACATACCTTTCAAATAACTCAGCGCCCGTGTCGAAAAATTGAAAGCAGAAACCTGAACAAAAAGAAAGGAATAGAATCAAAATGTGAGATTTAGCTTGAGTTGCAAAAAACTCAACTTCAAGCTCACATCAGCAAATTCTCCAATACTTACTTGTCACTGTTGAAATGGGAATGAACTTCTCGTTGAAAGACCGTCCCTGTTAAACCCTAGTCGTGTTTGACTTTTAATTTGTTTTCCACGTTTTGTTTTCTCACCTTTATTGACTAAGATATAATAACATCTAAGTGCAATTCTGCATGATTAAACAAAAGCGTAGGTAGATTTCAGATTTAATGGATAGTGTTTTCTTTATTAAAAACCCCTAATTCTGGTAGAAATGTTTTGGTTTAAGATTTGTTGACAATAAATAAATTTCTAGTTATTTTTAAAATGGAAAACAGACATATACTCATTATATTGAATTGGAGAAAAAGTAAGAATATGAACATTGCCTTTTACTTTTTTTTTTATAAAATTAGCCCCATTTTCATAACGTGAGCGGTGAATTGAACTGTCAAAACTTCAGTTTGTCAACTATGGGAACACGGTACCTGTACATATAAACATCAATTAACCCTTTTAACGAAGATTTTGAAAACAAGGCGTGTTTTTAAGGCTAAATCTCCACCGTATATATTGTTTATTTTTTTTCTCCTAGAATTAGCAGTATTTCTATAGCTTGAGCAATAGATTTAACTGTTGAAACTGGTAAGAAGTTATTTTGAAAACTGGTTAAAAACAATGAAGAGTAAATCATCATGAATATCGAATCTGATAAAATTTATAAAAGAATAATCATGAATCATTGACGTAAAAGACGTAAAACAAGACAGGAATCATGAATATCCAAAGTCGAATGATTTCGCTTCCACCCCATGCTTGTTAAGCGGGACGGTCCATCGATCTGATTTTCCTGGAAGCGGGATATGAAAAAATTTTTCCTTTGCCATTTTTTTTAATTTACGCACCTCTGTAAACATTTTTCTTGAAAAGCAAATTACATTTTGTAAAAATCGTGTTTGCAAGCATTTTTTTGCCTTTGTAGGCCTTCCAGACATTTTTTCAATATTTTTCATACCCCCTCCAAAAAAATAATGCTATACGTCAAACCAACTAGAAGATAATGCACTTTTGTAGTCTAGAATAGCAGCTGAATGCTCTCGCCTAACGGCTCGGGCATCCACTAGCAGCTTTTCTATAGATCTCTTAGATTTCTCAAGATCTCTTAGCCGAGCATTTTCATAACGTGAGCAATAAATTAAACTGTCAAAACTTCTGTTTGTCAACTATGGGAACACGATGCCTGTGCATATAAACCTCAATTAACCCTTTTAACGAAGACTTTGAAAACAAAGAGTATTTTCTAAGGCTAAACCTACACCGTTATATTGTTTATTTATTTTATCAAAGCATTAGCAGCATTTTCATAACTTGAGCAGTAAATCTAACTGTCGAAACTTGTTTGTCAACTTTAGGAACACGGCGCCTGTGTATTTCAACCTCAATTAACCCTTTTAACTATGAGTTTATAAACAAGGCTGGCATTCTAAACCTGAACCTACACCGTATATATACTTTTTAGACCAGAAACTTTAAATTGTTATATTTTGATCCACTTGGAATCAGTGCAAAATTGTTTAATTAAGAGACGAAACGTTTTTCAGAACTTTCTAACGGGACTGTCGTGCATGCATACATGCATACACTGTTTAGCTTTGTTAAGGTTTCTTTACTAATGTTTTGAAGCTATTTAAAAAAAATGTTACGTATGATGACTATGATCTTAATTTTTTTTTAAAAAAAATGCTTAGCGTTCTAGGGGCATTTCATGCATAAACAGGTTATTAGTCATAATATTAATTTGAGCACCGTTTTGACCATATATTTTATGTTTTCTGTTATGACAAAGTAAATATATGAAAGACAAACAATGCGAGGATCATTTTTAATATTCATTTCGTCATTTATCGGAAGTTCACATGTAAGTCTTAAATTTCATATATTCACTTTTTCATCTACTCCGGCCCATATGCAGGACATTAGGACCCACAATTGACCTGCTCCCAACGTATCAAGGCTTCATAGCTCTAACCTGCGATGAGTTGGTAGAGCAACGCACTGGTATCTCGGAGGTCATGGGTTAAAATCTCGTTGTAGCCCTGAAATTTTTTTTAGGCTAAAAAAAGCGATAGCTTAAATTGCTTACACACTGCGAGGATCATTTCATTCATTTCTTTGTGTAAAAAGTTCGTTAACGAAAGATTTAATCCCTTCTTACATTTTTTAACAAAAACAAAATACACGAGTGGAAATTTTGCGTTCATGGAACCTTACACATATTGTCATAACTTGAAAAACGAACTGGAGGAGGGGGTGCTTCCCGAAAATCGACCCGTCTTCTGTAACCATTACCCTACTTCAGATTAAAATGTGAAATTTTTCATACCCTATTATTTTATGACCTGGCTAACACTGATTCCTCCTTTCAGACCCTTCCCAGGAACTACTTTGGTTTGCCTAAACACTTGAGAAGGGCTTCAAATTCCCTGTGTTTATTTAAAAATCTTCTTCTCAAGAGATGAATAAAAGCAACTATTTATTATCCAACGTTTTCTTTTGGGAGTTTCTCAAAAATGCTGACTTTCTATAATTCACGTATTTCGCGCGGTCAGGAAAAATAAGAGAAAAACAAGCTACCACGTGGAACTTGTCTTCTTGTTACGCGCGTTTTTTGTGCTCCACGAAGTGAAGTTGGATAAGACGTTTTCTTCACAACAATGCAAACAAACCTAAAGTGGGCTTTTAGCTTTTGTTTGATAACGTGTTTATTAAATATGATAAATTTGAACAGCTGGGAGCTCAGGCTCAAGCTCTCGAGTTGACCCCTCGATCATGTCGGCGGCAAAATATTGAAAGGATTGAAGCTTTATAGTTAATAGTAGCATTTAATCAATTGTTTTTGTTGATTAATGAAATAATGAGATGAAACCGCCTTTTAATGATAAGATTTTGCTTTACGAGGCCCTTCGGTTTACGATCCTGATCGAAAATTTTTTAGTATCGACAGAAAAACTAGCGTAAAAAAGTCAGGCAAACATTGCTTAGTTTCTAATTCTGTTTACAACAGATTTTTTTATATAAAACATTGCGAGATTAAATTGAAAAGCTTAAAACCATCTTGGTTAAAAGTCAAAACTGAATAAAAATTGGGTACCAAAAAGAATTCCTAAGAGACACAAATGGAAAAATGTTAAAAAATATGTCGGTGCAATAAAGTAGTTTAACCCAAAATCACGTAAAGAATTTGGCGCGAACAGTCTTTCTGATTATCAAAATCGAGGTCGAATTCTTTTTTTTTTTGGAATATGCAACTTAATTTGCCCATCATTTGTAACTGAACAACGTCTTATTATTACAATCAGTTGCAGGAGATCTTACCAAACTCAATAAAGCTTTTCAAAGAAGATCCCCAAATAATAAAAAAAAATCAAATCAATTAAACTTCGATCTGCATTTTTTTTTTCAAAACAGAGAATTGTTTGTCTTCCAAATTAGTCTTGGATAAACCATGTTCCTCTTGATTTCCCCCGATTGCAGAATATAAACTATACCAACACTGTCTTCGACAAATTCAACCCTTTTTCATATGGAGAAAGCCGAAAAAAATACCATTTTCTTTGTTGGCATGAACATCACTAAAAGTTGCAACAGGCTTGAAACATGTATATATAACAAACGATACAGAGACTGTTTACTCACCACAATGATCCATAGCGCACATTCACTCCTACTGCGTTTTCTGATCATAAAGAGTGCAACAACTTGGACTACCCAATCGGTTTGATCGGTTCAGCGATTAACAAGATTCTGCATAATATCGACAATATCGATGCACCTAAAAATGCAGTGACGACAGATCTACTATAATGGTCCCGCTGGCACTTAAAAGATCAGCAATTAGCTAATTCCGTCAAAAGCACCTTAAAAGGCAAATGAAAACTTTGAGCGGTGACCAAATTATACTTGGCTTTCAGAACAAGAAAGAGCCCCAAAAGAGACGAAACCCCCTATAATTGTAAATAATCAATGGCCTATAAATTTGAATGTAACATGTGCGCCACAGATTATGTTGGGCATACAACCCAACATTTAAACCAACGCATCAACAAACAAATATTCTACAATCGGGTGGCATCAAGAGCAACATGGCCTATCAAAGGCTAATTTGGAAGACAAGCAATTCTCTTTGGGTTAAAATACTTTATGGCATCATAAAATTTTCAACATTTTACCATTCGTGTCCTTTAAGCCTGGTTTTCACTAGCGACGCAAGCACAAGCGCAATCGCGTAAAAAGGACAAATTTTGATCCTTGTGCTTGTGCTTGCCGAAAGCACAAGGACAAACATCAAAATGTAATGCGCTTGTGCTTTTGCTTTAGTCGAAGCCGTTTTCACGGTAGAATAGGTGCTGTTATCCTTGCGCTTGTGCTTACGTCGCTAGTGAAACCCAGGCTTTAGGAATTCTTTTCACATAAACATTAGGACCCAATTTGTATTCAGTTTTGACATGAAAATGTCGTTATGCCTACGTCGAAACATCGTCATTGGGAAACGTTTAAAAGCTTTTCATTCTTATCACAATGTTTTATAAAAATAAAATCTGTTGTACTTTATGAGAAAAAAAATGGAAACTTGACAATGTTTGTCAGACACACAAAAGCAACAAAATTATACTGAAATATGCACAAAAACAATGTTTAAATGATCACGGGCTATTTTACACGTTTCACTTGCTGGAATTAAAAAAAGTAAACAAGGCTAAAAAAATGTCATTCACATCTCATGTAAACTAATTTGTCAAATCATCAACCTCGTCAACCTCGTTCCCAGGGCCATCTCTGCTTGCAGCCTCGTTCCCAGGGAAAAAGCCCTGAAAACGAGGTTGTCAAATCCCATGAAACAAATATACTCTTTATCGCCCCCTTTTCCGGTGAACAAGTATTAAATCGTTGTTATTTGTAAATCACAACTGCTGTCATTCCCGGTTCGATCAGTTTTCTCCCATTGTCATCGGTGCTAGATTCTTTACTCAAAAAGTCCATCACCTCTTTGTAGAACTCTTTGTCGGTCGTGGCTCGAAAATCTTGCTGATGTGTTAGAAAGTCGAGTAGAATAGCCCCTTCATTTGATGCTTCGTCAAAACAGCAGCTTATGTCACAAGGGTAATGGGCTTTCCTCATTTCCTCATACTTCCAGTTGTTCCTCTTGGCAATATCAACGAGATCCACTTCTGTGTAGAGCTTCTGAGCTGCGCCCAAATCTGCCTTCGCGTGTAGCTTTCTTGAAATCTTTGGGAAAAACGATTCTTCCCGTGTCACTGTGCAGAACATCGCTCCACCATTAGCTAGCTTCTGATAGCAGGTTTTGAGAACTGTTTCGGCATCCATGTAAAAAAGTGATGCGACAAAATGAATCATGTGAAAACTTTCGATGTTGGGAAAAGACTCGATGAATTTCTGTAAGGTCATCTCATGCCATTCGAACGAGATTTCTGCCAAATCTGCAAGAGGCTCAGGCAAAGGTGAAACCGACGACTTGAATTCATCTAACATGTCGCTGTTCGGCTCTACGATGACAGAATGAATGGCTGGTCTATTTGTCTGAGGAGATCCAAGCGCTGTTGCTATGCCAGTTAGAATTCTTAGGTCTGTTTTACCTTTCCCACTGCCAACCCCAAGAACCCGAAACACTGGACTACTTCTGACGTCATCTTTCGCGATCTTTGTCATCACGTGACCAGCGACTTCTTCTACAAAGTCCGTCATCGTCTTTGTGTATTCCGATTTCTTCAGATACAAGTTCCATGAAGTGAGATAGGGATCTTCCACTGATGATGCAGGATTCATTTGTAGATTTGTAGTTGTCCAGCTAGCCTATTTGAAGCGAGGAGAAAAGCGTTAAAGATTGATTTGATGCATGGGTTTAAGGGAGCGTTGCCACGGTATTTTAAAGGTCCGCCCGGGGGGGGGGGGGGGGTGATGACTCTAATATGAACGACACGAAAAGGGTTACCTGCAGTCATACTGTGTTGGCGGTCAACAAAAGACAAAAAAAGGTTGAGCCACGCCCAGCTTGGTCTTTTTTAGGGTTTTATTGACATTTTCCGAAGAGCATCCCTGTTCATTTCATTTGGCAGCCCCCCCCCCCCCCCAGAAGTCATTTAGTCACGGTAGAGACCGCCGACCGGTTAGCTCAGTTGGCATGGTAGAGCGCCAGACTACCGTGTGGGAGGTCTCGGGTTCGAGTCCCAGACCGGACCGACACTCAGGGTCTTAAAATAACTGAGGAGAATATAACTGAGAAGAATATGCTGCCTTTGCAATGACATCAGCAAATGGTTAGATATTCTAGTCTTCTCGGATAAGGACAATAAACCGTAGGCCCCATCTCCTGCATCTTCAGTGTTATGGTCAGCAGGGGACGTAAAAGAACCCACACACTTATCGTAAAGAGTAGGGCATGGAGTTCCCGGTGTGGTGGTCTGGTCTTTGCCCATCATGCTGTGTACTGTTGAAATGCTCGGAGATATTAGCTGAACAAGCTACTCTGAAATTCGATGGTAAAAAAAAAAAAAAAAAAAAACATGATGATGATGATGATGAGTCCAATGTTTCTACTCAGTTTAAGGAAACCTCAAAGTAAAGGTATTCTAAAATAGGAAAAAAACAAAAACTAAAACAAATATGTAATACTACATCGTAAATAAACAAGGATAGTTACGACTGTAAATAATTGAGGCGGATTACGAACATAAAATTTGAAAAAAAAAATCAAGTTGTGCAGTGCGCGTCATAGCTCCTTTAAAGTCGGGTGGACGAAATACTTTCTCACTATGCATTACTAGTCTCAAGCTTTGGAAAAAGTGGTTTACGCAGGGTTGGAGAGACCAAAAAGCCCTCGTTGTCTCCTTTGCCTGATTTTTAGCCTGTTCCAGGCGTTCGGTTAGTTGGAAGCGGCGCGAGGAACGGCGAGCGAAAAAATGAACGCCTGGAACAGGCTACCAGATTTTAAGTTTAAAGGCCATGCAACCAGGCGACCCAAGCTCACGAGTTATGATCACAATACGGACCACGAACGTGACTCTTACTCATGTAAGAGGTATTAATTAAGGCCTTGTATTGGAACGCAGTGGTTCTGTTTTAAATGGTATAAATTCAAATGCTTTATATATTCACGGTAGATTGTGGGCAGGGACACGTTTTTAGGGGCTCAAGGTCGCGATAAGTTGGCGAGGAAACTTGGCCTCCCATTTGTCACGTTCGCTTCGCTCTCCTACTTGTGGTGGGCTGGCGTGATCGCCCGGGGGGGGGGGGGGCACTCCCATACATGAGCTATATAGGTATGTGCCGCTGTGAAGGGTATGGTTTTCAAGCAGTTTAGTCTGGGATAGGGTATAGAAATCAGAGAGTTTTGGTCTAGAAAAGGGTAGCATTTGCCGGGAAACCGATCGACGGTGACAAATATAGTCCAGAAACTCGGAAGAGAAAGAGGCTTTCCTAAACGTAAATAAAATCATCGCGGCATCGTTGTTCACAGATGGTTTTCCATTAAAACACTGATAATGATACAGTTCTAACAAAATGCAAGTCTGGGATAGGGTAGGGATTTTCAGTGTCTAGTCTAGTATAGGGTTGCAAAAATCAGCTGAACATGGTCTGGTATAGGGTAAGGGCTTCAAATTCCCAGCGGCACACCCCCACCCAAAAATATACCGGGTGCCCCCCCCCGGGCGTGATCGGGGCTCCGTACGCGAGCCCGCTCACAGGGTAATGAATAAAATGGACTGATCTGTGTAAAAGATAGCAATACATTTGTGTGGGACTGATTGTTGTTCAATATATTTGGCACTCTTGCAAGAAAAGCGACTCAGTCCAAACTGAATTTAATTTAACCTGTTCATTCATCGGTCGACATCGAAGAACGCATCGGAGTGAAATTAAACGTTCGAAAAAGATTCAATCCCCTATAAAATATCATCACTCATTAAACTTACCTCGCTGGCACTATTAGCGAAGGAGAAAGTTCTTCCTTTTCCACACTGCAAGTTCTGAAGCACGTAGTGATTCTAACACAGAGAAACTTGCGTGATCCTTGATTGTAAGTTAAAATTACGTTAATTATTGCGCAAATTTCAGAGCACGTGATTACCCTCGTCCCGCAGCGTCGGTGCCCGTCGTCATGCGTGACGCGTAATTTGAGCAAACATTAGCGCGTGACACGTAAAAACCGCCATCCTTGAACATGGTGAATTGCCAGTCTAGTTAGCGGTAACCTGCGATCAGGCTTTCTTTTTTCGCGGTGGAGGGAAGGCGAAAAAAGGAAAGCCTGATACAATTACTTGTCAAGTCGTCTGCCGCCCCCTAATTAGAATATCTGTCAACGTCGTCGAGAATGTTGGCGATGCCATCAGATAAGCGTGATTAGCGCCTTCAAATTATATTTTTTATACTCTCACAAACATGTGTTTGAATTACCTTTTTGAACGAGCTGTTCGGATGGTTTTTAAAATTTGTTTTCTGCAAAGGCTGATTTTGTGTAAGGCTCAGGTCAGACATTTCAAGGCCGTAGTTTTCGTCACTGGCACGATCGTCTGGCGTCTTTGGTGGTGTGATGTAATACTCTTCCACACCATTGGTGGTAGATCACGCTCTTGCCGAATCACGTCGGAAGCACCGCCAAACATCTTTTCTTTCACAAACTATTGGTCGAATACACTCCCTTTGTTCGTCTTTAAATGTTTTGTGAACAAAACTCTTGAGAGATTTTCTAAGAGCTAGAAGAACTCGCTTCATTCCGCGATCCGCTCAACACCCGCCATGATAACAATCATCTACGCGCGATATTTTTGGACCGGAAGATAGACTTGAACTCAATTAGCCAATCAGAATAGAGTTCTAATGTTGCCTTTTGTTTCCTGACCAATCAGAAAAAAGTCCAGATTCTGGACTTTTTACAGACGACTCGACAAGTAATTGTATCAGGCGTTCATTTTTCCGTTGACCCCTCCGCCGCGAGAAAAATAACGCCTGATCGCAGGTTAAGTTGGCGGTGATCTGCTGGATCGTGATTCGCGATTCCGGCTGAAATTCGTGAAATCCGAAAATAAATCAGTGCTCATAAAATAATGAAGTGAAGCACCAATTGACAAACGACAGGAGCCCAACGGGCTCTGCAAACGATTAATCATGAAGAAGTCTGATTTTGTGCGGAGGACACGTTCTCGTTGTGTTTTAGGGCTTTTAGGTATGTCTTGGGGGAGCAGGGATGGCGCAGTGGTGAGAGCGCTCGCCTCTCACCAATGTGGCCCGGGTTCGATTCCGGCCCGGTACCATATGTGGGTTGAGTTTGTTGTTGGTTCTCGTCCTTGCTCCGAGGGTTTTTCTCCGGTTTTCCTCCCTTCACAAAAACCAACACTTCCAAATTCCAATTCGATCTGGAATCAGTGGGATCAAGAAGAGCCACCTAGTGGAAGATCCCACTGTAAATTCCCATTTATTTATTTTTTTATTTTATTTTATTCTTGCATTGTAAACTCGCCTGAGGAAAAAAAAATTTAACACCTCCATGAGAGATCAATTCAAGTTAGTAGCTAGGGTATTGAAAGGTAAATGCCACACAAATTGACTCGTCATTTTAAGCTCATTTTCTTTAACTAATGTATATTTAATACCTGATTTGTAAAAATGGTCCAAAAATTGTGTGTGATTTGTGAACTGAAGGAAAACAGGCTCGTCATTTGTGTCAGATATAAGACGGACAAAATTTATACAAATGCAACCTGCAAGTATTCTTATGTTTGGGGCCTGCCAGTCCCACAAGAGTACATGCAGCAGGCTGCGATCATGAGTCAGCGAGCGAGGTAACCCCCCCCCTCCCGGGGGGGGTGGGGCACTCCCATATATGAGCTATATAGGTATGTGCTGCTGTGAAGGGTATGGTTTTCAAGCAGTTTAGTCTGGGATACGGTATAGAAATCAGCGAGTTTTGGTCTAGAATAGGGTATCATTTGCCGAGAAACTGATCAATGGTATAAAGAATTAAGTCCAGAATAGGAATAGAAACTCGGAAGAGATTTAGAGGCTTCCCTAGACGTGAATAAAATCAGTGACAACGTTGTTGACAAATGGTTTTCCATTAAAAACACTTATAGTGATGCAGTTCTAAAAAGAAGCAAGTTTGGGATAGGGTGGGGATTTTTGGTATCTAGTCTAGTATTACTATAGGGTTGTAAAACCAGCTGAAGATGGTCTGGTATAGGGTAAGGGTTTCAGATTTCCAGTGGCACACCCCCACCCAAAAATATACAGGGTGCCCCCCCCCCCCCAGTAGTAATGTACTACACTCTGAGGCAAATTTGCCTTAGAGATGTAGTACATCACTACTTCCAGTGCTGGATACAAAATATGGGACAAAAATGGATTCAAATATTGGAATCAAATATTAGAATCAAAAACTGAAATTCAAACCCTAGAAAAAAAAGCCTGTAAAACCAAGCCTGAAAAACCAACCCTAACTCAACCCTAGGTTCAAAATAAGAAAAACTTCTTATACTCTTTTTCAAACTTTTTTTATAGTGCTTTCGAATGGGATTGTCTTATATGGGTCCACTTGCTACCCAGACTGTACTCTTTTTTACATTGCTCACAAAACCATCGTGTATTTCGCATATAACGGGCTTTTGTGCGCCTTATAGCTTTCATTTTGTCTTCTTTGGTAAACCATCTCTGGTATCGGCCATTAACAATATTATCATTCCAAAACATCAATTGTTATATATTAATGACACAATATATTAATTTCTTATATCATTAATAGTGCGTTTAAGGAAAAAACACATATAAAAATAAAATCTCTTTGTAATATATATATGAATAATAAAAGATTTATAATCGGTTTAACCTCGGATAAAAATAATAGATCGAATGATATTAAAATAATTGCTAAAATCTTAGAAGATGAATTTAATTTCAAGCACATGGTATTTAATCAGCCAAACAGTGTAATTGTTATGGATGGCGGGGCTAACCCATGGGCCGATTATATTGAAGCATATTTTGATAATTATAAAGATACTAATTACGTAATATCAAATTTGTTTAATTTAGATATTGTCGAAATGCTTTTTGATAACGGCTGTAGTATTATAAATATTGATACCTTTTTTTATAATGAAAATCAATTAGATGAAAAATTAGTTGTTGATAAATTCAATGTTTTTTTAAAATGAATGTATGTCCTAAAATATTTTTTGTAATCAAATACTGATTTATAAAAATATTATACTTAATATTTTTATTTGCATGTGTAATACTTGATAATTGATTTTAAGGCACTCTTAACATATACTCCATAAATAAAATTAAAAATTGTTTATATATCTTTCAAATCCTTGATTGGAATCCAACTGTTGAAGTCATCACTGTATCCTTTCCACTTAACTAAAGCTTGTTTCTTCTTATAATCTCTACGGATCACTTTATCAATTCTGAATACATCCTGTTTTGCTTTTAATAATTCAGGTTCATAAAAGCTACCTTTTATTTCTTCATCATTCAAATCTTTTATTTTGTATGTAATGGGATTAGTATGTTGGATCTTAGTAATTACGAACATTTCTTCACTCCAATTTGGTGTATAACCCTTATCGAAAACAATTCGTTTATACTTAGATATTCGGACCTTATCACCAACCTTAAATTTGGGTTTTGCTGATAATGGCTCCATATCACCGTATAGGTTAAGATATACAATTCCTTGATTCTTTTCCTTTGAAGCTTCTGTTGGTGTCATCTTTATTGAACTGTGTTTTGTATTATTGTATTCTTTTACCAGTATGGGTAGCATTTCAAGATACTGTGTGTTACCTTGAATAGTAAACTGTTTGTACATTTTATTTTTCAAAGTTCTATTAAATCTCTCAATAACAACAGCTTTACCTTCATTAAAAGTGGAATACATGTTAATATCATTTTGCTTTAGCCATTCCTTGAATGTTTTGTTATAAAATTCAGATCCCTGATCGACCCAGAGAAATTCAGGTTTACGTTTGTCATTAATGACAATATTGTTGAATGCGTTAGTTATTGATGTACCTTTCTTATCTTTCAATTGTATAGCCCAAGCGAATTTACTGAATACGTCAATTATAGTCAATAGATATTTATAACCTTTATTCCATTTTGAAAGTTTATCCATAAAAACTAAATCAGCAGACCATATGTCGTCAATTCCATTTGATATTACTCTTCTAGTTTTAAATTTTCGTCTGATTGGTTTATGTAACTCATCGGCTAATTGTTGAGACCAATCATTTTTACTCAACGCCGTTTTCCGTTTTTTGTCTTCTTTTGTTTTACACCCATACCTACTTTAGCCTTGGTAGCAATAGTGTTCCTTGCAATAGCATGACCCCATTGTCTGTCTTTCCATGGGATAGCATCAAGGGCTTTTACCATCTTTTTTATCAGCTTCGTTTTTGCATTTAACCTGATTTTTTGATGGTTTGTTTGCACATACTGAGTAATCCACGTCATGTTGCATGCTCACGGCGTCCGTTTTTCCTGTTGGTTTTTCATATATCTCCAGTATTTTACCTGTTTTTTGATCCCACTTTACCTGTTTCTCTAAAGGATTACCAGGACCTGTATAACGATGACCAGGCATTACAAAACCCTTTTTTGGTGCTACTTTTAAAATAGCTTTATGGATATCGATACCTTCACCTTTGATGAATTTACTCTTTTTGTTTTTACAGATTGAGCAAATTGATTTTTCCATAAGTCGGCCATTCTTTGCTTTTACTTTTTTAGTATTGATTGAATTTGTTTTTTTATTACATGAAACGCAGTATGACAGGCACATATATATTATATGTTAGATATTAATCACAATAATGATTAACCCATTTGCCGTTTTTATATTCTGTGTAATTACATGATGGATTAAATTTTTCATTTGTATATGCACCAGCAGGCTTCCAAAAATTAGATGTCTGAATTCCGCTTTTTTTATTAAATATACCTTTAGCAAAGTCACCGCGCCAATATTTTTTAAATAGATCTTTATCACCTCCGGTAACTGCCATGATAGCCGATGCTAAGTCTTGAGCCTGTTGAAACCCTGGAATCTTTTCGCCGACCTTTTTGTTAATCGTTTCACCTACTCCACGCCCTTTTTTCTCACTAACAAAACGGGTTTTAGTAATACCACAAGAAACGCATTTCGATTTGAGTATTAAACGATTGTTTTTTGTTCTCATATATTTTTCAGAATTAGGAACTGAATTAGTTTTTATTTTTTCACGTACACAATACGATTTAACCATTATATATATAAGTTATATATTTCTGAAATAATGTTGAATGAATTTCTCATTCTTCATTGTGTCATATATGTCAAACACTTCCAACAAATTAGAATACGTATTCCCATGGTTCATCTCATTCAAAAAGTATAAACAGAAGTATCCGCATGTGGTTGTATTTATATTCTGTATCTGATTGTTTTGATGTAGCAATGTTAAATTCTTCTTTTTTTGCGTGATCGACTATTTTTTGAAATGAAGGCATACCAAAACTATCAAAATAATTGATTACCTTATCTTTTACATAAGTTGCAACCCAATGACTACCACTCAGATATGACGGTTGGAGATTGTAAATGAATATTCCTAATTTGTGATTATGTGGCACAGTCTCGTCTCTCATTAGTACATTTTTTATCGGTATATTCAAATATAAACACCAGTTTATTAAATCAAAATTACTCATTGGTATATTCTTATGGAATGTTGGCTTTCTTACTTTCTTTTCGGTTTTAAGATCTTTTTTTTTGGAAGCACCAATCCACCTGTTCTAAGAAATTTATCATATTCATCCCAAGAACCAATGAATGGTGGCGGTGTGTAAGCTAATACATCTTTCTTACTTGGTAGTCTAATATTTCCACCATCCTTCTTTGAAGTGTTATCAGTTGTTGATTTGTTAGTTGTTGACCTTCTTGATCTTGTTTTCGTTTTCATAGCACTTATTCCAATCATTGGAAAACCAATCCGCGGTGCCCCATGACCGACCCTAATGACCTTTCGAATTTGTGCCTTTGAGATGTTTAAATAAGATCCAACACCTAACTTCTTAGCCTTATTCAATTTATTGATTTGTCGTTGAGTTAGCATTAAACTGTCATTGCCAGTCATATCTGAATTGCTTAAGCGAATAGTGATCTCACTTTTATTTCTATAAGCAGTCAAAAGCTTCCTTCGCTGTCCTTCTGACAGATTCACTTTATGAGAGTGATAAGTTGTCATTACTTGTATATATATTATATGTTATATAATTTCTTGTTTATAAAACGTATACAAAATAGAATGGTTTATACATAATATTCAATTGATTGATTTATACAATAACCAGCTCATTCCCCACCTTGTCAATGACGATTGTCTCATCATAAAGAACGATGGCATGGACGTTGAAAGGACTATCTCCCGCACTATTAGCGTTTAGTTTATATCTGAAGATCAACTGCTTTGGGTCTCTAGTTACTCGCTCTGCTTGATATGATAAATCAAAAAAGATAATAGGATAGAGAGAGTTGTAATTTGCCAAGTTGAGTTGTGTACCGCTGTTGTAATCATTCTTTCTCATACCATAAGACATCAAATCATTGAAGATCCTAACTTTGGACTCACTATCATATTCGGTCTCAGGATAAAACACTCCGTTGCCGTATTCCAATCGGCATGTTGTCAAATAACTACCATTCCCACGGTCAAGATTGATATTGAAGGTATCAAATTCATAGGGATTTTCATCTGCATTGTTTGATTTAGCTCGTTGTAGATATACAAAGATAGCCTTAACATTATCAATACTGGATGAGATCTGGAAGAATCCACTGCTATTCGTTGGTGCGGAAACCTCATACATTTCGCGCATATACGTCCAAGTGTTCTTTACCAAGAAGGAACTAACAAACTTATCATATAGGCTGTCCTTTGGAGTCAATTTTGGGACCCATAGAAGGAATCTATTAAGGACCACTCGTCCATCAGCTACATCATCGGCCTTTTTAAGTAATTCGGCGTCATTCTGTAACTGTATATTGAATTGGAGTTGCATTGGGAGTAACATTCGACCTTCCAGCTCTTCAAAGAAACTGTAACGATTTAGAGGTATAACAACATTGACATCATTGAGACCTGTCGTCAAAAGTCGCCTAGCCTCAAACCCTGCATTCTGATTAGCATTTGCTATCCTATGGTCGGTATCTAGATACCAAAGACTATTTTTTGCTACTGAACGACTAAAATCGTCACTATATTCGAGGAGATTCTTAACGAAAGTAACTTTATGGAGATTATCGGTATCATAAACGATTTTTCCTGCTGATTTAATCATCATGTGGGCAATCAATGAATGTGCTCCATTAATAACTGTGATACGATTCGCCCCCGTGGTTGCTCCATCAGCTAACATTTGCACCTGAAATTGCACCTCGAAATACGCATTATACCAATCGTAGAATGAACTTCTATCGTTAATCGTGAACTTATAGCCGTTTTTAAGTTGGTGCTGACCGTTAGCTGGGACTCGAATTACATCATCGAGTTGAAATCGAACCAACTCATATCTCTGTAAGTATTCGCTTGTTCTAAAAGACATATATTATTATGTTACATAATTTTGCAATTATGTACCAATTTTTTTAATCATTTTATTCATTTTACTCAACGCCTTCTTTTTACACCTGATCCTGATATTAATCTATTAATGATCATATCAGTACTTTCATTTTTCTGTTGGTGTCTGACAGGTGAGGCATTTACTTTCTGTAAGATTGGGGATAGTGACTTTTGCCCAGCATTTCCCTTCCTCATATTCCTTAGCCTTTCCATTATAAGGTCTCCGGCTTTTTCTGATGCCCTTTTACCCAGTTTATCACCTGCATGAGAAATACCTGATTTTATTGCCTTCTTACCTAAGGGCTTGACAATTTTTTTAACAACAGACGCCATAACACTCTTCATCGGTTTGAAAATGTTATCAACGATAATCCCTGACCCTTTGTGCTTATATACAAATTTACCAAATTTTGGATGGTAAAACCTCTTGAATTCATATGGTTTCATTATATACTATTATGTTATATTATTCTATCCTTTTCAAAATTAATGAAAAAGACGTATCCGCTCCATTCAGGTTAATTAACCGTCTCTTCCCATCTGTGATGTATATTCGAATGCTACTTATCTGTTGCTTATTAACCGGGTTATATGTGACCCTACGAGGCTCGATTGTAAACGAATAACTCGGCTGTAGTACGCTGGTCGAAAAAGTATAAATGATATCCGACTCTTCGCCATCGACTAAAGAAGTATTGACTAGATCGCAATGTACATTTAATATATCGGTATCTTGGCTTAGATTTGGGACTCTTGGACCAATATTAACCGCATCCTTTAATACCTTTTTATCAAACCCTATAAGGTCGTTGAAATTGCTATGCGTCAAATCAAGTTGATAATTTTGAGATAAAGTGATTGTGACTCGGAATGTTGTTGAATCAAAATCAATAGAGATGGGATATATAGGGTTATCATCATCCCCCGTCTTAGTAATCTCTTTAATATATTCATCAAATTCAGAATAATTCCAAACACCTGCAGGGAAAGTTATTCTTCAAATTTATTCCCATTATCTGAACTATATTTAATCAGCTGATTACCATATGAGGGATTTACATTAAACCATGTAAATGACATGTTAATAATACGATTGAGACCTATCATATATTGGTAATTGCTATCCAATGTTATAGGCCTGTTGAATTTAGTTTAAAATTTTGAGGAGTGTTATTCCCTTGATTTTTAACACTATATGATGATAATACTAACTCACGATCCATATATATAATACAGTTACATAAATTAGACTTTAAAGTACAGATTATATATCTGTTTATATTGTTGTTTATTTATAGTAGACCTTTTTAAAAGTGTGTCTAATATAGCGACTCCCATATTTCGCATTTTAAATGATGTGTTTCCTGCGTTTATTGAACCGATGATCAATTCCAATTTTTTGAGAAGCTGTTTTACATCGTTAAAAAATATAACATTTCCACCTTTCTGATTTTTTCGAATACCAGAACCTTTTATCGTTTTGGCTTTACTTTCGTAATGATTGATGTAGTCATTTAATGCAACTCTTGCATTGCTTATTCTCTTATTTTTAATCTGTCTTTCCGCTTCAGATATATTTCCCCTATTATATTCTTTAGTAACATTCGCCTTGAAACCTTTCAATTGTCTCCGTTTATATTTGGCTTTCTCTAAAATCTTATTAAGATAGTTCTTGGTTTTCTTTGGTGTCATTTCAAGCTGATCTAATTTCATTTGCACTACATCATAATCGTCGATACCAACGTCTTCTAGTATTTCACTTACTTCATCATCAGCATCTAAAGCATAATCAATTTCATCCTCATCGTATTCAGGAGGTAATTCATCTTCATATTCAGGAAAATATTGGGATCAATATAAATCTCCTTATTTCCTTCTAAAAGATCTTTTAAAGATTCTTCATATGTTGGTGGTTTCGGTACAATCTGTTTTTCATTTTGTGGCATTACAGGCTCATCAAATAAATTATCTACGTCCATATCCTCAAAAGGATCAACTTCAGGATAGTAATCTGGAGCTTCCATTTCACCTCTCATCCCCTTTTTGACACGATTTTTGGTACTTTTGCTATCTGCAATTACTTTTAATTACATCATCTAATTTACTTGTCACTGTTTGAATACCTTCGAAAATGACTGTTGGCTTGTCTGCTGACCGATATTATTTTGTGTGATTGCATTTTTAACATAATTATTTTATCGCCCAAATCAGATTTACTCTTTGCAAGCTCTTTCCATCTAAGTAAACTCATTTTATTTTATATTATTACGTTCATAAAAAATAAAATTGAATATAAAAATCAACATTTAACATAGCGTTTAACACCTTGATGTACACCGTGTTGAACACCTTGTTGAACTGAAAATAATATACCCATATAATATAATGAGAATACCGAATTATGACACTAAAGACGATATGGCCTCAAACTTTAGACAACTATACGATTTCATGCCAAATCAATGTTTCAGAATGTTGATTTCTTCTCCCTCGGGTGGGGGTAAAACCAACCTTTTACTTGATATGATATACCGGCTTTTGTTTTATGATAAAATATATCTTTATGGGAAAAATCTTCAGCAATCGAAATATCAACATCTTTTCAATACCTTTGAACCCATTAGTCAAGAGGCTGGTTATTCTGTTATTGAAGCAAGTAATGATAAAATAATACCGCTTGATAAAATATCAGATGAAGGCCAAAAACTAGTCATCTTTGACGATTATCTCAATACGGGATCAAAAAATGATAGCGAAATACGCAACTATTTTACAAATTCAAGAAATAAAAATTCAGTTGCATTTATTTATCTCAAAGCTATTATAATACCGATAAAACAATCAGATTAAATTGTACTCATCACTGTATTTTCGAATTCCCATCTAATAATGAACAAGGAATGATTTGCAGAGAATTGGAATCAGTAAAAACGACTATCTCAAAGCAACTGCAGACCCATTTAGCTTTTTATATATTGATAAGCCACGAAAATTCGTAACTAAGAATTTCAATGAAAAAATATAATATAATATAACTGATTGATATAATATGAGTTACTCAAACGGTTTATTACAATCAAATAACACTAATATTACACCAATTAAAGGCCCTCGAGGTGAAAAGGGTGACCCAGGAGTCGGCTTTGATGTTACGCCTGAAGGTAATTTCAATTTGAATAAAAAGAGAGTAATAGGGCTAAAAACGCCTGATGACGTTGCGATTGATGATTCAATTGAAAATTATTCAAGGGATCTCGAGACGGCCGTAAATAAACGATATCTTAACCAATTCTTCCTTAAAAAGAACAGAAATGAAACAGTGTTTGATTGTGCCGGCCTTTCATTGCAAAATACCGAAGTGTATTATCCAAGTTTATATAACGATCGATCTGTACCAAACGTAGGCTATGTTAGTGTTGAGGATAACAAAGTAAGGACTGAAATTGATACCAAACTTGCTACTAAGGCTGACAAATCGTACGCTGATAATACATATTTAACGAAGAAATCAGGAGGTGTCTTAGCTCAAAGCCTTCAAAACAAAGCAGACAAATCGTACGTTGATAACAGTTTTTTAAAGAAGGTCGTAGGACGCGTTTTGACTCAAAAAATTCAAAGCAAGCTGATATTCACGGTAGTAACATGATGCAGGCAAATCTCCATATGGGTGGGTATAATATAACCCATCTAAAAAACCCAACCAATGATACAGACGCTGTAAACAAAAAATATATGCTTGATCATGTTGATAGCAGTCATATAACTTCCGTTGGCCAAGAAAACACGTTTGCCCATATAATGGCCGATAGTATCAATCAATTAAGCGAGGAAGATGATATAAAGTTAGGCAGTTTAATCGATCATCCGAATTCATACCAAAGATCAATACGAAAGTTGTAGACAGTAAGCTGGTACTTGACAGCAATAAAGGATACTACTCAAGCAGATTAGGTATCAATGTATATAGTTTACCAATCAATCGATACACAATGTTTTCGAGCTATTTTTTCCAGCTGAAATAGATCATGATAGTCTAGATATCGATATTGTATCATCAATCGACAACATCGACAAATCAACTACGCGAGTTTATGATGGATATAGTCGAACAATAGCACAAATTAATAAATATCAGCAACATCCTAATAATTATCTCTATTTGATATCGTTTTAAAGATGAAATCAGGGAACGCATATGTCCCAAAATTACAAACATATATCGTGATTTATGGAATAAAAGGTTATCAGAGTAACGTTGATCCTAGGATATACGATCAGCTATATTATGTTGAAAATGATAGAATAGCTTTCAATGCATCGATTGATATGAAAACAAAGGCTATTTATGGTATTAAACCAGCTACTACTAATGACCAAGCTGTTAATTTTGAACAGTTAAAAAATTTTCGGGACAATTTGAAGTCTGATCTTGAATTAAAAATGGATAAAAAAAGAAACATCAGCTATTACCATAAAATTTTCGAGTATTTTTATGATCTAACAGATCCATCTGAATTCATCATGTCAGATAGTAACGGTGCTGTAGTGTCTGGATTAAATGGCAATCTTGTCTTTAATCCCACAAAATTGTTATCAGATTTTGATCCAAAAAAGGGCTTTATGAGTGGTTTCGAAATTAATTTAAATGAAAATGTCACTGAATCCGATGACTGGACTATATATATGGTATTTAAATATGACTATAAATCCGCTGAAAGAATTAAAATTAACTTCGACAATGTTAGTAGTTTTTCCTATCCATGGGTGAAAGTAGAGTCTAATAAGTTATCACTCGATTATGATTTAGATGTATCTTATGAGCAAATTAGAGCTGGTTATATAGGTAAATATTTGAATCTCTGGTATACTAAAATAGGTAATCAATTTAGAATAGGTATTTGTAATAACGGCATTAGTCTCGATAAAATTTTCTCGGGGTATACGCTGAATGCATCTAGCCTTCAAATTTCTTCAGGTTACTATATACAAAGAATCGGTTTTAGTAAAAATACATACCCGATAAATGGGCCCATCTATCATAAAATTCAATTTTTAGATAAAACATACGATGTATTCTTTGAATAAATTATCTAACTCCAACGATTTTATCTAATTCACTTATATGAAAACAGTGAAATTGGTTAGCAATATTATTGATTCTATTGATAGATTAATTCAAAACATAAGGAAGCTGTATTACACAATAAAGAACAAGCGCAATGGTAAAATAACAAAATGATAAAGCAAAAAAATCATATATAACTAATATATATGACTAAACATCGAAAATGCATATTTACATGGAACCATATATCAAGCGAACTGACTGAAGAACAAATTATAGAATTGAAAGCTTATTATCAAACATATCATCGAAAATGTTGGGCTTATAAGCAGGCTGTTAAACGTTTCAAAAAATGGAAATTATTAGGGAATTCATTGTCTATTCTCTTTGCATCCGGCTCCATTTCATCAAGTATTGCTACAGGAGGTGTTAGTTTGGTTGCAATTAGTACAATAGCGCTTTTAATACAAGGCTGGATGCATCATCAAAATCTCGATTTAAAAATTCAAAATAGTACATATGCATATCAGAGCTACCAGCATTTACTCAACTCAATTAAAAACACGATGAGATGCGGTGATTACAATCCGTCTAGCGTCATAATTTCAATGAAGAACATTGACGATTATGTGACGGATACCTGTCCGATAATCGACAAGTACCTACGAAAATATGATAAGAAATTTATTGGATGATCCGATTTATTTCGCCAAAATTTAATGACAAAATCTCATTCCAATACAATCGATAATAGGCTAACGTTTTCTTCTTTTGCTAATTTTGATAAATTCACAAGGTAGATTCATCATCAAAAAAAGCTGTTTAATTATGAATTTGGTTGATATAAGTCTTTTTCTACCTTTGTTTACAACAGGAATAGCGCCGGATTCGATAATATCAAACACTTTATAAATTCGATTCCTTTGATCACTAGTCAATTGTACCCTATTTTTAATACATAAATCGTTTAAAACATTCTCAACGTGATACTTCCGATGATATACCGATTTTCGGCGTATTTTATCCATATTTGCATAAAAATCAATGAACTCATTGTAATAAATAGAACCATGAACCAAACCGCAATTAATACAAACATTTATACCGTTTTGATTTGACATATCCTGCTTACTACAGCATGGCTCAGCATCCTTGTTACCTTCTATCAATAGTTGATCGCATAAATGGCATATAGGTTCTTTTAAAATTTTTAAATCATAGTGGATTCAGAATTACAAGGCATTATATATATAACACACATAACTTCACGGCACAGCTGTGTTTGGCAGTAAATTTCAGAATAAACTTTTTGAGTAAACTTTTGAGTAAACTTTTGTGTAAACTTTTGTGTAAACTTTTGTGTAAACTTTTTGAGTAAAATTTGTTGAAATATGATTGGTCAATAGAAATCACACCAGATTAAAATACCTGCTGACGCGTCAGCAGGTTTTTTCGGTCAATGTTTAGTCATTAATCATTTATAACTTATGGCTAAAACCGTAAACTGAATAATTATTTATTTAATGTTGATCTTTACGAGGTCTTCCACGTCGTCTTTTCTGGTCTTCAGGTATACACTTTAAACGTACATGATTTTTTCTTCATTTGATATGTCTGAAGATAGCATTTTAATAATACAAATATTTTTTTAAGGATGCTCTGAATACAATACATTTTATTAATGAAGGCTATATCATTCGAGCTTTGATCAGATTCTAAAAGGTGTTTGATATTTAATGTTATTCTTTTTATATATATTAAAGAAAATTTTTTTAACTAAACGCATATAACAGTTATATAAAGAAAGTTATTAAATATTGAAGAAGGCTATAAGGCTGGTTACACAGTATTGATATGATTTTATTTTGTTGATGAAACCAATAATTTATGTTATTTTTAAACGCAATTTTATAGTAAAAGTTAAGAATAAGTATAATAGAGAAAATGAAGAAATATGATGGAAGAAACGCTATCAATTAAAGATAAGTTATGTTAAATAAAGATGGAAATGCGATATATGTATTACGATACAAGCAGCTAAATGGACACATTTGAAGTCAAAAAAAATATCAAAAATGCTGTTACAAAGCAATAGAAGATATGATAGTTTAAATATTGATAATAACAATACACAATAAAACACTTTCATGCACTTTAACAATGACTAAATATATAAATATATCTAGTTATTCAAAAACATGAAATTAAAAAAATAAAAAAAAATAATTTTACTATAAGACACTTAAAGAAATAATAATTTCATATAGTATAAAAAATGGAAAAAAAAATTTTAAAAACCCGCTAAAAACCAAGATGTGATCTCATCAGTACTCACATCTAAAAACGCTATTAAAAATAATATCTCTAATTATAATATGGACCAAAATACCATTAATATAACAATAAACAATTTTTTATAAATAGTGTTGATAACACTTTGGTGCACTTCGGATGAGATTCCAAATCCAAAAAGAAGTAGTTAAACCGGGTATTGATAAAGATAATATCTAAAATATCGAGAAAAAGATAGATAACCTATAATCTAAGAAAAAGATATTAGTGAAAGACTTTATATTTAGAAATTTTATAACGAAATTCCTATGATAAAGTCGTTGTAAATGAAAATGGTGACAAAAATAATAACAGTATTGGTAATTAGTGTTGATTGATAGCATCACAAAGGCGAACCCAAACTCGTAACCAAACCAAAACCCCAAAACAAACCAATAGTTCAACCAATAAAGAAACCAACAAACAAACCCAAACCCAAACCAAAAACTAAAAAATAAGCTTATCAAACAATTATCCAATGATTACCTAGCTGATGCTAAAAAAATGGGTTTTTCATGGATGGATTTGGTGAAAAAGAGTACCAGACAAGCAGTGATTAACAAAGTACATAAATATCGAAACGATAAGACTTTGGATAAGGCTATACGGGACAAAAACGAAGTATAATACGTGATGCACAACTCAGTCAAATGGAAAATTCAATTAGAGAAGCTCACTTTAAACAGATGATGAACAAAATTAAACAACAACACAAGAAGCTGATTAGCAGTCAAAATCCAATTTCAAGAACTAAACTCACAAATGAATTTAATTTCGATGACAGCATTTATGATACAACATCCAATGACCAGCCTCTATTTAAAATAACTGAAATTGGAAATACCGAAAATAAAAAATTCAATGCTTACACTAATGAGTTCAAAATAAATGTACGTAAAAATGCTATAAGCAATAAAAATGAAATTTTTAGTGTTTTTGAAAAAATGGTTGAAATGGCAATAAAGAAAAGACAGTTAAAAGGTAATGACAGACTCAGATTGGTAATTTTAAATGATGAATTAAATAATCCTATATCAACAAAAATGATAAAAATTTTTGATTTCAAGTTAAATCAACTCTTAGACATAATCAATACTTTAGAATATAAAGAGATAGATTTAGAAAATTGCATAATAATTATTCAATCTGTCAAAATACCCAGTGGTAAAGGAAGATTATATTTATCAATACAAACAGTGAATAGAAAGCAATGTATTATCACCATAAAAAACACCGACTCAATATGCCTTGCTAGGGCCATTGTAACAGCTTATGCTAATTTACACCCTGAGAATTACACCACAACTCAGTTGAAAGATGGGTTCAATAAAAGCAGAAAACTACAAGAAATTCAAGCCAAAGAACTTCATAATAATGCTAATGTTGAAATTAACGATTATGGAAATTCTTTAGAAGATGTAAATAGCTTTGCATCACATTTAGATATTGAGATTAACATTATCGATTCTGAGCAGTTTAATGAAATCATATATACAGCTAATAATGGTAAAATTAACAAAATTTATTTATACAAAACACGGAATCATTTTGATGTCATAAAATCAATGACAGCTTTTCTAAATGTAGCATATTACTGTCATAGTTGCAAAAAAGCTTATACAAGACGTGATAAACATAAATGCCCCCAAAAATGCCTTTCTTGCTTTAAATATTTCCCAGACGGTAATAAATGCAATGGTAAAGACGTTACCTGTAAACACTGCAATCGTGTTTTTCATGGTAAAAGTTGCTTTAAAAACCATACAAGAAATCGATCGAAAAAAGATGATGATGATTCAGTGTGTATCAGTGTAGCAAAATGTTTAAAATGCAATCAAATCATCCTAAAACCATATATTAAAATACATAAATGTGGTTACAAAATGTGTAATAATTGTAATAGCTATTGTGAAAGCAAACATAAATGTTTCATGAAAAAGATCAAGTGTAAGGGTGGAAATTGCATCAAAGATAACAAAAATCCTTGCAGATTAAATAAAAACATAAAACGAAAAGATTATTGCTACTCATGTAGAACGTATAATGAAAAATATTTATTTTTCGATTTCGAATGTACACAAAACACTGGAACACATGAAGTTAATTTAGCTATCGGCCATGATTTCAATGGTAATGAATCAATCTTCAATGATATTAATAGTTTTTGTAGTGGTATTCTTAATGAAAAATATAAAGGATACACACTTCTGGCTCACAATTCCAAAGGGTACGACTCCCATTTTATTCTTAAATGGTGTATTGATAATGGTTTTAAACCTTACTGTATTTACAATGGTGCAAAAATTATGATGATGGAAATTTCACAATTAAGAATCAAAATAATCGACAGTTTAAATTTTATTCAACAACCCTTATCATCGTTTCCAAAAACGTTTGGCTTAGATGAGCTGAAAAAAGGATATTTCCCACATTATTTCAACAAAATTTGTAATCAAAACTATATAGGAGAAATACCTTCTAAAAAGCATTATGGGTATAATCAAATGAAAACCCACGATAGACAAAAATTTTTACAATGGTATGATGAACGTGTAAAGGAAAATTATGTTTTCGATTTCAAAAAAGAAATAATTGAATACTGTAGGTCAGATGTTGATATATTAAGAAGGTGTATGTTAAAATTCAGACAAGATTTCATGATCCAAGAAAATATCGATCCACTAAAATACATCACAATTGCTGGGGTGTGCATGGCTATTTACAGAGGTAATTATATGCCAAAAGATACTATAGCTGTGGTTGATAATGTTGTTCAAACAGAAAACCATAGTGCAGTCAGTATTGCATGGCTTGATTACATAAGCAAGAAAAATAATATTAAGATCCAGCATGCTTTGGCAGGAGGTGAAAAACTCATCAATAACAAATTAAAAGTTGATGGTTTTTGTAAGGAAACAAATACTGTTTATGAATTTCAAGGTTGTTTCTGGCATGGTTGTCCAGATTGTTACAAACCTGATGTTATCAATAATAAGAATCAATGCGATATGGGCACTTTGTATAATAAAACACAAGCTAAAAATAACAAAATAACATCTGCTGGTTACAATCTTATTGAAATGTGGGAATGTAAATTAAAAAATGATAAATGTTTCCAAAAATATTATAAAAATGATTGGAATAGAGAAGTGATTGCCCCACTAAACCCGAGAGATGCTTTCTATGGTGGACGAACAAATGCTGTAAAACTGCTGTATAAATTCAAAGAAGGTGAATGTGGTAAATATGTTGATTTTTGTTCCCTGTATCCATCAGTTCAGTTCTACAAAAAATATCCCATAGGTCATCCTGAAAAAATTATATCGCCAGAAAAATACGATAAGAAATGGTATGGATTCATAAAATGCAAAATTTTACCCCCAAGAGAATTATACCATCCTGTTTTACCTCAGAGAATCAAATGTGAAAAGGCTGAAAAGCTAATGTTCCCTCTGTGTATATCATGTGCTAAATCAAAACAACAAGAAAGATGCCAACATAGTGAAAATGAACGAGCATTTGTAGGCACATGGACAACAGATGAGGTCAATAAGGCCATTGAAAAAGGCTATAAAATTATAAAAATATATGAGGTTTGGCATTTTGAGAAGTCATCCGATGATCTATTCAAAGGTTATATAAAAAAATTCCTGAAGTTAAAACTCGAATCAACAAAATATAATTTTAAAAATGACAAAGAAGAAATGATGTTCAGAAATAAAGTCAAAAATAAATTAGACATTGAATTAGGTGAATTACATGAAAATTCAGGTCTACGAGCTATTGCAAAAATGTGCTTGAACTCACTTTGGGGTAAATTTGGACAACGAAATAACATGAATCAATGTAAATACGTAACTGATATAAATGAATTTTATCAAGTAGTTCTCGACGATACTTTAGGTAATTTAAACATGAATTTCATAACTGATGAGATGGTACAGATGAGTTACACTTATAAGGATCAGTTTGTTGATAATTCCTATAATACAAATATCTATGTAGCCTGTTTCACGACTAGCAGTGCACGGTTAATGTTGTATGAAAAACTTGACTATTTGGATAAACAGGTATTATATTTTGATACAGATAGTATTGTGTATATCGAATCCCAAAATAGTAAGGTGATAGAAACAGGTGATATGTTAGGTGATTTAACAGATGAATTAGAGGGTGAAGCTATAAATAATTCATTCGTTTCTGGAGGTCCAAAGAATTACAGTTTCACATATGGAAATAATAAACAGAAATGTGTTATTAAAGGTTTCAGGTTAAACCATGAAAATTCCCAGATACTGAATCACGCAAATATGATTAAAATTGTAAAGAACGAAATCAAAGAACTCACATTAGTAAATGAAAATAAAATAACCAGACAGAATAAACAAATTGTAAACAAATATGAGGAAAAAGTATACAGCTTTGGATATGACAAACGAGTCATTAAGCACATATCAGATGACTGTATAAATACAATACCATATGGATATTAATTTGACCTAGGGTTTGAGCAGAGCGAGCGATTTGATTTTTAAACCCACTAAGATCCAAGAGTTTTCAATTAAACTATAAGAGCATTTGATTTTAAATATTGTCAAAAATAATCTGCTTTGCTTGGTTTACATATTTTCATTTTTAATACAAAAATATTCTACTTAAAAAATTAAAAACTTAAGTTAATATATAGTTGGATAAAGATGGAGCGAGGCTTGATCCTTTTAAAATTTTAGGTAAAACGGATGATCTGCCAAAAAAGCTATCGCGTATTGCCAGCACTGTATTCAAGATTTAATTTCCAGATTAGAATTCAGGCCAGTAAAAAAATAAAAAAAGATTATAAGAATGTTTTCAGGCTTGGTTTTACAGGCTTGGTTTTCTAGGGTTTGAATTTCAGTTTTTGATTCTAATATTTGATTCCAATATTTGAATCCATTTTTGTCCCATATTTTGTATCCAGCACTGGAAGTAGTGATGTACTACATCTCTAAGGCAAATTTGCCTCAGAGTGTAGTACATTACTACTCCCCCCCCCCCCGGGCGAGGTACTCTGTGAATGGCTAGACTATGAGCTACTTTTTTCTTAGTCAGTGGAGCATGATGCAAAAAAGAACACAGGTGGAAAAATATCTAGGGAAAATCTGGGAGCAAGACGTCTCTCTGACCCTCTCTGATTTTTCCACTCAGGCACCATTTTTTTTTTGCTTCACCCTGAAGGGACTTAGAAAATCAAAAGCCCTCTGGGCTTAGTGTCTCGTGTCACTTTTTAGAGTTTATTTAAAAAAGAGATCGCTTTTCACGTCTATTTATTGCTTGTAAAGTTGATCAGTTATATAACTCCAATAACAGCAGAAAAAGATGACAGACATTGCACTGTATTGCACTTTGGTTCACTAAGCATACATTCTACTGTATACTTATACTATGACTTCCATGTGCTTTCTTCACGCTATATGAGATATCGCTTTGGGTGTTTATTCGTGAACGCTTAGCCTGTTAAGTGATAATGACATGCGAGTGGTGATGATTTTGTTAATTCTTATAACCTCTTCTCCTGATTTAGTATTGATATTGTGAGGAGAAATTTGGTTTTGGTTACTCTTGAGCCGGTCTTAATGTTTTTGTAACGCCAAAGCTACAACGCAGCGGCTGAAGAACGTGTAAATTACAGTCATTTTCTTCGCTATTTAAATCTACTGAATGAAATATTCTGCTAGGTTCTGCTTAATAGAAAACATTCGATCTTGCTTGACACGTGATTCCGCGCGAACGTACGCAATAAACTATGTAGTAGTGTTTAACTCGCACAAATCTCACTTTTAAAGAGAGACTTTAACTTCTACACAGAGCTTACTATGCTGTACCATAACTGGTCATAACTTTAAAATGGTTGGGTATTCAATCGACTAACGATTCAAACGATTCAAACCTTTTGTTCAAACGACATGTGTTATGTGTGCAAGATTAACTTTGACATTCAATCCCGACCAACTAATTGCTTAGATTACAATCCCTCTTTAACCCCGATACAATCTGTTGCCGCGGCTAG
This sequence comes from Oculina patagonica, assembly GCF_052425735.1. Taxonomy (NCBI): domain Eukaryota; kingdom Metazoa; phylum Cnidaria; class Anthozoa; order Scleractinia; family Oculinidae; genus Oculina; species Oculina patagonica. The sequence continues at coordinate 8,269,975 of NC_135764.1, forward strand.
CTAAATTTAAAAAAAGTTTTCTACACAAAGATAAGAACAATGCTTACCGATCGAACAACTGATATTTACATCGTCCTCTCTTTCAGCAACATTTTTACCATTAGGTATACTAGTTACGTTGATATAAAAGCTATATCTGCTATATTCCACGACTGTAATCTCTATAAATACAGTTGTTACAGTAAATATCCTGTTGAAACATCCACCATTTTCCTACGCTTGGTAAACAGAAATGATTTTCAACTACTTTCCAAAACTCTCAAGATAAAATAATAGATATCAAATGAAAGCACGCTATTCTTTAAATTGGCAACGTGATCATGAAGCTGTTATTCTGATACATCTCACAATTGCACAAATTAAAACTTTACAAGCGACCACAAGACAAGACACTCCAAAGAGATTTTAGAGCTTCATGTTAAAAACTGCTTTTCTCGCTCAATTTAAGTTGCGGTATACTAGCGTTATATGCACAACAACGACAACGAAAAATTTACAGGCAGGTCCATGTAATGACATCTTGTTGATTATTAGACACTTCTGCTTTTCAGATCCGTTCTAAAACTCATCAATATAATTTCTCTCTTTCGGTTAGTACATTGTATTATGCGTTTGTAATAACCTGGTGTATTTCATTCTTCTTCTACGCGTTTTCTGCTTGAGTTACAATTAATTTCATTGATTTTCAGTACAATCTTGTCGGCAAAGGTTAGAATGTTATTTTAAGAACGTAAAACTTGTCTGTATTTTTCTTGATAACTGCTGGCTGCAGCTCAAATATATCCAAAATTGAAAAGCGTACAGCTAATTTAAAGAAAAAAATGCGTCACATCTACGTGTATTCCTCTTAAGAGCTTCATTCATGCACTGAAAAGGCTGTTGTTGTCGTCTATAAAAGTTGTGTCCATTGTAGCGTGGAATTCACAGCAGGATATATGAAGCTACATGTAGTGCCTCTTGACTCAGGTCAATCTTCGGGTCAAAAAAATAAAAAAGCAATGTATGTTTTGCGCTTTAGATTGACATTTCTGCTCTTCAATCCTAAGAAAACTCATCAAATATAATTGCCCTCTTTCGGTCATACAGTGAGTTCTACCTTTACCTCAGAGCCGAGTGTAAACGAGGCTTTGCAAATCGAAAGTGTAAATGTTTCTCTCGATGAATCAGAACCGCCTGAAAAAAGAAAGGCAAAAAAGTACGACTCCAGACTGGCAGAGTTCTTTTATTGAAATGTGGGAAAAAGTATGGAACAGCACAACGCTAGATTTGTACAAACAAACGCCACAGTTGACATTTTTAAAGATTTGGCATCAAAATAATTGTCTTTATCTAATCGTTTATCTTCTGTTATTAAATTGTTGTTATTCATGCCACAAAGGTCACCCCTTTCAATACAAAGTTGTGCAAAAGTCACGTAGCAATCATAGTCTTTTTTAGGATGCTCGTTTTTTGTTCAACCTTTTTCAACGCAATTCTCCAACGAACTTTCAACATGCCAAATGCTCGTTCCACTACAGATCGTAGCGCACCGAACTTTAGGTTTTAAACTTTCGCTGCTCCTGAGTCAGGCGTCCTCTGTCCGGGTAGGGTTTCACTAGCCAGTTCGTTAGCGGATAGGCACTGTTGCCAGCTAAAAGGGGCCTTATTTCTGTTCCATTTTTATTGCCTGTTAGACCACTTAAAATTTGCTCGTTTGCTGCAAGTTTAGAAAAAAACGTCATCTCTTTTTTATAGCGTGCCTGTATTTTTACATAATAAGCCCTTTACAATAAATACTCCTAACTTACTGTTTGATAAACCAGCGCTTTAGTTGCGACCTTTGTAAAGAAACAATTATTCTTTGATAACATTTGTTTTGTGATCGGATGCCGCCGGAATTTCATAACATGGCGGGAAAATTCCGCGGCCTCACAAAGCAAATGTTGACATGGCGGGAAAAATATGGAACGGGGGGAAAAATATTGACATGGCGGGAAAATATCCCCCTGTACAATTATCTCGTGTCGTCATGACAACGTCGTCATGACGACACGAGAGTCGTCATGACGACACGAGACAAAAAGGGACGGAGACCCTCCAAGTTTATTTTTTTTCCTTAGTGGCCATTTGGCCACCAACTGCTCAAGTTTGGTCACCAGTGAAAAATTTTAGTTGCTAGATTAAGCTCACACTTTCAATCCTCTTCTCAATTTTAGTCGCCAGGCTGGCGACTTCGGTTCCAAAGTAGTCGCCAGCTGCAAAATTTTAGTCGCCATGGCGACTAAAATGGTCTTAACTTGGAGGGTTGGACTGCTTGTAGTCTAGTAAGGGAACAGAAAAGGTAGCCTTGCACTTTAATTTCTTCACCAGCTTGTTGTGCCTGCTGACTTATCCTCACAAAATCTTTGCTCATATACAAGGCTCCAGACATTGCCTATAGACAGGCTAAGCCACAGACTTCAAAGTTGTTAGAGAATAAGACGATTTTAATTACTAGTAAGAGAAGCGACACATTCTTGAGAATAATCATGTACAGTTTGTCTCAGCAAGACGTGGATATCGGTGCATCCTTTCTTAGCCAAGTCCAGAACTTTTTCCAAGTTATCCACATGAAGTCTAGAATCCATTTGGAACATGACAATTTTCTCAGATTTCGGTAAAACAGCTAGACTCAACTGCGGTCCTCCAAAGCTCTCTTCCAAATAGTTGATGTCCATTAATGGCTTGTCGTTGATAAAACTTACTGTGCAAGCACTGACATAGTCCTTCATGGGAATCCCAGCATCGATAAGAGCTAGTGTAGCAGCATTTATACAGGCACTCTGGTTAGAACCGTCTGCTTGAAGAATCTGCCAACAAACAAATACCGGTATTTTATAAGCACTTATGGATCACTCACATTGCTCCAGTGAGTAAACATTATTTCCTGTGTTTGAAATTGGGTACTAAGGGATTCAGGAAGCACACTGAACAGACCCCCCCCCCTCCCCCCAAAATAAAACACAACCTGGGCCAAGGGTCTTCCATGAATGAGTCCCTGGGAAGTGGGGGCAGGGGAGATTAAACCATTTTTAAAAAATATGGTGAACCATTTCATATACATGTACCTTCAACAGAAAATGGTATGGCTTTTCACATACCCATGTAAGGGAGACTGCATCTATTTTCTTAATTTTTCACTTAAATAAATAAAAGTACTTGAATGAATCAACTGTTTAGTAGGTTTGTTTGAGATATTTTGAAAGGTCCTTTTAACACCTAAATGAGAGTTTTCCTACCCTTTTGTATACTCCAACCCAGGAAATCCCTACCCTTTATTTCTACAAATAGGTAACCCTTTTGGGCGACAGGAGCCACCCCCCCCCCCCCCCCATGCAATTCAGGTGCGTGTGGTTTTTTACGTCTATTTCTATTTGTACTTAATCTCGTTCCCAGATCTCGGGGGTAGCCAAGCCGGAAGGCGAGATCTGGTCAAGAAAGAAAATTCATTTTTTTTGATTGGCTGTTTCAAAACATGGCTGTTACATCGCAAAAATTTGAATGTGCGCTGCGGCCCAAGGGAATTCAATGTCTGTTTTTTTTTTAATGCAAATAAGAGATCGTGCATGCAATCATAATAAAATTATAGTCATTTTTGGGAGGTTTCGTTGTTTACAGTCAGCCTCAAAAGTCAAAGTCTTTTTAGTTCTTCATAACGAATAACGATGTTTAACAAAAGAGAATCCACCGTAGGAATATTTACGTTTGATTCCATGACCCAATCAAATTTGCATAAAATCTAGACATCTCTAGTCATTGCACGTAATCGCCGAATGAACAATTTTTTAAAATCAAATAAACATTTTTACCCGAACTAAAGCTTTCATGACTGCCTTCTGCTTTATTCTTATTTAAGTAACATACTCTGCTTGATATTATTCCAGAAAGGCGAGAATGGTAAAGCATTCATTATTCATTAGGTTGTGCATTGGATATTCATTTGATTGCCATTTTCTTGGAATAATCTTGGGCATGCGCAATTGACTCGTCTGCCACATTCCTGACAGGCAATCACATGGTACAAAACAGGTTTGACCAGATCTCGCCTTCTGGCTCGTCTACCCGCGAGATCTGGAAACGAGATTACTACCTACTGGTATGGCACAGGGAGCAGATGAGCCAAATGCGACCTTTGTAAACATTACACCCGTTTTCATTGTGACGTGCATAGTGGCTTTCTATCAACATCCATCTTTCGACGTTCGAAACAAACAAGACTATGGAGGTATATCTATGACAAAATTCAATACTCAGTAGTTGAAATAAAATCATCGAAATCAGGAATGCATCAATCCAAAGTTGAATGGCAACAATCCGATTCAGCAAATAGCCATAATGCAAAAAGGCAAAACGCCAGAAGGCAAAACCTTAAAAGGCATCATACAAACAGGCATCACGCTAATAGGCATAATGCAAACAGGCATCACGCAAGTAGGCAAAACGCAAAGAGGCATAACGCAAGTAGGCAAAACGCAAGGAGACATAACGCAAACAGGCATCACGCAAACAGGCATCACGCAAGTAGGCATCACGCAAAGAGGCATCACGCAAGTAGGCAAAAGGCAAACAGGCATCACGCAAACAGGCATCATGCAAACAGGCATCACGCAAGTAGGCATCACGCAAACAGGCATCATGCAAACAGGCATCACGCAAGTAGGCATCACGCAAACAGGCATCACGCAAGTAGGCAAAAGGCAAACAGGCATCACGCAAACAGGCATCATGCAAACAGGCACACGCAAGAGGCATCACGCAAACAGGCATCATGCAAACAGGCATCACGCAAGTAGGCATCACGCAAACAGGCATCACACAAGTAGGCAAAAGGCAAACAGGCATCACGCAAACAGGCATCATGCAAACAGGCATCACGCAAGTAGGCATCACGCAAACAGGCATCATGCAAACAGGCATCACGCAAGTAGGCATCACGCAAACAGGCATCACGCAAGTAGGCAAAACGCAAACAGGCATCACGCAAAGCAAAAATTTTTGGGGGGGATCGTTTTCTTGGGGAGCTTGAAAACGAGGCTTGATTTGGTAGCCGAGCCTTTTTTCACGATAGCGAAATTTTCGCAAAATATCCACTCAAACGTTTTGATAGTATCAGATATTTGTTTAGAATTGTCAAGCGATTCCAAAAATGTTTTAAGTTTTCTATTTGACGAATTATCCGAACTTCTGCATACCATAAAACCGCATGAAACCAACACTGGTATGTATCGGTTTTGATTGGCTCATTTTAAACAGCACGTTGAAAGACAATGTCAAAAGAAGACGTCGAACGATGGATGTAGAAAGATAGCTATGCATGTAACACTGGAAGTGGGTGCAAAATGTTCGATCTATATTGTGGAACTTGTCATACACTCTCCGGTCTTTTTGTTTACACAACGGTTAACCCAGCTGGAAACTCTTTCACTAGTTTGTTGTGTAATCCCAGCCGGTATCCGTTTATGCCCGAAAAGGCAATGAATGGAAAGTGTAAGCTTTCCGGCCAAGCGAGGCACAAAGTGCCAAGAAGTAATGATCTTGTGGTGCCCACAGTTATTCGGCCTGCGGCTACGCCAGGTGCGAAAGGATACCAGGGTTTAACTGTCACATAACGTAAACAAAAAGATCGGATAGCCTATGACAAGTGCCAGGATATACCGTATTTTCTCGGTTATAAGGCGCACTCGGTTATAAGACGCACCCCAAACTTGGCAACTTTGTCATGCTAAGTTTCGAAACTGAAAATTTTCCGAAAACACTCGGTTATAAGACGCACCATAAAAAGATGCAGTCATCAATTTAAGGACAGTTCTCCTTACAGAATTTGAATGTTTGAATGTTGCTCATACTCCTTGGCACAATTTCAAGTAAAGAGGTAACATTTCTTGCTAATATAAATAGTAGATCGAACATTCATATTCACAAAGGTTAAATTAGGCTCCTTTGCTCCTTGTGTATAGCTAATACAAACCTTTCTATATTTTGTCTGTGGGAAGTGTTGCTGTGGGTATTTGAGTATGCCTCCCCCCCCCCCCCCCTCCCCCCAAACCACTTGAGATCAGTTAATTCACCGTTGCTGTGTGTGGTAGAACCGTAGAAGACAAACTAAAAGTATCCTGCATACCTGTACATAAATATCAATCTGCGATCGAGGATAAAGCTGTGTGAGAATCGCTGCTTCAAATGTCCGCCTTATAAGCATTGATGTCTCTGTAGATCTCCGGTCTCCTTTTGGCCTTTTCTTTCGCTCGCCTGTGCTAAACGTCGCCATGCTAAACTGACAATTAAGCAGCACTCGATCGTGAAGGATTTTTGACTTATTAGTGACCTCGTGTGGGCCGTAAACTGTCGCTAAAGCTTTGGTATTTCCCATCTCGATGTAAGCAGATCCATCAGCTTGCTTGAAGACTCCCATTCTACACACGATCTTTCGAAGCTCGTGCGGTCTTCGGCCGTCAAGACGCAGTCCTTCGGGTGAAAGGATCTCCAAGCCAGCCATTATTGCCTAAAGATCAAATCGTTAGAGCTCTTCAAAGATGTTAAAACTTGTAGCAGACTTACAATGTAGAACAGAAGTTGAATGTAGAAGTTGACTAATTTTCAAACCATGCTTCTTGTAAGAATAGTCCCCAGTCTCCCAAATTAACCCGTCCGTAAATTTTGTGTTCTCCAGTTTTCCCGCGTTTGTTGTTTTCAATGGAAGCTTATCAATTCGATTCGCCGATTGGGCTGTTACCGGCTGTTATTATCCTGTTGTGAAGTTTAGATTCATGCATTCTTTGGCTTTACGATTTGGTCTGAAAACGGTGGAAAGAAGTTGGTTGAAATTGATCCGTTTTTCCTGCCGTGGTCTCTCAGGTAAATATAAATCACTCTCGTTTTCTCAAGTCACGACATTCGACATTTTGTCACTGTAGACTTTTTGATCGCCTTCAATTAATTCACTTATCTGCGTGAAGGGAATAATAGGAAGTTGTTATGGATATGTTTTAATGTAGCCCTGACCAAGAACTATGTCGATTCTCACTGTATTAGTTTTGGATCTTTGAGCAAGATTAACCATTGCACCTTTGCAGAGCAAAGTACAGAAATCCGCGTGAAGGGAATCAATAAATTAATGAGGCACTGACCCAAGAACTACGTCGATTTTCAATGTTTTAGTTTTGGATCTTTGAGCAAGATGAACCATTGCATCTTTATAGAGCAAGTACAGATTCTGAAGAAATGCGCTGGGCTGTAATTTTTGATATTTCAAGCTCCGTTCCTCATAAAACTGTGAACCTACATGTACAGTGGCCGGTCTTATCGTGAATGAACAAAATCTTTACTTGTGTACAAGTACATGAGCAATAAAACACCAAAGCAAAAAAGTGCACTTGGCTTAATATAAGTGGGGTATTAAAGTCGTTAGCACAGGCAGCCATATTGGATAGGGAAAAGGGGGAGTGGGGAGGGGGAAGGTAGGGGGGGGCATGGTATGGACTTTTTGTTTTTCGATGGTGGCCCATGTGTAGTTAGCCTGTGAATACAGCTGCCTCTTATTGCTCCCGCTAATGCATGCAGGGTGCGATGGAAGGCTGCTGTGATGTGATGATGGAAGCTTTTTTTTTTTTTTTTTTTTTTCTTCGTTATTTGGGTTTCTTTTTTCTGAGAAGGGGGCGTGCCCCCAATTGGGAAAAATTTTCTTCGGTTTTTTATTTTTTTTTTTTATTTTTTTTTAAATATATTTTCCCACCCCCAAAATTTTTTTTTTTATTTTTTTTATATTTGCAGGCTAAATGTGTAGTGGATTCAACACGGGTCATGTTCATGTAACCTGAAAATGTGGGATTATTATAAAGCTAGAAATTTTTCTTTAACAGCTCACGCTCTTCTGGCTTATTCGAGGTTACAACTGTTTCCTGCCAAAATTCTCTAAGCGGGCAACATTGCAAAATAAATGACGTCATGATCCCTTTGGGAAACCAGTTAATTTTATTTCCCTCGAATCTCAATGTCAGTTTCCCGAGGCAAAGATTCTCGGGAAACAAAATTAACTATTTCCTTCGGGAACAGTCATTAAGTGTATTGTCGTACTGCGCAGCTGGGGTTTTTTTGTTTTTTTTTTTTTTTTTTTTGTTTTTTTTTTATTTTTGAAAAAAAAAAGGGGTATAATGATCAAGGGCTGTAATGTTAGAGTTGCCATGTTGTAGTGTCTTAAATTGTTGTTGACAAAGTGTTGTGTTGACTAAGCTTACTGTCTTAGTTCATTCTGGAATACAACTTCACGAGCTATATAGTCCCAGCATGGAGAAGCTGGGTGCAGGAAGGCATTATGAGTAGTACATATCTGTCATTAATGACCGATGAACATACAGTAAATAGTTATGCATATTGAGTCATTAATACACAGTGTATTACAAAATCTGTGCTCACTGGACAAAGCAGAAGAACCCTCTCCCTTACTATTCAGGCTAGGCCATCATGTCTCCTTAATAGCATGACATACAGATGAAAGTCTATTATAGGGGTCATACAACCCACAAACTGCCATTGATATTTGGTTCTTCCTAGACCGCAAAAAGTTTTCTTTTTCTCCTTAAGACTGCCAGAAACCACCATAATTTCTTGACAGTAAACAGCCAGATAAATACAAATGTACCCACAAACTAACACTCAAAATTGGCTTAAACCTCCAGACCACCAGAATGTAATAGACCCTCATAAATTAATACATGATAAGTGGTGACTTGGATTAAAGTGAAAATAAGTGGAGAAGTGGTAGCAAGTCAAATACTCAGAATAAATATTTTCCGAGTTCCCCAATGGGAGTCGAACCGATGACCTTCCAGAATACCGGTTGGACGCTCTAACCACTGAGCTATGGGGGACTCATGGTGAGTGAGGTCATATACTGCCGCTTCTTATGTGACACATGTCCTGCCAACTGCAGGCTCAAATATGTCCAAATGATAAATGTGAATACATGATAAGTGGTGACTTGGATTAAAGTGAAAATAAGTGGAGAAGTGGTAGCAAGTCACTCATAAATTAACACCATTTAAAACCTTTGACTTGCTACTTTCAGTCATTAATGTACAGTTTTGCTTTGGTTAATGTGTCTTTTTTTTGTTTCATTAAGCTTCATCAATGTACAAAAACATGGAAAAGACTTTTCAGCTTCAAGACAAACTTCCAAGTCTTCCAGTTCCACCATTATCACAGACTTGTGAAAAGTATTTGGAGTCAGGTACAGTTACATGTATGATGAGTAATATTGTTTCCGTAAGAACAATAGTAAAAAACAATACTGGCCACAGCAATGGGAGTCGTTATTTCCAGCCAGGAGAAAACATGTTAATAAGCCATAAATGAGCTTTCTCATTTGGTAAAGGGATATTATAATTGTGAAATTCAAATGATATGGTTTCAGAACAATAACAAAAGTCTGGAATTCAATAAAAGCCTTCAAATTCCCTGAATAGGTGGTGTAAATAAAGATGTTTTTGATCTTTCCAAATTATTTCATTGGATCAAAAACTAGCATGATTTATGCTCACATTCAAGTACTCCAAAAGTCGCTGCATGTATAAATACATGTATGAAAGTCATGTTGCTTAGCAACTTCTGGGACAAAAACTGCAGCCTCAGTCACTTCTTGGAGAAGTGATGTGACCATCAACTGGAACTTGCTCTCCTGACTAATATTTATAGCACTTGACATCCCACACTCTGTGTTTCGCCCAGTCGCGTGTTTCACCAAGGCTTCAAATTGTTCACTTTCGTTTATTGTTACGATGTTCAATTCTTGTACATGTAAAATTCGAAGTCTGTATGAAAATAAGTATCAGTTAGTGATAAATCCATCGAAAATTAACATTGAAGTAAGAGAGAAGTAATATTTACCCATTGGCGTCTCTGTTGGATTCGCGGCTAGGCGAAATGTAGATCAGATCTTCTTAATTAGAGAAATTACAGGTTTTTTACGTCATAAGTGATGTGACCTCACAGTAAGTTATTATTATTTGATTTGATCATTTCCGACGAAACACTTTGTACATAAGTCATTCCTGTGTTGTCAAGACTGGGTTTAATATTCGTACTTCTACAGTGTATTAGGTCTTGTATGACAAATTCAACACAACATCACAACAATTTGGCACTGACTGCTTAAGAGCTTCAAAGTCATGTACTCTGATGTAATCCTAATCATGATGTTATTTTAAGTTGACTTGACTTGACTTATTCCTTTAGGCTCCTGGTGGAGCAAAGGGCGTCAACAATGCTTCGCCACCGAACTCTATTTGCTGCCGCCTTCTCTGCTGCGTTCCAGCTGATGTTAGCTTTCTTTAACTCCTCCTCAGTTGATCTTCTCCAGGTCTTAGCAGGTCTTCCCACCTTTCTTTTCCCCTGCGGATTCCATATTTTAAGTTGATCGACTCAAATTAATTTTTGACCTGCAGTTAAACCTCACCTGACAAGAGAAGAGTATCTTCAAACTCAATTTGTGGTGAATGAATTTGCCAGTGGAGTCGGTAAAGAACTACACAAGAAACTTGAGACCAGGGCCAAGGGCATGCAAAATTGGGTAAATTAACTGTTTTTTTTTTTTTGCTTTGATAGTTAGAAGGTTTTGGTGGTTAACATATTATGTAGGTGAAGAAATTATACCCTACTCACAAAAAAAAAACAACAACCTTGAACTGAGCGATATTACCTTAAAGCTGATTTCCAGTCCGTACTGCGAGACTCGGGGTTTGTTTTCGTTTTTGTTTTGAATTCGTTGAAACGTTACACTTCGGTGACAGCATACATGAAGTTTTTTAGTCCGCCATTACAGTTCGTTTCCTTCAAGAATTTCCGATGAGCTGAAACGTCGGTTTGAAATAGCGTCAAGGTTCTTCTACTCGTTATTATTTGTTCTGCAGGGATATCTGGCGTTAATAATGAAGAAAAAGGTAAGTTTGTCGCGGAATTTTTAGTTTTGCTTGTAAACATTTCTTCATGTTGGACTCACATAAACATTGCAGCCGAAATTGCGCAGTACGGACTGGAATTCATCTTTAAGTAGTACTTCAGGCCTACAATGTTTGCAAACTTCTACAGCTACATAGCTTTCTGCACACATTGCATGCCTATGATACCAGAAATTCCAACTCCTTTTGAAGGGAAATATTTTTTAGTGCTGAAGGTGCAAGCCTCAAGAGGGTCTGGGAGCATGCTCCCCCAGGGAATTTTACTATATGTTTACAGGAGCCCATTACCATGGTAACATGCTCCTGGAAATGGACTTCTGATGTTCATTGATCACAGAAATAAGCATTTTTTTTATCATTAATCAAGGCTTTCTGTATGTTGACCTGTATGTTGTATTTATCATTATTTAATTTCATTTGTCAACAAGCTTGAGGTGTGGTGGGAAGACGTTGCATATCTGACACCTCGATATCCATCAGCTCCCATGATCAATATTGGAGGGCCGATTTCTATTACAGACATGTGGCCAGTACAGAGTGGAACCCAGATAAAAAGAGCTGCCCTCTTTACTCATGCATTCCTTCTTATTTGGCAGAAGCTATACAGGTGTGTAATTGAATGGTACACATACGGTAAAAGAAGCTTACACTTTGGGTATTGTCTCCCAGTTTTCCCCCATTCCAAAAGGCCTGAGAAATTACCTTGTGCCTGCACCTGCCCCTCTCCTAGCCTCTCATACCATGCTTGCTTCCGACGTCCCTCCCTCCCTCCTTCCTTTCCCTCCCTCCATCCGGATCCCTCCCTCTGCCCCTTCACCCCTGTGTCCCCTGTGTTCCTGTGCCCCTCCCTCCCTCCTTTCCTTCACTCCCTCCCTCAAGTCCCTCCCTCCCTCCCTCAGTCCCTTCCCCTCCAGTCCCTCCTACCCTATTACTTGTAACCAACTGTCATTTCCTGATGTCATTAGCTTATCAATGTTAGTGCTTATAAGTCCTAAATCTAGTGGCTTTGAGCTAAGTACTCTACATACCAGTAATATGTTTTTCCTCTTTCAGGCAAGAAACAGCCATTGACAGAATGGGTTCAACTCCGCTATGTATGTTTCAATTTTCCCGACTCTTCTCCTGTTGCAAAATTCCTAGAAAAGAAAAGGATTCACTAAGAACAAGCTTTGTTACAGGTACAAATAATACTTAATAAATTTTTTTGATTTAAATTAAAATTAACAACTGCATCGCTAAATGGAGGTTGGGTGTCTGGGACATACAGGAGCTTCCACTATTGGTAGCCAGCTCCTAGATGGAGACTGCTCCCATGGCTGGGAAATCCTGCAATCCAGCCATGAGCCCCCATGCAGAAAGAAGGAGGACAGGCACCCGTCACACTGATTAAACAGTGGAAAGGGAGGGAGGGAAGGGGATGAACAGACTAAACGCTAAACTACAGGCAAACGCTCCACTTGCCTGGCCAACACTACAAACACATGCCTGAAATTCGGAGCACATGGAGCCCTGGCGCATGGACATATCCAAAACACCACTGACCACAAGGGAACACTGACGCTCTTTGTTGTTAACTCCGTACAATTGCATGGTTGTTATCTATGTTAACTTGCATTTAACTGCATTTAATTTATTTGCTTTTAAAGTAACTGATTTAGTCAGTATTAGCTACCTTCCCAGGATTTGGTCATAGTCCACCATCAACCGGTTGTTCCAACACTTTGGGTGCTGCTTTTGAAACCCTCTCTCCTCCAAGAAATGTCCCATTTTAATCATGCCTCCCTTCTTTTAAGTAAGAAAATGCCCAACCTTACTTAACCTCTAACCACCCCCACCCCCCCCCCCTCTTCTTTCCCACCTTCTAATCCTTCTTATGAGCAGCTTAGGAACAACCACCACCTTGGCAACTTGGTTGAAGAGTGTCTATGAATTAATAAGAAAAGTCATGGAACACAACATTGTGGAGGGGGACAGGGGAGACTGATTCCCCCTTTTACCTTTTACTCCTGTCTCTGGCCTTTTTCTGTAGCAATTCTCTCCTTTTTATCCCATATCCATTGCAAAATATAACGAAAAGTTGCAAAATTTTACTCTTTTTCTCCCAGTTCTCGCTACCCTCCCTTCTCCCGATCCGGCACCTTTTCTCCTGGGCTTCTGTGCTCCCGGCTCCCTGTCCCCCTTTACAACACTATATGTAAATTAAATTGTCCAAGCTTAAACTATGATATACCCGGCCCTACCCTTTTGGCCTCTTATCACCTCTTAGGCTGAACATGGTGAAAATGTCAAATTGATTTTTCTCTAATATTGAACCTGACAGTAACAGTTGTCATTAGCCCCTCATAGCTCACCTCGTCACATCATGGTGCAAATTAAAGGAAGGATCTTTAGCTGTACAGTGCTGGATGAGAATATGGAGCCACTGTCACCACCAGAAATTGAAAGGTAAATAAAAAGGAAAATGTTTATAAATGTCTACAGGCAGTTAAATACTATTGATTTATACATGAAGCGAAATTGAAGATTGCAAATGAAATAGTTTTTATAATTTTTGCTTGAATTTAAATTTAGTATATAGAAAAAGCCTATTCTTTTTTCTCTCTTTTTTTTTAATTTGCAGACAGCTGCAAGAGATAGAATCCTTAGCTGACTCTGATCCCCCAGGAATAGGAATCGGCAGTTTGACAGGAGAGCAACGGGATACATGGCATGAGGTGTGAAAACCTTGTCAGAATATTTTCAAGTAAAGCTAGTTTGACAGGAGAGAAAACTTGTACCATGTAAATCCCTTTTTTCCTGATAGTGACGATCATTAATCATTTAATTCAAGCAGAGATTAAATAAGAATTAAGAAATGAAGAAAGTCATTCAAATGTCTTGATATGCTGCTAGAAAAGTGAAATATTCAAATGTTCAGGTACTATCATATAAAATTAATGCAATCAGTGCACTGCTGGTGGCTGTGAAAAAGAAATTAATACAAGTTAATCTTACTGAAAATACTGGAACCAGTAGTGCGATCGGTAGAAGATATTTAAAGAAGATTTTTTAAGCCGATCTGTTTTTCTTTTCTAAATTTTCGGTGACATCTGTTCACCTTCATCAGAGTTAGTGAAAGTTTGTTGGAACTTGCGCTACCAATCCGTGCGTTAGTGTGACATTTTAATTTTGAATTAACGGCACATAAGCGCGAGGAAAAGCTTTGCGTTCGTTGATAGCATCGCTGTCCAAAGTGGAGTGCCACGACTCCATGAAAAGCCTCTTGCTGTAATTGACTACACCATGCTTGAGGATCAAGTTAATCTCATCTGACATAATATTGTATTCTTCTCTTTTTGCATCCTCTCTCATTTTTTTATTGTTTTTCTTGTTGAAATTAGATTCAATGTTCAATAATCGTAGAATCAAGGGTTAAAATAACTGAATTATTATTTTTTCTCTTTACATTCCTAGCTGCGAGAAAGATTGATATCTTTGGACAGAAATAACCAAAAGAATCTCGATCTCATTGAAACAAGTTTATTTGCTTTGGTGCTTGATGAAAATGTGCCCATCACAGAAACTGAGGTTAGGTTTGTGGACTGAATCCTAACTACTTAATTACATGTTGGACTAATAAATAAATGTTAATTTTAAGTTGAATGGTAATGATTGGGGAAAGAAAAATTGGGGGTGGGTAAAGGGAAAAAGTATATTTGAAGTAAATGCATCTTATATATATTTTTTTTTGTCTTGAAGTTAGCTGCAAAATCGTGGTGTGGGAATCTGTTCGTTTTGAATGATTAAGACTGTGCCTCGTCCCGTGGGAGGAGAATATGACCTGATACAACCTGTAATGTAACATTTTCAACCCCTCCCCCCCCCCACCACCAAAAAGGTACCCCATATTATTTGTCATAAAATGATTTAAGCTAATTAATTTCTTTAAAAATAAAAGCCTAAAAAATAGTTGAATTAGAAAATGACTTGCCAAAATACTAACAAAGTTTCATGTACCCCCCCCTCCAACCTCCTACAGAAATACTGAAAATTACCACTGTTGCTTTCAAATAAAAAAAAAAACTTTCACTTCTTAATATTGCACTAGTTGTTGGGGGAAAAGTTTGTTTGCATGTTTAGAGATGTTTCCTTTTTTTTTTTTTTTTCGTGACAGGTCTGTAGGCATGCTATCATCGGTGATTCTAGAAATCGTTGGTTTGACAAGTCTGTTAGTGTGTTGGTCTTCAAATCTGGAAGGCTGGCCACTCACTGTGATGTAAGTGTTCTGAAGAGATTAGAATATGGGAACTATATTGTCAAGTGGCTTTCACCTTTTTACCCGAAACCTAATTTGTTTAGCCTTCCATTATACATTTGTAAAGCCACCTCATATCACTCCCCACTAAAATGCCTGGCCGAAATGCCCAACTGAATGCCCAGCCAGAACACCGGGAACCAGCCAGGAGCGATGAATGTCTACTGAATTCTAAGGCTAAGGTTTCACTATTTGCCTTCAATACTTGCAATTTCCTTGTAAACAGGCACAAGGGCATCACTGGGAGCATATCCCCCTAGGTTTTTCTAGTATGGACTGAATGAAGTAATCAAGTAAAATCCAGGGTGACATTCTCTTTGTATGGTCTTGAGCTTGCGATAGTTAATAAGAAGTTCGTCATATGGCTCTTTTTGGCAAGGTATTGTCAGCCAAAGGGTGCATTAACATATCTCATAATGTCCGTCGGCATGTGCATTATGGAAAATGCGGCCCTGACCAGTAGCCAATCACAATGCATTACACCCTGACAAGCTCTAGCCATACAATAATTAACAATAATATTTTTCACCGAAGTGGAGGTGAATAGTGGTAAATATCCACCACATTTACCGACACTGAGGTGAATAATTGTTTAAGTTTATACCACACAAGTTGAAAAACTAGCAGACTAAAACGTCACTTTCGGTAAACAAAGCGATGCATGAAGGCAGTTTGTTTCTCTTTAGCTGCTCGGTGGTGAATAGTACTTTGCTAATCACCTCCGAGTTAACCAATCAGCGTGCATGAAAAGCACTTTTCACTTGTGTGGTATGTTCCTTAATGTATAGTTATAGTTTCCTACAGGCTCCCTTAATCTCTATGTTAAACAACTGGCACAACTGAATGCTACTTCCCCCACCCCACCCCTCCACTACCAGCAACAAAATTTTACAGAGGGCTCTCCTCCCAAGGGGAAGCTATGTTCTCGATTCTTGCATTCACTGCAAATATAATGGAAACAACATTCTGAAGTGCTGTTGGAAATAAAATTGATATGGCCCTGTTTGGTGGGGTGGCATATGGCATAAATTAAGAGTGTTGAGCAGTTATTTACATGTACTTTTCTCTTGTTTTAGCACACTCCGTTTGATGGTGTTGTGGAAATAAATTCTGTTATTTTGGCAAACAGATATCTTGAAGAAAAAGGAGGCGAATGGAAGGTAGGATTGTCTGGAGTGAAAACTTGTACAAAGTGGTAAACAGTAACACATGAAAGGACACCTGTACTGCTCAGTAGCTTTCATTTGAGTAGCTTCCGGTAACGTTAAGTCATGGGCACGAGTCCCGCTAGCACAGAGCCGTAAACATTTTTCATATTTATCATATAATTTTATATTCTTGGGGGTGTTTTATTCAAAGACGTGTATGGCACAATCAACCGACTGACTGACTGACTGACTGACTGACTGACTGACTGACTGACAGACAGACAGACAGACAGACAGACAGACAGACAGACAGACAGACAGACAGACAGACAGACAGACAGACAGACCAACAGTCGGTCATCTAACACGACAAACCAAATCAACTGACCATCTAACTTAACGGTTGGATTATACAGCAAACTTGAATAGTTATGCTTGATGTTTCATGTAAGTTAGTTAATGATTTGATTTTGTTTTCAGGGAAGCTCAGAGATCAAAAACTATTTTGAGCCTCAAGAACTCGTATTTAAGGCAGATGATGTAATTTACAGTGCAGTTGAACAGGCCGTTGAGAAGTATCAACAAGCCGTGAGTTGATAAGATATAATTTTATTTGATTAAAATTCATTCAAAAAAATTATTCAGTAAGAAGTTGTTTCTGTGGTCATTCAAAAAACAAACAAAAAATAAACAGCAACAACAACAACAAAATTCTTCCAAAAAAGAACTATTTACCGATTGTAATTAGGGCAGATTTCCTTACTTAATCATTATAAAAATGCCAAAACGGGGTAAGTTAGACACCTCTTGCATATTTATAAAGCAATTTTAAATCAGTGTAAATTCGTGTACCACATAATATGATCACAAGGCTAGTTTACAGAGGGGATGTGTTTTCTTTTAACTGAAGGTATGTAAAAGGGGTGCTGCCATTTTCCATGGAAAGTATATAAAAGGCTTAGCTTATGTGTGAAAATAGTATATTAATGAGTAACGGTCTAGACCGCTGGGCGGAGCCAGCATCCTCATATAAGTTGAGTATCCCCTCCCCACCCCTTCCTCCCCGGGATGTATTTAAAACTAATCGCATGCTATTCAATTCCAGGCTTCTACTATAACCATCCTCAATCATTCAGTACGGGAGTATGGTAAAGGATTTATCAAACCTTACAGGATTCATCCAGACACGTTTGTACAAATGGCAATTCAACTCACTTATTACAGACTACATCGAAAGTAAGTTCATGTTTTTTCTTTGGTATTATTGAGAGATTACGCATGGCGTTATACGGCAAACGGCAAACGCGAGCTTGCCTTTCATTTTGTTACCTTTTTATTGAATTCAACCTCTTAAAGTAGCCGGCAGCCGGCCCTTCGTGATATCCTTAGTACCCGGTTTTTTGAAACTGGTTAACGTTAAAATGTAAAGCAAAGTGGCCAACGTCAAATTTCTCCTCACAGTATCAACCTTTCACCAAGAGAAAAGGTTCTGAGAATTAACAAAATGATCACCGAAGGAAAATGTCCTTGATTTTTGAACAAATTCTCTCAACTAATTTTATAAGAATCTGTATGGAGATTAGTCAGGGAAATTTGTATGTGGATATTGGGGCTTAAACACATCAAAGCGTTAATAATCATCTTGTGCGTTTTTATTCTTTAGACCTGCACCCACATATGAAACAGGTCAGACGAGACAGTTTTATCATGGACGGACTGAAACGGTTAGCAGTTTCATAGTTTGTTTTAATTGTGTGTGTTCAGTCTTAGGATTAGCAAGATTGATTTTCTAGATGTTATTGACTAAAGCGAGAGGCTTGCAGTGAAAGCTAAGATTTAAATTAAAATAACCTTTTGGTTTGTGATTGGCTAATGCTACTAAAGAGCGCGCGAAAGTGTCACGTGAATCAATCCGTGTTATGCTGATGTCGCAGTTGATTGGCTGAGCGTACAGCACCACGAGCCACGAAAGAAGCTGTCACGAAAAAACCTTTTCGCATGCTTTACTTAATGATCTTTTTCCTTGTTATTTGAGTAAACGTGAGTACACTACTCTTTTTTCGGTTTATTTTTCAGGTTCGCTCGTGTTCTGTGGAGGCAACAGCGTGGTGTAAAGCAATGTTCGATGAAAAAGCTGATGTAAGTAGAAGACGTGTATTGAGTCAGTTCAGTTTTGGGTGATGCAAAGAAAGATGTGACAGAAATCACCCTTGTTTCTTCCTTTCTTTTGTTTTTTACTCCTTTTGTTTTGTTGTTTTTCTTTGTTAGAACTCGACGAGGTTGCGACTGTTTCGTGAAGCTTGCAAGAAGCAAGACAAGCTCATGAAAGAGGCCATTAATGGACAAGGTGTGTTTTGTAATCCGATTTTAGTTTGTTGTTAAATCCATAGACACCTACTAGTAAAAAATTTCTCCGAGTAATACAAGCGGCAGTCCCTCATAAGACATTACTGTTCCTTATTCCAAGCAAGAGAAGTACCACCGCCCCTCTCGCGTTTGTTGAGAAGTTAGGATTTAAATGGACACCGTCAAGAGTTCACTTCAAAAAATTCTAGAACCTAAAGAACGTATGGAGACCTATAAATAATGGTCCAGCCGTGTTACATACAAAATAAATAAAACTTGTTCAATGTTGTTAAAAAATAAAAATGTTAAAACAAATGTTAAAAAATATTTTGCCAGTGTACTAAAGCTGCAGTGGAACCCCGATATAACGATCCTCGATATAACGATATTCCCGATATAACGATGCTGTATGTTCTATGCCCCGACAAAAGTTACAGTAAAATGTATGGGACGGAACCCCGATAAAACGACTCTTCGATATAACGATATTATTTTACTGCTCCCTTGGCATATCGTTATATCGGGGTTCCACTGTATATAGACAAGTGATATTTTTGTGATGCCATCAGGAACTTTAGATCTGAACTTGAAAAAGTTAGGCTAACTTTTTCAAAGTCTGCCCTTGTGGTCTGGAAAACAGCAAAAATGTTACAACGGTTTCCCTCTTCCTTAAACACCATTTTACTTTATATCTCCACGATCTTGATGTTTTAGTACGAGCGAGAGTACTTTGCCAATTTTAGTACGTTTTACTGATAAGCAGAAAAATCCCCGTCACACTGTCCCTTTGATATCTTGTTGTTTGTTTGTTATTTTTCGTCAGGTATTGATCGCCACTTGCTGGGATTACAAATTATCGCTGCTTCAGAAGGTGATGATAATATTTCAGATCGCATGGTTTGGTTTTTAGTTTTAGCCAGTTGTTTCTTTATGTATCTGTAATAAACGATATTGACCAAGTTTTTGTTCCTGTCAATTTCGGACCGAAAACACGAGGTTAATAAGTTGTTATTTCATCTCTCGCTTTGGAGAAAGGAAAACATTTCAAGTCAAGCGCAAGGGGAGCGGTCCGTACTGTAGAATACGGACCGTGAAATCGACCAAACAAAGCGCGCGTGTATTTTGTACTTTAACTGTAGACTGCTGCCAAATTCCAAGGGTAATTAAATGATGTAGCAGGGCTTTGAGTTAGGAGATCAGTAATTTTTTCCGCGGCTCCTCTTCGCGAACGTCTGAGTTACCTCTCCGACGCCATAACTCAAAGGGATTGTAAAATTGTGGTGGCTAATACTTTCCAGAAAGCCGCTTTCAAAAGCGCTAAAGAACGGCGTAGTTGTTTTTCATTAATTGAAAACAGTGAAAAGATATGCATAATTTTCTAAATCGAGAGTAAGAAAAACTGGAGTAAAGGATAATTTTGAGAAATTTGAAATTCGCCGACACGGTTTTTTGTTTCGTTTCCTCAGAAACGATACGGTATTATTTTGGCTTCGATGTGAACTATTTACACAGTGGGGGCTACTATCCAATCAGAAGAACGGTCGTAACCACAAAGTAAATACGTTTGACCGAAGGCAATTAATTTCGTAAAAACATGTTCTTCAAATATCGGAAAGATATTCCTCAGCATGACCAAAAAATATTGAGATTCGTTGCAAACAGAAATATCTGACGACTGCAATGGTTTTAAGTTTGATTAAAGCGATGTATTGTAAGAAAACTAGAGGAAGCTCTCGTAGCGTTTAATTGTTAAGTAAACATTCTAGCGATTTTCTGTAACGGAAGTAAATTTCCACCAATCAGTGTTTGCAAGCTCAAACAAAAACGGGATGACTTGTCGTGTTTGCTAGCACGGGGAGCTGCTATCCAATCACAAGAACGGTCGTAACCACAAAGTAAATTCGTATGACCGATGGCAATTAATTTCGTAAAAACATGTTCTTCAAATATCGGAAATATATTCCTCAGCATGACCAAAAATATTGAGATTCGTTGCAAACAGAAATATCTAACGACTGCAATGGTTTTAAGTTTGATTAAAGCGATGTATTGTAAGAAAACTATAGAAAGCTCTCGTAGCGTTTAATATTATTCTGAAACGGAAGTAAATTTCGACCAACCAGTGTTTGCAAGCGCAAAGAAAAACGGGATGACTTGGCGTATCTCGTGTTTGCTCGCACGGTAGAGCTTAAGTGCGCTACAAAGAGAAGTGCATATTTGCAGGTGAGTTACAAAGCTAATTTCATTTCATGTAACAGAGGAATGTATAAATGTGGGAGATTGCCCTATTCTATTTGTACAGGAAGATTCACGGCATCTTCGACGTCACAAACAGCGCGAATACACGCAAAATTGCGTGCGTTCTCGCGTGGATGTACCCGGAATTGCGTGATCAGTGTCACGTGCGTCGCAAAAACATTCGAGTCTACACGGAAAGTTGAGAATGAAAAAGAAGACAGTCAAGTTCTTTCAAATTTAAATTTTGTATGGACAGTTCGTATACAGGGTCAACTGCCGTTCGAACTAAATTTCTCCGTAGTTGATGTAACGCTCAACATTACTACCGTTGCAACTGCTGGAGCAGATTTCTAATTAAATTAATGATATAAACATTATTTGGATTATTCAAAGCCATCGCGGTCTGATCGAAACTCCACAGTATCGCCAAAAATCAAATCGTTATTATCAGTGTACCAATCAAGGCTGTTACACTGACAACAGAAGCAACTTGGCTGTGTCTTATTCTGTGGAGATAATTTTGTATTTGCCGGGAGAGCGTGCAGCGCGGATCGAGCAAAATACAATCCTGTATGACTATATACATGTATAACATATAACATAAAACTTTCTCTAAACTTGAATTTTGCTTAATTAAAAATCCCGGTTAAAAATCTGTGTATGGTAGCTTTTTACATTAATTTGCCCTGGTTGTTTACGTGTCTTTGTAAAGTGACAACAGCCATTTGATTCGGGGTGGAAGCAGAATCATGAATCATGAATCATAGCTGTAAAATTGTAGGAATCATGAATCTTTGTGTTTAAAATATTGGAATCATGAATAACGGAGATGGCTAAAAGAATCATGAATAACAAATGAATGTTTCCATCAATATTGGAGGCTTGTGAATATAGAATATAACAACAATAAAACTGATGGCTCATTTTACTAAATTCTTAACAACTATACTCCAGAAATGGCCTGAAATCGTATTTCTGAGCATCTAATTTTCAAAATTTTCTGGGGGACCATGCTCCCAGACCCCCCTATAGGAAAGCAGTGAAATCACGAATGTGCCCTTGGCGTCACATCTTCATCCCTTACTAACTTTACAGTGATCGAGAATGTTACACACAGTGAATATTTAGAAATAATTTGACAACTAAAAATACTTTACAACCGGGTTTCCGGCATAATTCTGTACCAGAAGAATCTTCATTCGGGAAATTCTGCTAGCAGGGAACCGGCAACCAGCTTGTAAGCGAAAAACAACAGAAACTGGTAACACGTTATTTTGAAAACTGGATGAAAAAAATGAAAAATGAATCATGAATATCGAATAAAATTTATAAATGAATCATGAATCATTGAGGTAAAATAAGACAGGAATCATGAATATCCAAAGTCCAATGATTCCGCTTCCTCCCCCGAATTTGATTTTGAAGAAATGGCTTCGAAGCAGTGTGCTTATCTCTGTTCTTTTCGACCAGGGTTTTGGTTTGTTTTGAATTTGGCATTTATTTGATTTGAGCATGTGATCAACTCAGAGAAGTATATACCTCAAGCTTTTTGTCAAAAGGTAATAATTTCATCTACGATTAAAGTGTTGTTTTTCATTTTATCAGAGATCAGTAGTCACAAAACACTTTATTTATGGAACTGATTTATTTTGGATTGTTTGTTTCAAAAAATAAACCATTTAAATCAGTTGCATTACTCTGATCGTGCATTTTACTCTTGTGATTTGATGTTTCCTCACATTGATAGGAATATATTTAAATATTTTCTGTAAGTTATTTTTCCATTCATGTTACATTCAAAGTTATGCTAAAAGGTGCCATTTTAAGCAAAAAAGTGTTCTGCAGAAATAAAAAATCATTTTAATTTTCACTGGATGATTAAAAACGACAAAGGCAAGCTCCCTTCACTTAACTTAATTTGGAGAGAAAGACACATGCTATTTCTATAAAGAGAAATATTTATGTGTTACTTGAACTCTTGAAAGCCAAACTGCAGCAGGACGTAGTTTATGTCTCCTTTACATAAAATGGACAGTAGGTGTTAAATGGGAATTTAAATTACTACTGAATATGAAGTTCTTCTTTTCATTCTTCACTCGTGCATAAATTCGGCAAATTCAACATACACTAGGACCTTCTCCAAATTAAAGTTAACCACAAACCCATCCGCAATCTGGAAACGAAACACTATTTCTTTTTGAAATAGCTGCTTGTTTGGTTAAGTGTTGTTCTGCTCTAAGTGTGGTCTTTTAAGGTATACGGCAACCTTTATCAGCAGTAGGGAGTTGTTTTCTGTGAGGAAAAAAACCTTTCTGATCCGACTAAAAGGAGTTTTCAAGAGTTAGAGTGAGAGTTTCATTGATTTTTGCCGGTGCGCATGCGCCCGGCTATTTACGTTTACAATTCTCCCACATGCGTGCGAGTTACGGCTTATATGACTTGTCCAAGTTACACCAAGGAAAGTTAAGACCGTACTTACTAGGATCATTTCTATAGTACGCGTCCCGTCTTTGTACCCTAACAAAGACAACACCATCAACCGTGATGACGATGCGAAGCGTTCACCTCTGAGCGCGAAGCACGTCGCCGACTTTGTCTTTCATGGCAATCGGTCGGCGGCGATTGATGACCGTTCCTTTTCCTCCTTTAGTGGGGAACTGGAGGAGGTGATCGCATTCTGAGCGGTTGATTTTTTCAATTTAACTGAGGAAAAGAAATCTTTCAGAGTTTCCATTTTAAGTTGGGATTCGCGAATGAAATAGAGATTTCGCTGACAGTTTCCCGAATTTCGTTATCTTTAAGTCGGGTCACGATTTAGTCACACAACTTTCGCAACGAAACATGTCTTCGCTTGAATACTCTAAGTTTTTTTCGGCATGTCGCAATATAAACTGAATCGATCAATAAGAAACAACTTGTGTTGATTGTATCTCGTGGTTTGGTAGCGAATCGACGTTTTTGACGGTCGCTTAAAACAACGAAAATCTCTTATTGCGAAATTTAAATACCCGACATTTAAAAGCCACGTGCGTTGCAGGTTCAATGGCTGTTGCATTTTTGTCGCCAATTAAATTTATACATTGAATCTTTATCTACGAGCTTACATTAATCGAAAAGAAGCGTTTACATATTTCATATCTTTAACTAACAGTTTTATTTTTGGTTGTGGCGAAGCAATGTCGCTTATATTTTAGTGTTCGGTTTTCGTCCGTAATTTACAATTCAAATGTAACTCAATAGGTGCCAGCATGACAACTGGTGTTTCAGTGTTGTCTTGCGTGACAACTAGTGCGTGACTATATAAAAGAATTTATTTATTGCCGTAACTGTTTAACGATTTGAAAATAAAATAAAAAAATAAATAAAAAAGCGGGTATTAAAATATCCCGGTTTCTGAAAAGGTAAAAGCAAAGAGACGAGAATGAAATTGCATAGCTTAAACGATTCTTGCTTCGTTAATACGGTATACCAAGCGGTTGTAAAAATAATTTGTGTGCATACTTTTTTTTGTCGAATATTACGGGCCCTGCGAAAGTTTGTTTATTTTATCCTTCCTTCAGTTTGATTGAAGCAAACGGAAGAAACAAAGTCTCTAAGGCCATAATAAAAAGTCTTAAAATGCTGTTCTTGAGAGTTTATTTTCTTCAGTCCTTTTTAAGAAAATCGCACAGCATTGTTGTAAGGACAATCATATTAATACTGATATCTGGGTATGGGTAGGTAAACCAGCGGTGCGACTGCACTTCATTCTTTTTCTCTACTTTGTTATCCAGGTATGCCAACTCCAACTATCTTCTCGGATAAAGCTTGGACAGCCAGGTATGTGGAAAATTCAGCACACTATCTTAAAATGATTTTCATTTTCACAGACCGACTAGTCGGACAAACGGACCTTTCCATTTTGCATTTCTTTCCCCAGTGCCCCGCAATTGTGAAAATCTTCTAAACTGAAGTAAGGCAACGTACCGGTTTATTTATGATCGAACGATAATTTTCGATCAGACCGGTCCGCCGATTAAAGTAGACCGCCTCCAGAGTAGAGGTGGTACCAAATATACCGGTCGGACCTAACCGAAACGGACCTTTTTATTTGATATCCGACCGAAATTTCCGAAACTTTCGGTCTAATGGAAACCACCCGTCCATTTGGGACGTTTTCATGTCAATCTCATTTCTTCCGCTTTGCCCACGCGCCGTGGCACTCAGCCCCCGCTCGCTCGTTTTACTCTTAAGCTCCTGGAACTGCCCGCTACACAGTTTAACCACTTTTCTCCTATTATCTACATATATATATATATATATATATATATATATATATATATATTTTAATCCTCTAGAATTGCTCGTTGATCATGAAGACTGCGTTCCCTTAAATTTTAACCTTTACTTGTTGTATTTTTCAGCGGTGGAGGTGGTAACTTTGTCCTGTCGACAAGCTGTGTAGGGTTTACGTCAATTCTTGGTGGATGCGCTGCGATGGTGAAAGACGGATACGGAGCATTTTATAGCATCGAGGAAAACAAGTGAGATCCTTTAATGGTTTTAGCGAGGTTCCGTCGACTTTTGAAAGTACTTATGTGTTAACTTATAGTAAAATTCCGGTTATAGCCCCCCCCCCCTCCCCTCCCCCCGTATCTGATTTTCATTGCATCAAAAATGTATTAGCAATTTGGAGTGCATGACAGTATTGCACAGAAATCTGTTTAACATTTACGACATCATTGCTAAGAACGCCCAAAATCTGAAAAGCCCCAGTGGGACACTTACAAGGGAGTCATGAAAAACCGAGGCAGTTAAAAAAAAGACTGCATGCAATCAGTGCCTAAATATAGGTTAAGATGCCATCTTACCTGGGATGTTCCAAGTTTGCCAAAAATAGGCAATATAAGGTGCGTTCCATTAATCCCGATAGAATGTTCTGTCGCCAAACTTTAATTTAAGGCTTCTGCAACAATATAGACACCATTGTGGAAGACGGCGTAGATTATCAGATGAGAAATATTATTTCAGTTGCAGCATATCGGGCAAAATAGCGAAAGCATCTTTTTCGCGCTTGCTTACAGGTGTTAGTAGAAACTCAGCTGTGTTCTATTGGAAATCCGCGAATCTAATTGGTTCTCCCACTGTTTTCTATTCGCCGTTATAGTTCACCACTAAATTTTCTCCGATTCTGATTGGTTTAAATTGAACACGTGACGCGATAGTGCCCGTCCGCCGGAGGGCACTATCAGCCCATAGTGCCCTCCCGTGAAAAATGCCCTGATCGATAGTGCCCGCCCGTGACTGTTTTTCGTAAACAAACTGCCTGCAGACAAAAAAACCCAACCAAATTCACTGCATTTATTGGGTTTCTCGTCTGGTTTCTCGTAGTTTTTTATCCTCAAAAGTAAAAATAATTCACGATGCTTGTTTTTGTATGTGCGCGCGGAAGAAAATTTAGTGGTGAACAATAAAGACATCAGAGTGTTTCTGTCTCGGAACTATCGGTCTGATAGTTGCCCCTTGGAAATTTGATGTTCTTAAAACTAGCATATTTGCCCTCGGAGCTTCGCTTCTCGGGCTAATATTTGTTTTAAGAACATCACATTTCCGCGGGGCAACTATTTTACAATTAGACGGCAAGCTCGAGGTTTCTACCGGCTGATAGTTGGCGAGGGGCGAAGCCCGAGCCAACTATCAAAAGCCGGTAGAAACCGAGAGCGAGCCGTCTAATTGTGTTAGCATAACCCACTGACCGACCTATTAAACACAAAATATAGCTAGAGTTGATTTATTGAATGTTTTGTTTGATAAAATTCAGCGAAGGCTAAGCGCGCGCTCCGAGAGCCTTCTACGGATCAATAGTAGGCACCTGTGTAGCCAATCAGATTGCGCGATTACCAATAGTAGGTCAGTGTGGTTATGCCAACAGCCGATAGTTCTTCGACAGAAACACTCTATTGTTAAAATAGAAAACAGTCGCGCGCGCGAGTAGCTCTTTAAGTGGTAAATTTTCTTGATTTTTGTCTTCAAAGTGCACAATATTGTAGGTTTTGGACTGCAATCCTTTAGAGTTTCTACTAAAACAATTAGACTACTCGCCCTCGTTTTCTATGAGCGATAGTCAACTCGGCTACGCCTCGTTGACTATTTACTCATAGAAAACTCGGGCTCGTAGTCTAATTGTTAATTATGTTTCTCTTCGAGTTCCGACTGGTTCAAGCCGTTTTTACCCCCACATTAAGGCCCTACATACGCCAGTTCGTGTTTTTGCAGCATTGTGTCAGCTCGGCGGTGCAGTAGTATGATTATGCGACAATGATCCCAGTGCCAATCTTTACTACCTTTATATTTGTGTGCTGCACAAAATGAAAGCGCGGGAAACCGTGCAACCAATGGAATGCGCGGGAAAGCATATAACCAATGGAAAGAATTGGAAACCATGTAATCAAAGGAAAGCGCGAAAACCACATAACCAATGGAAAGGGTGGGAGAGCATGTAACCAATGGAAAGCGCGGGAAACCATGCAACCAATGGAAAGGGCGGAAAAGCATGTACCCAAAGGGAAGCGCGGGAAACCATGCAACCAATGGAAAGGGCGGAAAAGCATGTAACCAAAGGGAAGCGCGGGAAACCATGCAACCAATGGAAAGGGCGGAAAAGCATGTAACCAAAGGGAAGCGCGGGAAACCGTGCAACCAATGGAAAGCTGGGTGAAGCATGTTACCAATGGAAAGAGCGGGAAATTGTTTTGATATTTTATCAATCCTTTCCACTGGCACGGTCACATTTGTATGGAGTCCTGAAAGGAGAATTTGTGAGTTGACATACTCGTCTGCTCTTTTCTCCGCAGGATGAACTTCGTTATTGCGACTTATACAAACTCTGATGTCACGGATGCCAACAAGTTCCAGGACTCGCTTGAAGAGAGCTTTAGGGAAATGAGGCGTCTTCTACTCACTTCTAAGCTGTAAAATACAAACCTCTGGAAGCTAAAATCTTATATCAGGGACCGCGGAGCCGGGGGTGGGGGCTCGGGGGCTAAGCTCCCCCAATATTTCCGAAAAAATAAAGACAAGACTTTCTAAGAGAAGAGTCTCTAAACCCCACTTGTCAGACCTCCCCCACCCCCCCCCCACCCCCGGTGGAAAAATGTTCCGCGGTCCCTTCGTGTCTATACCACAACAAGTCAAGTTTTACATTTTGAATGTACTATGCTTTTTTTGAAATGATCTTATAATTTTTAAATGTAAAATTTTATTTATCGTAGAGTGTTGCGATTGCGGTGTTCCATTCACTGGGGTAATCGGTAATATAAGTATGACCGAATTATTTTAATTATGAAGAAAAACAACAGAACACACTGTCGGCTCGCGGTTTACGTCCTCAAAAAAAAAATGGTTGTCGTTGGCTTTGTCGTTTTGCAGAAGACGGCAAAAAGAGGTACCAAGATGTACCAGTAACGCACGTAGAGAGGCATTCCACTGCCTTTAAAACATATTGTTTTGTATAACAAAACGACCGATAGAGCGCGGAGTCTCAATCTAGTTCCCACGGTCTTAATATTCGCCTCTCCCACTCCGCCCCGCTCCCGTGCCTTCACTACAGTAAAAAGGCGGTTTTGACGGTACTTTGTGTCCAGATGGTTACGCTGTACTGCAATAGAAAACGTTTAGTTTTTTAGGAAAATTTTGATCCCAAAATTCTATATATACAAGCATCTTATTCTCGATTAAGATTTTCCTATACAGATTGACTAGGCTCGGTTAATAAGAACTAAGTAAAACTCTTTTTTTCCGATTAAAACGGCTTCGTTCTGGTGTCGATGTCACGATGTTTTGCAGAAACATGGAGAGCAGCCATGGGGGGGGGCGGGGGGGGGGCCGGGTAGCCCTTGCCGTTCGGTAGTACTTCTGCTGAACTGAAGAAAGTACTGTGGGTTGGTTAGGGACTGGGAACGAGGTGGTAGTGATTGTACGGGATTTTCTCGTTTTATAAAAACCTGTTTTTTATTTGGTCCTTTTCCATCTAAAGATTCCAGATAATTTATATAGGCTACTGTCAAGGTTACCGGCGTTTGATCCGTGGCCAATTGTACACAAGTTTACTCAAGTGATCAGTGATATTTGATCTTCGAGGCGAGGGTTAACGTTCTAACCTTGGCAAAATTTTAATTAATTTGTCTGTGGTTTGATGAGAGACGAAAAGTTACATCCGTCTATTGTGTTTACTTGACATAATTTGGTCACATACTGATTACAAGTTTATAATAGTTCATGGAACATTGATCATGAGTTCTACTGCATCGAATATAGTTGTTGTACACTGAGTCATCATTAGTTTGATCTCCTGGGAATCGTTGAGAAACAATTTGTTAAATTCACTTGCTAACTTACATTACAATTCAAATACAAACTTCATTCACACTTTAAATAAAACGGAACAAAATACGAAAATTGAAATCAAATTAAACCATGAATTAATTAGAAGATGACTGCAACTCAGCATTTAACATTATGCCAGAATTCTCCAAGTAGAAAGAACGAACCCTCTTGTACTGGGTACTATGTCATTGAACACATCTTATACGATGAAGATGTACATTAGTAAAGTAAAGCGTACATTAGTATAGAGGTAACGGTGTAGTACCAAGAAACGATTTGCTCAAATTTTGTTTATTAGGAAAAGGATATTTTGAAAAATCAATACACTTAATATATTCAGATACATGCATCCATTTCATCCGCACAAAGTGTCAAGCAGCAGAGTAGAGTTTGGCATCAATATCATTTGTTTACACTTCAGAACTCTTGATATTGCTATCAAGTTTTTATCGCACCTTCTATTCAAACTATTGCATTAAAAATATTGGTTTTGCCTTAGCATTTGCATGATAAAACATAGGGAATATGTTTTTACCTTCAATTTTCAAAACAGGGTCAGTACTGTTACGACACTAAATCTGAAAAAAGTTGAGTTCAATAAATGTTACTAATAAACTATGTAAACACTGTATAAAGAGAAAGGTTTTCTATAGTTTTATCAGTTAAGCCTGGTTTTCACTGGCGACGCAAGCATAAGCGCAAGCACAAGCGCAAGGATAACAGCTCTTATTTCTCCGTGAAAACGGCTTCGACTCAAGCAAAAGCACAAGCGCATTGCATTTTGATGCTTGTGCTTGTGCTTGCGGCAAGCACAAACACAAGGATTAAAACTTGTCCCTTTTGCGTGATCGTACTTGTGTTTGCGCTTGTCCTTGCGTCGCTAGTGAAAACCAGGCTTTAGGTTTAAAAATAATTTTTGATGTCGTGATTCATGCAAAAGAGCTGCGATTATATTTTTTTTTTCTGTCAGTAAAAGAAAGCAATCATTATACTGTCCTTAATTAAAACAATCGATAAGACAAAACAAAAGAGTCGCCAAAGAAAGCGGTGTCGTCAAAACAATTTCTGTTACTTAATTAAAATGACTAATTTACAAAAGGAAAAGGCGTTCTCTAAAATTTATTTTATATTAACGTGGTTGCACGCGATGGACAGTTACAAAATTAAGACCGATTATTTGTAATGGGATTGTCAGCCGCCATATGAAAGATGGTATTTGGTTTATACCAAGTTGAAGAATTAATTAGATCTACCTTAGTTTATTTTAAAAATGAACTTTGAAAAGATTTACTTGATGAATATTGACTAGTAACCCCGGTCACAAGATAACATGAAAAATTCTGGTAGGAAAATGGGTCATTAATAACTTTTGAGTTTCAAGATTGTCAAAACCTTATCCTTTCATGATTATGCGCCAAGTCCGGCTAAGTTCAAGATGAAATAGAAAATCTCAAATTTGCGATAACAAACATTAAAAAAGAAATAGCACCACGCTTTCCGGCTGTGGTACATTACACTATCTGCGGCTATAAAGTAGCTTTCATTTGGATGTCGAATTGCGGCCGACTAAAGTTTCTCAACCTTAACAGGGACGGTGGAGGAGTTTTCCAGGTTTGGGGGGGGGGGGGGGGGGCTGACTAGTGACTTTAAGTGGGGGGGCTTAGAGACTCTTCTTTTAAAAAGTCTTTATTTTTTCAGAAAAAGTGGGGGGGGGGGGCGGGGGTTAAAGCCCCCCCCCCAGCCTCCCCGACTCCGCCTCCGTCCTTAGTAGTTAGAACCACCCCAGTGTACACCCCGAGGGCAGACTAAAGTACTGCTTTTAGCATTCAATTAAATGATCATGCTATTAGTCTAGCGTTTCATCCATAGACTATATTAAAAGAGTAAGAAATTCGATTCAACGAAAAAAGTGACGACTTGACATATTGAGAACCAGAGTAGACACAATTTTACAGGACTGGTTAATTCTTAAAGAGAAAATGACTGTTTCTTAATGTTAAAATGATTTAAAATAACTACTTCAATTCGTCGAATTGGCAGTTCACGTTTTAAAAGAAACGGAAAAGTCGTTCTCTGAAGCAATTTTTTTTCAAGAAAAACTGAATTTAGGTGTCAGTTACATGATATAGTTTAATTCCAAGTTGAAGAATTAATTAGGTCAACATTCGTCTGATTATAAGAACATTAAAAAGAAGTCAGAATTCACTGGAATATTGATAAGTAGCCCATGTCACCATATCACAACAAGATAAAATCCGGACAAAGGAAATGGGTATGTTAATAAACTCTTGGTTCAATTAGTTCTAATCACACGTAAATCATTAGCCGTCCAAGTTCAGACTGAGAAAAAATTAAAATGCTAAATTTCGGTTTGCAAAATTATCATGTAAAAAAGGCATTTTATGAAAGTGCTGTGAATAAATGGCCACACACTAGGATTTCATTTGTAGATTAAAACGTTAGTGAGAATATCTATACAGTAGTGCATTCCCAACCCTAACAGGCCAGCTTAAAATTATACAGAATCGTTTAGACACCAATGTATGCCCTGAAACGTAATTCTGGAACAAAATTACTGTCAATAAAACTGGAGCTTTCCTTGCTGTAAACATCACGAAATGAACCGGAAGATAATGAAAACCTTTCCTTCTTTCGCCTACGAGTTTTGAAGCTATTGTTCATGATGACCTAGAACCCTCTTCGAGCTGACAGTTTAAGTTTGTCAAATAACGAGATAAAACTAGATGATTGAGGGAGGGGGGGGGGGAAGGGGGTGGGTATACCAGTTTGGCTCATAAGTTGGAATTTAGGATGAAGGTTATTGATAGCCAGTACAACCTGCAGAAGTGTTTGTTTCACCAGCTCGTCTCTAAACGCGGTAAAATGCAAGGTATTTGATTTATGTTACTCAATAATGAAATTTACCCTGACATTGAAAGAAATGTCTAAATGTCGAGTTCATATAATCCGAAAAACAGGAAAGACGTTTCTTATGTTCTCTTCCTAATCCCTTAAAAGGGGAAGAATCGACCTAACACCAACTTCAAATATTCCCGGAAATATTTTACCATTTACATGTTCAAGTTTCACGCACGAGACATTCACATTTGTTGAAACTTGAACTGCACAAGTAATCTATCCGGTGAAATTTTGTTGGGATTTCCTGCTATTATACCACGACCGTAAATTGAAATACAAATGGGGCAAAACATTAAATAAAAATCAAATCGAAAAACATCAATCAGTCTTGAGTGCGCTTAAGTGTAAGTCTATACGAGTGTTAAATTTACCACCTCTTAGTGCCGGGCAATAATGACATTTTGTAAAAAAAAAAAAAAAAAGCGACAGCCAAAGATTGAAAACGTCGACTCTTGATGGTAAGATTGGATTTAGCGCTGGCATAAATCCGATACTTGTGATTTAACGGAAGGAAGAAACAAGCTAACCCGATTTATGTTGAATTATAATAGTGTCAGATACTAAAGCCTTGCCTCGAAGAGTTAGACTGTTCGCAGCCCTTTATCTTTCCGTATTTTTGCGATAAATGAGCGCGGGGAAAGAACGGCGAGAGAACTTGGACGCAAGAAAAATAGAGAGGCTGTGGACAGTCTATCGAAGAGTAAGCTTTATCGCTTTTATATTTTTCTCGAAAAAAAAAAAACATCTCCGATACCAAAAGCATATTTGACTGATATGCATATACATGTTTCTCAAATATACCTCCAGCTGATATCAAATAAAAGAAAGACACAAAGAATTTGCAACGTAAACACTATTATTCGTCAGGCAGTGTCAAACGTTAAACAACACTACGAACAAGGGATCGATTATTTGTTTGGTGCAATTACGGAACAACAAGTATTTCAAATGTCCGGACATCAAGTTGCCAAGAAGGCGAACAATGTCCTACCACCCTCCTACGCTTCTAAAGAGCCCACATTGCGATCATATTTGCATTTATTGACAATGACTCTTGAATAAATGATTTGAGCACACAGGAACCGGCCGATTGAAAACAATTCAATGCTTTCGCCGCGCAAGGCTTTCGATAAAAATCTGCGTTATTAAAGTCATTTCTGACAATGCGCTCTTTAGAAAATTGCAATTCGCCGAACCGCGCGGTGTAGTTCACTTGATACACTTGAAGTGCCTCGCGAGAGACATGATCAGCCGCTAAAAGTTGTAGCGTTTCGACAAATTCTCTCAGCCATGACAGATTAACAAACGAGTGTTTGCATATCTGTAATCTGTTTTGTACTCTATTGTTCGCAGCGTTAAGAGGCGAACTTAAGGGCATAATAAAGTAATATGCGGTGTACTTTTTCCTCGCTACACATTTCGCAAATGCCGCAATACACAAAGGCTCCTACAAAACCCTCTTTGTCCAAACTGGATTTTCTTTCTTTGAATCGCAAAACTTCCGCCAGAGAGGACGTGATCAGTGTATTCAACCGATGTTTTATCTCTCTGCAAATGCTTATCTTGTAAAAATTACCACTTCACGCCTTCCGTCGAGTAATATTCAAAACTAACCACCATGTATAGTGTTGTTTTGTCACGTTGAATTATTCAACATCCAAGAATAAACTTTATATTTCTATATCGAGGTTTCCTCGAGGACGGAGACCATGGACCAGTCGCAATTAGCTTTGCTGTTGTGACTGCCAATAGGTTCAACTTCGTTTTCTTCTGCCAGAGTTGAATTACTCTGCGAAGGAATCTGAATGTCCACCTCGTCGCTTGCTCCATCGTTGAGCTCAATTTCGGGGGCAACTTCGGTGCACCCGGCCGCCTCATTTATGTGGTTATCACTGTTAGCTGTCTGACCCGGCGAGAGAAGCGAGTCTTTCTCGCAAATACATCCAAATGTCTCGCCGCTAGTTGAAGTCTTTTCTACGTCGCTATGTCTCGTATCGAGCGAGCTTTCCGTCCGCTCCCATTCTATACTCGCTCCCAAATGACAAGACTGATTGCTTCGTTTAAGTCTATCAGGGGTTCGGGTCTTGGACCGTAAGCTAATCGCGCTCGCCGCAGAATTGCTGCGGGAATTTTTGAAAGCGCTCATGTTGTAGTACTGTCTGTTAGCTTCGACGTTTGATATCACGTCCACATGAAGGTGCGATATGCTGTTTTCGCTTAAACCTTCTGCGTGAAGCTTTCGGCTCGCGACCTCTTGGTGATGAAACTCGCTGCGCGCGTCTGCGAAAGCTTTCGATATGATCTTTGCCAAACTCTTCGCCTCGTTGTTGCTCTTGCACCACACAACATTGCATTCTACCGACGCTGCTTTCGATCCAAACTGATACGTAAAGAAGAAGACTCGCTGATTCGATTTGGACACTCCGCTGAATCGAATCCGTCGCAGTAGAAAGACCTTCTCCTCGTCCTCTGTACTGTCCCTGTCGCGTAAGGACAGCTCTTCTTTAGTCACCTTCAGCGAGTAGTGGTCCAAAGATTTCAGCTTGGGCTTCTCCTGCGCGAAAATAGCTTTTACAGTGTCGCAGATTTCCGAAAAACCTGGACTGCAAAGCTGTTGGGAACCCAGATACTTTACAGAGAACGTCGGAGTGTGTACATTAAAGTTGACTCTTTGGTAGTCCCTGTCGGCTCCTATGCATTTGATCGTGCTCTCAGTGGGCGACACGAAAAGAGACTGATCATGTCCCGAATATGTCGTGCTTGAATGTTCAGTCGACGGAGTTTTTATCTCGTTGTTCGCGGCATGTTATGTGTTTGTACTCGAGAGGGGTTCTTGTGTATTTATCAATCAAATGAAATCGTAGTCGGTTCCATGTTGAGGTGAGATCAGCACGGTTATTTTTCTTCCGAGTCAGATATAGAGGCCGTTGAAGTTCCACTTCGACAACGAAGCGCTGAAAACAATGATAATTGACAGTTCAATGATATGCAAACTCACCACTCGGGGCGAAAACGTTTTTCCTTCCTGCAAATCGGTCGAGCTTATTGTGCAGACAAAACAACTGATCTTATAAACGGATCCTCGTGACTTCTGTAGCCTTCGTGTACGCTTTCACGCCAGCTCGTTATCTTGTGCGCCTCGCGTGTTACTTTTCCCTTCAGAATTCAGTGTTACTCTAATCGAATTTCACGATAATAATCGAGAGATGTCGATGACATGACATGGTTTAAATTAATCATTACAATTCGCTCCACTGCCCCCGCGCTCTCGGCGATTGCGTATGCGTATTGTTCTCGACACAAAATTATTTCAGCGGCAATCGCTCGGTTTATGCCGGCAATGCCGAATCTCCCAGGGGACTATGTAAAAAGATACAGGCAGCTCAGCTCGGCTTAGACTTTGCCTGTCCAGAATCTACTTTCCTTGTGTAACAATGTGACAGAACTGTCGCTTTTGTGGACTTGGCTCTCTTGCTAATCAAACAAGGCTCGTTTGCATTAATATGCCAGCTGTCAAGGACAGTTTTAAATATTGATGTTTTCACGTGAGGCAAATCCGGTAGGTTTGATTTACGTCAAATGTATCGCTTTACACACTTGAGATGAGTCAGATCGGTTTCCCCATTCTGGCTCAACAAGAGTTCTGGAGAACATACGAAATTCCGCTTGTATCCTTCTCGCGACGATGGCATGTATTCATCAGGGATAAGAAACAGCTTATAACTCACTTGTCTATATTTGCGAGCGAAAAAACAACACCCTGGAAAGAGATACTGATGACTGCACGGCGTTTTAATCGTGTTTGTATCCGATCTGCAGTGGTAATCAATAAACGTGACCCACGAAATTGGTCGAGACAGCGATTATAAATAGCGATGGCAGTTAAGTGGGTATTTACTCATTTCTCGAAGACAGACACGGATTTGAACGATTAGTGTCGCAGTAAATCTTTTTGCCTATTAACTGATGCAAGGAGACACTTTTTAAAATGTATTATTATCGTTTGGAAAATGCCCGTCTGGGTAAATATCGCAATAAAAGCAAAACATCTCGTAAACAACTTGAGGACTTGTGGTTTTAAAAACCACAAAATAGCAACAACAGTAACATTTTGTAGGTCTCGATTGACGAGCTTTTAAAAGAAGTTCGAATCGCGTGCAGACTGTCGTGTCTGAAAAACACGACATAGCTTTTTGATCTTGATAATTACCGCTGACCGCCTAGCAGGCTTATTGAGTTCGGTGTTCATTTCTTGAAGAAAGGCATTCAATTAGAAATTTAATAAAGTTTGAATTTATTTGAAGGTACGCATAACTATTCAATTCCTGTTTTTGTCTTCGGCTTCGCCTGCAGGTTTCCGCTTGACATATATTTATGCATGACAAAAGAGCCTCGCAAATTTTCCGTGTAATATGAGAAAAGGCACGTAAATTTGTTCACAGCATGAGTTCATTAGATCATTTCGTAACAAGCTATTTCCATTTTATTTCCATTTTCAATTATCCAACCTATTAATTAAAAAAAATTCCCAAATCTAAGACAAAACAATGATCAAGATATGCAAATATTTTGATAAGTACTTAGTACTTTCAGTTGTTGAACGGCGATAATGTATACATTGAAGGGAAGTCTTTGAAACTGTTTATAATTTTGGAAGTAATTAAACTTCTTTAATAGATACTTTACCCGACTTTATCCTTTTCAGACGTCTGCGGAAGAGGGACAGAAATAAGCTAACCCTACGTAGGCAGCTCTTCGCCCACCGTCTGGAACTTGTAACATTTATATTCGATAACTACAGTATCTCACTTATAATTTTCGATCATTGTTAGGATCAGTTAACCAATATAGAGCAATTAATGCCTTGTAGAAACACATCGCTTGGTTTTGCCGTTGCAGAGCAATTCCATTGTAACATTTGGCCCTGACATAACAGCTGCGAGGGTATTGTGAAGAAAACATGCCTTAGGTCTTCTTTCCACAAAATTCCTTTATTATTAAATTTCCTTTTGGAAAGTTATTCATTGGCGTGATGTCAGCTGAAAGAATTGACGTCATCTGAGCTTTTTAAGCGTTTGTGATTTTGATTGATGGTGATTTCGTCATATCTTTTGTTAGAAATGAATTGAAAAAGCTGAGCACGGATCCACGACAAGCCCTTTACAAACGTTATGACGAAATAAGTCATAAGTGTAAAGTGGACAGACAAAAGAAAAGCTGAGTCAGTAAGTTTGCGTTTTAGACTGATTAAAATTGCTGAGCACGTATCCACGAAAAGTCCCTTACTATTTTGCAAATGTTGTGATGAAATTGTTGATTATGACAAGAAGACAGGTCAGACAAAAGGAAAAGATGATTCAGTAAATTTGCGTTTTACACCGATCAGACTAAGATAAAGAGCCGAGTGCATTGCTCCATCTCCGCTGTCCTCAGTCCAACCGTCCACTTTACGCTGTCCACTATCTGTCTTTCGGACTACTAGTGCCAGTTTACTTCCCTACTTATAAAAGCAGTTAGGAACTGTGATAATTTGCGTGAGAAATCAGTCTCGCCATTGTTGTGAAAACATTATTATATCATGACTGAAGACTGCTTGTATAGTTTCTTTTTCCTTTAGTATTTACCGAAAGGGTTTCATTGTGTATCCGTATTTATACCATGCCATAGAAAATACAGCCAATCAGAATTCAGGAAAGACGTTGTATATTCGACGGTATTCAACTCAACCTTCCCATCGTGCGCTGCGATCTTATTCTCGACGAAATTTAGTAAGCCTATGGCATGGTATAAAATAGTTACACAACACTTTCTCGTGGTATACTATGGAATATCCCACTTGTCACTTGTATTTTCTTGGTATACACACTCGCGTAAAGGCTCGTGTGTACACCGAGAAAATACAAGTGACTCGTGGGATATTCCATAGTATACCACTCGAAAGCGTTGCATAACTAGTATGTAGTGACCCAACGTGATCTAGAATAACGCATTTTGTGTTGAGTTCTTTCATTCTTATAACCCTAATCAGGGTCTTCATACTGACACTTCTAGGAGAAGTAAGATCCTGATCAGTCGTTGTTCGATTTAAACGGTTAATGATACGTATACAGGCAATTTTTTTCCTTCTCCTGTTGCTGATCTCTGAAGCATAATCGTGCTGGGATTTTTCCTTTTAGGGTCATTTCATCTTGCACCTGACGATTCGCTTGGAATTTGAAACATGTCGCAATAGCAGGAGGCTTTGTGAAACGTTTCATGCATGGTGATAAAAGACAATTAGCGAGAAAGTATCTTTTTCAACTCCTTAGACAACGAAATAAGATTAATTTGGACTCTTAGCTTTAGGTTTTCCTGTAGACATAACGCTAATTAAAATCCATGTGCCGGAAATCTTGTTTTTGTTCTCTATGCCTTTTCTATATCCCTTTGTTTAGCATAATAGCAAAAATTAATCGCTCGGTATGTTGTCATGAACAGAGACTAAATTATGCACAGCAGTTCAACATTTTATTGACAGACTCATTAGGAAAATGCGTTCAAACTAGATAACTTGTGTATAATGATGAAGGGGGGGGGGGGGGGGGGGGGGGGGGGGGGGGGGGGGGGGGGGGGGGGGGGGGGGGGGGGAGGGGGGGGGGGGGGGGGGGGGGGTATGTTTTAGGGTAGGTATGTGTCGCCCACGTCTCCAAAGTAGCACGTTTTAGAAAAAAGAAATTGCAGTCAAAATGATACCCCGTTCTAGGAACAGGTCAATCTTTTAACAACCCGTTTTCGACTACTGATGGCGTGAAACTTTTGAGCGTTCTAAATATCATGCACCGTTCTAAAAATCGTTTCTTAAATGGTACCCCGTTCTAGATCGGGAGCCCAAAATCACAACCCCTTTCTGCGGCACTTACCCGTAAAGGTACTTTGGGGGAGTACCCCCGGCGGGGGTGGGGGGGGGGGGCTGTAGCTCTGCGCTGTAAGAGCCTTCATGTAGCAAGGCGTTTGATAAGCCGAGATAGCTAATCAATTAAGTCGGTATAAAAGATAGCCAAAGATATGGTGTGCACGTGGGTATCGCACGCGTAGATTGATAATCGTTATATCTAGTTGATCTGGAATGTATGGTTCTTTAACAGAAGAGGTTAAAATTCTTAACCTGAAAAATTAAAGTTCTAGCATTCCTGTACTACAGCTGTGGTACTGCATGTAGTTAGACAATGGTTGGTCAAATTCGTGGAATTGAATTTCCCAAACCTGGCTCTGCTGTATGGCGCACCTGTTTTGTTACTAATATCAAAAAACCCGAAATACGGCAGATCATTATTCTCGTGATTTTTTTTGGAACACTTTTGTGTTTCAATGGCGGTTAAGTTCAGACGTCTGAAGATATTTTAAGCAAACTGAGAGGCAAGAGCATTAAATGGCTGACGCGACCTTTATTCCGTCTTTAATTCAAGGCTCTGTTTTAAGCGTGCCTTTGTGTGTCCAAATGCGGTGAACACCGTTGCATCTTACAGTGAAATTGTTGGTTACTCAGTTCACGAGTCATTTGAAGACAAACTCAGTGAATGATAACTTTAAATAATACATGGAAACAACCGCTATGTACACAGAAAACTGTTACAAAGACATTGCAAAGACAATTTGCAAATTGGCTTATAGGATTGAAGTTAAAACGTGGTGTCAGTTCCTAAGTCTTAGTCGCTCTTGAAAATCATGTCTGAAGTTCCCAAATGCCAATGCCCTCTCTGTTAAAATGTAACAGTTTTAAAATGTTTCATTTGCTCTATACAACCTTGTATAGCTTTTATCTTTACCTTGAAATATCAATTCCAATTACTGAATGATTGTCGGACATTTTGTCAAAATGCTAAGTACCCTAGCTACGGTAGAACTGGGTATCTTGCGTAATGCTCCTTTTGTCTAAGTACGTAGCTTTCTTGCTAGTCATGTTTAATCGGCTCAGACATTGTAAAAAAAACTGTCCTTCCAGCTTTACGTCCTTATCTTTTTGGCGTGTTTTTTAATGTTTGTTCTGTTTTGTTTTGCATTTATTTTAGGTCTTTATCTTGTTACATTAATGAAATTATACGAATAATGCATCAGGAATCTGAAACATATACTTACTTTTAGAAATTTTTCAGAATTTAGGGATTATTCTTTATTGAAGGGGCACGTGTCGGCGTCTTGATTGTATAAAACTAACTCTTTGCTTAAGAGAGGTCACCGGGCCCGGTGGCCGTATTTCAAGGAATGGCACAATCAGTACGTCAGGTCCTTTTTGATGGCGAAAGAAGTGGATGGACAAAAGCTCGTTGTGATTGTCAGAAAAATTTTCTCTAGGTATGAAAGTACAACGCACAGTTGAGAGTATGGGTATTGTTTGCAATAATTAACTTCACATTGAAAATCAATGTGATCGAAGGGGCACCTCGACCAAATTTTCAATGTGATCAGATTTGGAAATGATTAAATTCCATGCACCAATGCTGAAGCGTGTCATGTACTTCACTAACCCCTAAGAAGAACTGCGTGGGAGGCTAGTACTTCACCTGAACGATCCCTTTTTCAGCTGTTGGCAGTTGCCATTCCGGATGTGATCTCTTAAACAACATATGATCGGCGACAGAGAAGTCATTCTGTCCAAAAGAAATCACAAAAAGAGATGAACAATGGGGGCTAGCTCGATAACTCGGCAAAATCTACCAAGTTATATTCATACTGATACTCAGAGTACATTTCGCAAGATGGTGGGCTCAAGAGTAACTGGGAATAATTATTGACAGACCTGTTCAAATTTACCCGAAGAAATTACGACGTCATTGACTAGCGTGCGTCACAAAAATAACCGGTTTGCAAATTTTGCTGACGAAGCGAATATAAATCACCAAGTTCGTTCTGCGTGCTTTTGGAAGAATAAGCTACTAGACACAGGCGGATAACACCGGATTTGGCGTTGTTTTCATCTCCGGATAAACCACTTAGCATTCCGACTGCTTTTTGTCAATAAAATTCTAAAATTAGTCCCGTTACAAGCTGCAATTAGATAAATTTTTGTATGTGCACGAGAGGCTGTGAACGCCCCTGTAATTAGGCTCTCAACAAACACATTTTCAAAGATTGTGCTGTTTTGATTAGTTAGGTGATGAAACCTTCCGTGGATACTCACTGACAACTGTTCAAAGCGTTTTCTGTGTAAATTAAAGCATTTAGTTTTTTTTATTTATTGCCAAATCCCCGTTTCAGCCATTGAGGTCACGTCCTCTGGGTGCAGACATAATATAGACGACATCAGATAAAAACTTCATTAGTGTTTTCCAGAGTGAAGTGTCTTAAGATGACACTAAAAAAATATTGCATTTCAATAGTTTTGTTGTCTGAAAGAACAAAGGTGAAATACTTTACCTCAACTCAAGAACGTGTAAGGGTTTAATCAACCGCAGAAATTGAGCAATGTCATCGTATTAATTAGTCTTTGGCACACAGATGAGACACATCACGTTTTGGACCGCTTCAGTTGCCAAATTTTCATATTCTAGTTTTCAGCCGCGTGTTGCTTGTGCCAGCTTCTTGAATTTCATTTTTTTTTTCGACTTGTTTCTAAAAAAGACGTAGCCTCGAAGACGTGAGAAAACTACGCATTTGAAATGTCTTTTTCTGGTGTGGCGTATGGGTGTGACTGTATGGGTTTGGGGGCGGGAAGTTAGTACGAATGGAATGGGTCCATTTACATTGATTTCCCAAAAGGTTTTCTAAAGCGGCTTATAGATACATACATTGAATGTTTTTTTTTTCTGCACCATTTATAATACTGTACTTATCTGTTTAAATAATATTTCACCTCAATTGAAAGGAAGGATTTCTGTCAATCACAGAATTTACTAATATCATCGATTTATTGATTTGTCATAAGAAAATGAAGAATGGCATGATTTAAACACTGCGATTCAACAACCGCAACAGAATACAGTTTTCCTTACAATAGTTTAGTTCCCTTGCATTTTTTCACTACTATTTCTACGTAAAATGCTTAAATTGCAGTCAGGGAT
This sequence comes from Oculina patagonica, assembly GCF_052425735.1. Lineage (NCBI taxonomy): Eukaryota > Metazoa > Cnidaria > Anthozoa > Scleractinia > Oculinidae > Oculina > Oculina patagonica. The sequence goes on from NC_135764.1 coordinate 8,312,291, forward strand.
GGACTGATCAGTAATATGATGTCTAAAATTTTTCTGCATGACACTGACTTGTGTTAACGTTAGAATTACTATTTCTACGTTTTTTTTTTATTTTTGCGTTTCACTACCGTTATAATTTGATTTGGTGCTCTGGAGTTTAGTTTAATTAATTTTGAGAGTGACCTTAGCCAACGCTTATTCAGGACAAAAAGGTAAAGATAAAGCCTGCGTCGAGCCAGGTGGCGCATACAGCCCGAGCTTATCCCGGTTTCCGTAACATTAAGCGACCAGGAGTATCTCTACTCCCCCTGGATGGAGTGCCAGTCCATCGCAGAGTTACCCCCAGCATTAATTTGCCGGTACTTATTTATACACCTGGGTAGAGGAGGCGCTGTGAGAGTAAAGCGTCTTTCCCAAGAATCTCAATGACCCGGCCAGGGCTCGATCGAGCCCAGACCGCTCGTTCTGGAGTGCAGAGCGCTGTAACCATTAGGCCACCGCGTCACCCACAATTCAGGACAGAGTGTTTGCTTATTTCATGGCAAAACTGCCATTGTCTTCCTCAAGGGCACAACGTTAACTACTGAAGGCAAATCTTTCTTATCTCAAAATCTCAAAGTTAAACTAAATATTAGCCATTATTGGAACCGCGCTTTTTATAATAAGGATATTTATTGTAAGTAGAAGGCTAAACTGAATCAATCAACGACTTTTATCCTGTTCACTTAAACAAACCTGAACAGCTTTTAAAGTTTGGTGTGAATAAAGCTGTTCAAAGAGTTGTGATCGAGTTGCCGCGAGGAAGAAAATGGTCCTACCAGTTCAAGACTAAACGAGGTAGGCTAAGAACAGGCTGTCCAAGACAAAGCCCTGGGATTGTTATCGCGTAATTTCCCTCTGGTAAGTTATGATTTGCCAACATTCTTTTTAATCAGAATAGCTTGCTGCGGGCGAGTGGAACTACCGCCTACCTTACTAACGAATTTCCTGTTTCCTTCACAACAAAGTTTAATTTGAGCAACATTAATTCCTACTAGTCAGTAGTATTATTCTCTAGTTCTTTCCGGATTGAGTTTTGTAGATCGATGTTTTGCCATTGTCGTTTTTCTGTTTACCAGTTTAAAAATAATTCTTTTCCTTTTAGTTTTCTTCAAAAGTGGTTAAGAAAGTATTTGAAACGTGTTTTTCAGCAAAATCGTACAACTTTGAGTCTAAGGAAACTTGGTCAAGAACTAGACCGTTTCACTCAATTACCATATTAAATCATTTTCTCTATTTTTTATTTCACTAATGAAAATTTTGTTTTTAAAGACGACCGTTTTCCTGAGGGGAAATTGTTATTAACGGTAATCTAGAGCCAAGTTCCTTCTGAGCCTGATGGGCGCTGCGAAAGGAAATGAACGTTCAGATTTGGTTAAATCGTTGAGCCAAGGATAATGTACATTTGGTAGTAATCATGAATAATTTTTCATTCCCAAAATGTTGTGTCCATTATAAGCGCGAAAACAATTCTTCGACAACAAATTGGAGGAAATATTCCTGTCATCATAGAAACTGTCAATGCACAGGCAGACCACCCTATGTGTTCGTAGTTAATTATTGTTGTTGACATGAGACGAACAAAAGAAATTTTGAAATCGATAAGGGCTACTGAAATAAAGCTTTAGAATTAAAATATCTAAACTACATTTCGCTCTAAATATCTCAATAAAGTTCAATGAAATGTTTATCGACTCATGTGAAAGCGCTTAAAACGGCCCGCGCAGGCGAAAAAATACGACACATGAGTCGATAAACATTTCATTAAACTTTATTGAGATATTTAGAGCGAAATGTAGTTTAGATATTTTAATTCTAAAGATTTATTTCAGTAGCCCTTATCGATTTCAAAATTTCTTTTGTTCGTCTCATGTCAACAACAATAATTAACTACGAACACATAGGGTGGTCTGCCTGTGGTCAATGCGGCTAAGAATTGAGTTATTGTTAAGTGGAGGCTAAATGACTTTCTCTCTTTTCTGATTCCTTCAGTTGCAACAATTGGGAAAAACACTAGTTTGACCTCGACTATAAAACACACAATGTTTGCAACAGATGTTATCAGTACCATGTGTTTCTAGTGTTTTCGTAAAAGCTTACTGGCCGGGCTTTAAGTCCCTAAATGACACGAGCCTCTTCAGCGAAAATGAAAACTTCAGTGTCATCGTAGTCTGCAAGTCTAAAGAAACGTATTCCATGATCTATAATTTCTACAGAAAGACAGAGGTAACTTACCGAAATAAGGCACGCAGGGTTGACGTGAGTCGGTCCGGAAAAGGCGTGTGATAATAACCTTATTGACTGAACTTACATCAGACCAAAAGGAAGCTATAAAAGACCAGAATATTATATTTGGCTCTCGGTTGCTGAAGTTCTGTTGAGACATTGACCAGAACTTTTGTTGTACGTAATATTTCAGCATAACCATGCAAGAGAAAAGGCAACTTGCAAACAAATGATATTTCTCCTTAGTCAAGATGACTACGTTAGGTACCAGTGAATTGCAAGGAACAAGCTTCAGCGAAACATGGGTGTTATTTGATTTCCTTACAAGCCAGGGCTAACATCTAGAAGGAATTTTTAGAGCTAACGCCCTTTCTTGGCAATTTGCACAATTGGTTCTTTGTAAAATACTTCGGTTTTGTGTGACACGAACGTCGTCATTTTGCTACGTGATGAATTATACGCGACGAACACTTGATGATATAAGAAATTTATCTAGCAAATAAATGGTTTTATGCACCTTATGAACAATGAATCTGTTCGGGCTTACCGGTCAGGCGATAGTCACAAGATCTGGCAACATTACCCGTCGTGATATATAAGGCAGAGTGGAGCTATCTTCGGCCTCTTGACCTACTGTATGTGAAATCATGTTGAACACCTTTAGGCGCTGATACAACGTAATGAATCGTTATAGTTTATGTAATGTACAGGACAAAAGAATAAAAGAGCATCAGCTACAATGCAAGATAATATTTATATAGAAGAAATCTTCCGCTCGGTAGTGACGTTTTGAGGTTGACTTATGGCTTTTTCCCCCAATGGGGGGAATTGGCCGGGTTTTGGGGTTTAACACTGATATATAGTATTCAGGGTATAATGATTATTGCTTATGGATATTAAACACTATGAGTTCGTTAAAAAGACTTCTCGGGTTCTGTCGCTGGCGTAGCAGTTTAAAATATCATGGATCTTCAGAGCACCCCAGTTTGTATCTCCCTGTTGCAAGGTCTTATACTGAGAAACCTCATACGGACAAAGATGTAAAACACTTGATCAAATGCTTGTCCAAGGATGATGAAGAAAAGCAGATAGGAATCAAGAATCTGACGGAAAATGATGAGATTATCTCTGATAAGAACAGCATCGCGGAGATACTAAACAATTTCTTTATTGACCAGCCCAAGAAATTGACTACGACGCTTGATGGTGAAAGTCTATCAGATTCTTTGTCTTCAATTAAAAGGGGCAGCGCTTGTGAGTTTGATATTCCACCTATCACTCAGAAGGAAACAGCAGAGCTACTTCTATCTATCCCTGCGCATAAGGCAACTGGTGATGATGGTATTAGTGCCAAGTTGCTTAAAATTGCTGCACCTGCCATTGTCCCCTCACTTGCAAAGTTGCTAAACCATTGCTTGCGTACGAAAACTTTTCCAAACGCCTGGAAAGTTGCAAGAGTCACCCCGGTTTTTAAAGGAAATGGGAACAGGAACGATAAAAACAATTACAGGCCGATATCTGTGTTACCGGTACTATCAAAACTTTTGGAGAAACACGTCTGTGATCACCTATGTAAATTCCTGAATGAAAATGGTTTACTTCACAGCTTCCAGTCTGGCTTCAGGAAAAGATTCTCAACCGAAACGGCTCTGATACGGCTCGTGGATCAGATCTTATTTGATCTTGACAGTGACAAGGTAACCGGGATCGTCTTTGTGGACTACAAAAAAGCGTTTGATCTCATTGACCACCAATTGTTGTTAACAAAGCTCGGGGCGATCGGTGTAGGGGAGGATTATCTGCCTCTATTTACTGACTACATGAATGGCCGTAAGCAATACGTAAACATTGATGGATGTCATTCTAGTATAAGGGACATTACTTTGGGTGTACCTCAGGGTAGCATCCTAGGTCCTGTACTGTTTCTTATATTTATTAATGACCTACCCTCAGCTCTACAGGACACTGTGGCAGATATATATGCTGACGATACTACAGTTAGTTATTCCACCGACTATAGGTTAGCACCTTGGGCCGTCAGTGACAGTCTCCAGTCGGATTTGAATAAACTACAAAAATGGTCAGATAACAACAAAATGATTCTTAACGAAAAAAAGACCAAGACAATGCTCGCCACGGGTAAATGGCTTGAGAAAAGAATGGGGCACCAGCAGTTGCAAGTTAAATTAAATGCCACTGAGCTCGATCAGGTGAACTCACAAAAACTGCTGGGAGTCACAATCGACTCCAAACTGTCCTTCGATGAACATATCGATGACCTCTGTAGAAAGGTTTCCCAGCGTATTGCTGTACTGAAAAGAATTAAGAAATTTCTCCCTTTTCAACAAAGGATAGCATATTACAACGCGATGATCAAGCAAGACATGCTCTACGCCTCCGTGGTGTGGTCGTCGTGTTCTCTGGGGAATTTGCAGAGGATTCTTCGCCTCCAGAAACGCGCTGCGCGCGTTATCCTTGACGCCGACACACGAGCGAACAGCATTGAACTTTTCAAGATTTTAAATTGGCTTCCGGTTCATCTCGAGGTTAAAATAAACATCTTAACACAAGTGTACAAACGTATTAATGGCCAAAGCCCATCCTATATGAACGAACTTTTAGTGCCAAACTCTGAAATAAATGAAAGAAATAGTCGATATGGCTCTGTCAACTTGGCCTGCCCCCGTTTCAAACGAAAAACCGAAGGAGGGCGATCATTTAGCGTGAGAGCAACTAGACTTTGGAACACTCTTCCCAATTTCTTAAAGAAAAGTGAGAGTCTACATTGTTTTAAAAATGGCCTAATTGATTTTTACGCATCTAGCCTTAAGGACATTCATCATTTTACAGTTTTTTAATTCTTAATCCCTATTTTTAGAAATTTCTGTATTTTAATTCAAATTTTAAATTGTATATATTATGTAGTTGTAATTTGTAATCCGAGTATATATTATGTAGTTGTAATTTGTAATCCGAGGGCCGCTTGTTTGTCAGTAGTTTTTACTGTTTGCCGTTACCCTCTTTTAATAAAGTTGATTGATTTTGATTGATTGATTAGCTATAACCCATCACATACAATGCCCTTTATAAAAATAATGCTTGTTTATCAGCACCCCAGTTTGTATCTCCCTGTTGCAAGGTCTTATACTGAGAAACCTCATACGGACAAAGATGTAAAACACATGTGCAGAGCCACAAGTTGTCAGTTATCATGCATTTTTGTTAAAATTCCCTAATGGTTTTTGAAAGGTTTGTTAAATGACACGCAAGAGCCCAGGAAGAAAATTGTGTTGGATATTTAAGCGGCGCGTATCGCTCCATTCCAGAATTTACTCGGAACTTTAGGAACACAGCCCAATTTACATGTATGATACCTGATGATACATAGCTTCCTCTGCTTGGTAGAAAATAGCGGACCAATTTTTATTAGCTCCAGAGCAGACTATGCATCAACAACTATGGGAGTTGCATGAATGATGCTCATAATTTATGAAAATGAATTTATGACCGATCGTTAAGGAGGGTTGGTTAAGAATTTTCTAATATTGTCAACAATGAATGTACATAGAAGGTTATTGTTCTAACTGCGGTGTTTCACCTCAGTTTTGCAATCTTTATTACATCCCATCGTTTTGAACAATTTCACTATGATGCACTCAAAGTACCGTATTGTGTGGTAACTTAAAACAATTTACTTTCCAGTCCGATTATTACGGACCCGTCTAATTTTGCCACCGCAAATGTTACTTTTCGCTGTTCTACCCCTACGCTGCTTCCCTCATCAGATAAATCTTGCAGTTAGTCTAAAAAAAGAAGAAGAGATAGAAAACTGTTATAAACGTATAATAAATCATTGACCATTATTATTTAAGCAACTCAGTTTGTTTAATTAGGCAACTCCGTCTATGTGTTTAATTACGACCCTTTACACATTTTTATCGGTGTACAATGGTTTCTGACTGCATGCATTTTGACGTCAAACCCAAACTTTTTTGTGACTTGATAACCTACCACAAACTTTGTCCTTGATTTCACCTAGTTCCTTAGCCAGCTGATCAAAGCTTTCAACAGTTAAGACACTTCCATTTTCACCAGCTATGTCATGCAAGGTTTGACTGTTGATCCCGTTTCCAATACCCACTGCTACGGTGTATAAATCAGCAACCTAGCGATCAAAGAGAAACAAAACAACACCATTAAACAATTGATCCTGATGAAATTCCACAAGCCAACAACCTTGATCTAGGAAGCCTAGCCCCGTCTCAGTCCAAAACAGCTCAAATTTGCTGACTTATAAGTTTAAAAATTGTATACCCCATCTCAGACCGGAAGTGAAGAGGATGTTTGTCTTTGTAAAATTTTCTTCACAATACTTCAACATTTGCTATCTATTTTCGCCTATAACCAAATGACATGATTTGGGTAAACAGAAAGAAAAAAATTGCATACTTTTTCCCCATTCTGCTACCCCAGCTCACACTAAAAGGCCAAAGTGCAAACATTGTATCCCCGGGGGCTACTCAAACCTTTTTAATTTGGGGAGGCTCCAGCCAGGGGTCCAAAGTATTACCTTTTCACATACCGTTTTGACAGAAAAGGTACCTCTTTCATATTCCTTCGATAGATAATGGTACCCCTTTCACATAACTACAGAAGAGCTATTACATTTTGCACTTGAATAACCGCATAAAATACTTAATTGAAGCAAATATTCTGTTTGGTCTGTTCGAGAAATTTTGAAAGTCCCTTTTAAGTGCCTTAATGAGACTAATGTAAGGATTGTATATAGTATTTTTCAAAAAGCTGATGTTTTAACTGTGTGGAAATAAAGATTACCCAATGACAGTTTTCCCCACCCTTCTGTATACTCCACCTTTTGTAATCCCCACCCCCAATATAAGGAATAGCCTTCCAACCCCCACCCCCTCTCAGCACAGGCCCTGAAGGTCATAAATGCGACTCCATCCAGTTGTTTATATCAATATTTAGTACACAAGGTGGTAACCCCTGGAGGGAGAGGGTATACGTAGAATAGCTTGACTGAGCAAAAGAGCATATTCTAGACATACCTTAGGGTCCTTGTGAAAATCAGCCGCAAACGTCGAGAAATCCTGGGATTGGTGCGTTGGTTTTCCATCCGTCAACATGATCATGACGTTTGGATTAGTCGGCCTGTCTCCTCCGCTTGGTGAAAAAAGATTATCTCTAGCTGCTTTCATTGCCCGGTCAGTCCGCGTTTGAAGCTTCAAAGTTAATGGAATTTCTTCGATTCTTTTCTTAAGTTTTTCTCTGTTGTACAGAGTTTCGTCTTTAAACGTAAACTCAGTAACAACTTCGCGATTGAATGTTATGAGACCAAAATGATCTTTGTTGGGAGCCGGTTCAAACTTGTCCACGAGTTCAACAAGGGAGGCAATCACCTTCTGTAGGTTCTCGAGTTTAACGCTTCTAGATTTGTCGAGCACAATGCCAATGTCAAGGCCAGCTGAGCAAGGAGGAGCTATTAAAAACAAATGGCGAAATTAAAGGCTTAGATTAAGGAAATTCTCCTTAATAAATAACCTTACACTTGAGCTGTCGGTCAGTCAGTCAGTCGGTCAGTCAGCCAGCCAGCCAGTAAGCCCGGTTCCAGGCCTCCTTCACTCACTCGCATAGTGCGGATTGGCCTGGCCAAGGGTTAGTCAGTCAGTCAGTCAGTCAGTCAGTCAGTCAGTCAGTCAGTCAGTCAGTCAGTCAGTCAGTCAGTCAGTCAGTCAGTCAGTCAGTCAGTCAGTCAGTCATAATCAATTATTCTAAGCATACGAAACATCGCTTATCCCGTTCCTCAATTTATAGGCTTGCTAATCATGTTCGTTTAATTTTTTTTTATTTTTTTTGCCACACAAAGTAATTATAAAACTTGGGAGTCTCAAAGATGAAATCCGTAAAAGAACGGAGAAACAGGCGGAAAAAAGGAAAAAAATCCCCTGCTTCACACCAAATTTCAGGAGCAGAGAGCAAACGTTTGAAAACAAACCAAAGTTCAATGTAATCACTCTTCACCTACCACGTGGGAACTTCATTCGGTCTGGATAGGCAGTATCATTCCATAGTCTCATCAGTTTTGTCGTTCCCCCTTATTCTTCGGGACATAGTATACTTGTACGTATATGACCTAGGAGGTGATTCGTTTTTGGATCAAGGGTTTGGGGGCTTATGCGTTAGAATAAGTGATGGAAGCTTGTAATATAATCATTGAAACTGAACAACAAAAAACTAGGATAAGTACAACATGTTTTTCGTTAAAAGATTGTTATCGTAACTTTTTTTCTTAGACGGAAAATTAGTTACAATTACAACGCCAGTACTGAGACTTACGACATGCGTTAGTATTGCATTCTTGCGTTCCATTAGCCGGTCCAAGTTCCTCACAGTCCCTGCCACCGTGTTGTGGAGGGGGGTTGGTACACTGCCTTGATCTAGTTTGGGATCCTCCATCACAAGTTACACTGCATTCAGACCATTCAGACCACTCCGTGTAATTGCCATCGATTGCTATGAATGAAGAAAGAAAAAACAATGAACGAATAAAGTGTGAGAAAGGTTTTAACTTTTTAAAGCGTGCAACACTCTTCGGAAACTCATGGGCCCAGTTAAAATCGATTATGGTGATAACTGTTGCCGAGAGATTACACTGCAGAGCAGAAAAAAGTTTTATAGGAGGATTTATTTTCGCTGAAAGAATATTGCTCAAACGACCCTCAGAAATATTTTGACGCCCCTGTTAGATATCAATACTTCCATTAATTAAAAAAAAAAAATTCTAAGGGGACAGACCATGAAGACAATTGTCGCTCCTGTAAATATCTTATTGCTGTAACCATTCATCAGTAGGACTGCCTAAATGTGTGCAATTCCACAATTGGTTCCGGTTTTATTAAATCCTATACCAATTACCCACGATGTGAGCACAGTTACAGACAAGACATAATAATAAGGAAAATAACGCAAAATAAATGTTATTTACCTTGTTAATACAAGGTAAATAATATTAAGTAATACTGAAGTTTTTTTTAAAGAATACTTGCTTCTCTATGAATACGTAGTAAACGTCCAGGCTTAACTACCACCAAGCTTGAAACCGTATTTTATTAAACAAACAACAACAACACAACAACAACCACTAGTTACAAAAACAGCAACGGCAGAAGCAGTATCAATACGGTCAGAAAACGCGGCAGAAATAGTAACAAAAACAGCAACAACAGATTACGAACCACAACAACAATAACAACATTAAAAAAGAAAAATAATTCGGAAGGCATCCACTAAGCAAAGCGGATGTAAAGTGGCCAACTGACAAGTGGTTATGCCGTTGACCTGCCTTTGATTCTCGGAATACAAACACTATAGCAAATTATATTTACTCACGGCATGGACTCGTGTTACATTCTTGTTTCTCTTTGGCTGGTCCCAAAACTTCGCAGCCCATTCCATCGTATTGTGGAGGGGGTGGTGCAATTTCTAAAGCGAGTCTGGACTCCCCCTCCACATGTTACACCACAATCAGACCACTCGGACCAACTGACAAGTGGTTCTGCCGTTGACCTGCCTTTGATTCTCGGAATACAAACACTATAGCAAATTATATTTACTCACGGCATGGACTCGTGTTACATTCTTGTTTCTCTTTGGCTGGTCCCAAAACTTCGCAGCCCATTCCATCGTATTGTGGAGGGGGGTTGGTGCAATTTCTAAAGCGAGTCTGGACTCCCCCTCCACATGTTACACCACAATCAGACCACTCGGACCACTCAGTATAGTTACCATCGATTGCTACAAAAAAGGAAAACAATTGACTTTAATCGGGCTACATCGTGAGCCATATATGCTCTTCGGTGTCGTCGGAAACTTATTCGGTCTTCTCAAGGATACTAATCTAACTGACTGTAAATTAATACAAGAAACAAAACAAACAGACATACGTACATAACATACATACATACATACATACATACATACATACCTACCTACCTACCTACCTACCTACCTACCTACCTACCTACCTACCTACCTACCTACCTACCTACCTACCTACCTACCTACCTACCTACCTACCTACCTACCTACCTACATACATACATACATACATGCATACAGACAGAGAGACAGACAGACAGATAGATAGACAGACAGACAGGCAGACATACAAACAGACAGACAGACAACAACAACAACAACAACAACAAAACAAAACAAAACAAAACAAAACAAAACAATCATCGACTAATGACCAGAAGAAAAATTGATGTTAGTCCTGCTTACAAAATACCTAGCTCGAAATGTAATAATTTCCTTACTAATTCCAGCAGTTTACTTGTCTTCCTCAACAGTCTTGTTAAAATTAAAGTGTCAACCATGTTTTTCAAAAGTTAAAAGAGATAAAAAAAAAAATACTCACGACAGGGTTCTGGGTTACATTTTTGCGTCTCGTTAGCTGGACCTAGGTCGTCGCAATTCTGTCCACCGTGTTTTGGATGGGGATTGGTGCAGGTTCTCGAACGCTCTTGCTTTCCTCCTCCACAAGACACGCTGCAGTCAGACCACTCAGACCATTCGGTGTAGTTACCATCGATTGCTGTGAATTCAAAGTCATGGTAGGAAAATCACTAGCTGTGTTTAAACCCTTGTATGAGGAGCTCTTATATATAGTATATGTAGTACCAGCTTTCAGGTATACTCCCGTTTGTATGTCAACTGCTATTTTTTTGTTTGACGTATGTCATTAAAAAAATCACACACTTCACAAAGATCATCTTCCTGCATCAATAAAAAATCTTCTATACCATCCCCGGGTACCATCCCTGTTGAGAGGACGGTCGTGCCACTTCTACGTTAACTATTTCTTTACAATTTCAACAGAATAGATTTTAATTAGTATTTTGTTTGTATTGATATTTATTATAACTCCATGTCTGATAAGTTGGAACTATATGCTGGGAGAGACAAATCATTCCGTTAAAACGAAATGATCAAACTCACGGCATTTGTCCACATTGCATGACTGGGTTTCATTAGCCGGGCCGAGGCCCTCACAGTCTCTTCCATCGTATTGTGGTGGGGGGTTGGTGCACTGTCTTGCTCTTGTTTGAACTCCTCCTCCACACGTTAAACTACATTTAGACCATTCAGACCACTCTGTGTAATTACCATCGATTGCTATTGGGAAGAATACAGCTATTTCAATAAACGTTGTCGGGTCAAAGCTTAAAGCTAAAAGGCAAGACCGTATGGCGTTCTGGTATCACTACAAATTTGCATATAAGCTTCATTAAGCACATCACCGTGGAGAATTCACGAGTTTGTTTTCCCCAGGAGGACTTTCTGTAGCTTTACCTTCACTGTCGCTTGGTTCTGAGTTTTGAAAATTCCTCAGTGCTAAAACCACCTTGTTTCACATGTCTAAAGAAATAGAAAACGTGCAATTTCGCGTTTGTCATGTTATTATGTCATTAGTATTCAGCACGGCAGTTTCCCTCTTCTTCTACCCATACTGTATTTCAGTCTTGTCTTTAAGCTTGATCCGCACAACGTTAATTGAAATAGCTGTACACAATGATTTATTTTTCTTTCTGTCATATTGCTAAGCACAATGTTCATAGTTTCCTTACACAAGGTGTATAGTCACACTGTTTACAGTGCGTATACCACACAATAAAAAATTGATAAATACACCATTGATGGACTGAATAATTTAAATGATTCAACGTGATTTTATTGCATCTGGCTTCAATGATTTCAATGCCACGTGGGAGTATTTTTTCCACGGCAAAGAAGAATTGTCAAATTCAAGTGCAGTTCTCCAAAGAAAACTAAAACATTAATTATGTAACCCTACAAAAATCCCATGATTATGTCTTAATTTTACACACTGATCAAATTAAGGTATCAGTGTACCCCAAAATTGACCATTTTAAAGAAAAATATATTTTGGTATTTTCGGGTAGATCTCATTAAGACCTTTCATTTAAAAAAAAGAGCACGGAAAAAGATTGTCTCTACACAAAGTTATGAACGAAAAACTTTTCTTGCCATTAATTATTTGATATTGATAGCTGTCAACAGGTTGTCTAAAGAAGCGCGGCGATCTACCGTTGCATGATTATCACATCACAGTTCTTGGTTTTCGACGAGATGTTTTGAATGGTTTGCGCTGGCAAACGTTTTTTATACGTGAAAGAAGAAACATTTTCCCATGCCTTTCTCATGTTCAAAGAATGCTGCAACAACGGGAAAAGACTAAAGATTTGGCAAATGCACAAGTAGATAGCGACAGCGAATATTTTTCGCCGCTTGAAGCGGTAACGCCACGACCAGGTTCCTCGGCTTACTTTAGGACCTTAAAGATGCTTGCGACTCCACGTTTTTGTTGTTTTAGATTTAAGACGGAATCCACTAGGAAGTCGAGTAATATTTATTAAAGTTGGACAAAAATCAATTTCCAGAATAATTTAAATCCTATTGCGTTATTTCCCACCCTTAATAAAAGGTAAAGATGTAAGTAATTATCCGTGATAACACCAACAACAATTTCTTATCAGAGTCTGAGAAAATGAATTTCAAAGTTCACAAGGTATGGGCAAAATCTCACGTGTAGCCATTTTGTAAATTCTTTTTAAGCGATTCAGTGGAATTCAGCGGAACTTCAAAATGTGTTTTCGATGTGTGGTGTTGTTAGCAAAGATTTCTTTTGATAAGATATTTGAAGCAGTAAAACACAAGTTTGCAATAAGGTGGAAATAATTCTGGTACAACAATTTCTTATCAGAGTCTGAGGAAATGATATTTTAAGTTCACAAGCTATGGGCAAAAGCTTACATCTTTTAAGCGATTCAGTGGAATTCAGCGGAACTTCAAAATGTGTTTTCGATGTGTGGTGTTGTTAGAAAAGATTTCTTTCGATAAGATATTTGAAGCAGTGACACAAAAGCTTGCAATCAGGTGTAAATAGTTTTGGTACATAATTTTGTCCAATAACTACTCGAAGTCCTGGCGGATTTCCTCTTAACATTTCTAAAACTGTTGCAGTGAGACGAAAATTGTTATAAAGCGAGCGGTAGAAATAAAATTATGCAACAGACTGTTTCCGACCAGAAGCAACATTTGACACCGCTTTGAACAAGTTCTATTGTTAAAGTAAAACGAACCTTCATTCTATCGCTCAACGCGTGATCATTTTCACACGTCTTGTGTAATTAATCTCATTAAAGCGGAAGTACGCCCCAAAACACATTTTCTTTCGCATCTCGTAAACAAATTTTCGAAGAGAGAGGTGCACATTTTAAGTTCGTTTTTAATGGGGTTTCAACAATTTTCGCTGAAATTTGGCAAGAATGTTGCCCGATAATTGAGCAACAAAACTATGTCGGCGAATTTTAACTTTTTTCCTCTTTCAAAAGTTATGGCTGTTTTAACACAGAGAATAGCTGTTGCTTACACTCTGAAAGTTTAACTACGTGTCAAAAACAAACCAGACAAGTAATCAATATTCCCCGACACAGTTTCTTAGAGAAATGTGTGAAGAACACATAGCGATGCTAATCGCTTTTTCCCACTCAAATTTGTCCGGAAACGAACCCGATTTATGAGCCTCGGTACTTCTGGAAAAAACACGCTCATTTTGGATAACATTAATATTTTTAGTAAAAATAAATATATCTTCGTAATCTACAATTCCTAAGCTTTCAGAAAATATATACTTTTCTGGGGTTTGCGTTAATTACCAGACGGTAAGGCAGCTCCAACGCATGATGGTCATTTGGGGTACACTGATACCTTAAGCTCCCGTTTAATTTGCAACCATGCCCAAACTAATTTCCACTTAATATTTACTCACGGCAAGGATCTGGGTTACATTCTTGGGTCTGATTAGCTGGTCCCAGTTCATCGCAGTTCTTTCCACCGTCCTTTGGAGGGGGGTTGGTGCATTTTCTTGATCGTATTTGGGAACCTCCTCCACAAGTTGCACTGCAATCAGACCACTCAGTCCATTCGGTGTAGTTGCCGTGATGGCGAAAAAAGGGGGACTGACAACACACAAAAAGAGACATGGAGGGAAAAACAACATGCAAATGAACCAGCAAGGACGGGGCATCGTGTCTGAGCTGGCCCAGTCCATCGCAGCTCCACCAACTGGGAGAGGGGGGTGCACTGACCGTGTGCGAGCCTCCCCACAAGTACACGCCTGACCACCAGTCCATTCTGTGTAGTTACCGTCAATCGCTAACAAAATAGGAATGGATTGGTATAATTGAGATTAAATTTGGGTTTTGAGATCAGAGAGATGTAAACAGGAAAGAATACGTTGCTGTCTACGTTGCTTATAATTTATTGTTGACCAGATTGTAATACTAGATAGAAAAATTAGTAGGTTAACATAAAAAAGAATACATCTGCAAGGCATGATGACAATCAATCCTTTCATCGTAACGTTATTGTAGCATGGAACAAAGAATAAGATTCCAGCTTAGACTTAGCGTGCGTTCCTTTGAGTTGTATCAGGATAAAGATTTATGATCCACGATCACTCGAGTCATGGTGCAACAAATTAAAGAAACCGTTGAGTCCCCTCTGGACAAGGATTTTTTATCAATTCCTTATCGATTCCTCATTAACGCACTTTGATACGATGCGATCTCGGATCATCGATGCGTACTCCAGATCTTCCCAAAGGAACTCACCTTTTAATTTTGAGAATTTGAAGTGTACTTCGCTGGAAAAATCGTAAAAAATGGAAATGAACGATGATTGGCACTAACTATATTCGTGCTGTGCAACCAGTTATACACGGGGAGCAGGGATAGCGCAGTGGTGAGAGCGCTCGCTTCCCACCATACCGTACCCAAATCGCAAGAGCCAATCAAAAGCGCGATCACTGTCCTGATATCCACGATATCAAGTCACTGACCTGATATGCCACCATATCACGGACTGAAAAAGTATGTTTCCGTACGATGAATGAAAAGAGGTTTACCAATAAAACAGAAACGAGTATTTTTAATTAGCTGGTGCTTACCGGTTGTAAAATGAGAAAAACTTTCCCGCCAAAACTAAACTTGAGCGCGCTCGCCAATTGCGCGATGTTTGCCGACGAGACGAAACATTCACACTATAAAAACTACAGGGACACCAGTAATTGTGTTACCCTTTAAAAAGTCGTTTTTTATACAAAGAAGATAAATTCTCTTGCATGGGCCCGCGCACAACCGCCGTGTCCTGAAGTGCAAACTTATGTGTCAACTTACGGCATGGTTTAGGGCTACAGTCTTGAGTCTCGGCACTAGGCCCAAGGGATAATTCTTCACAGCTTCTTCCACCTTGTCCAGGAGGTGGGTGGGTGCAGGTTCTTGTACGCTTCTGTGCGCCGCCCCCACATGTTACACTACATTTAGACCACTCGGACCACTCAGTAAAGTTACCGTTATCTTCAAGACAAATTAAAAAGGTAAATTCTGTCTTTATGGCTAATTAAAGGCCAGTGTTTTACCCTTTCTTCCGGTCGCTTTCGCACTTCGCGCTCTGTAGCTCACTTTCCCTCTCCGCTCTTGGTACGTTTCCTTATCATGAAGCCACCAGGGGGACCGCTTTTTGCATGTGTTGGATTATAAGGTGTTTTTTGTTTTTTTGTTTTTTTTTTTGTTACATGAGATACTAGTCTATCGCAGGCTACAACTAAGCATTTTTGTTAGGTTTCCTAGCAATTGGCCACTACCATTAAAACGTCTGGGTGGAGAAATATACTGTGAGAGTAAAATATCAGCTACCCTAAAAACCCAACACAATGATCACGGCCAGGGCACAAACTCAGCATAGTAAGGCCGCTGCGTTTGTCACTAAAATACTATAGCAAATGCACCTTAACCCAGATTCAAATTAATAAAACTGGAGAAGAAAAACCCCAGATGTTCTTCACTACTTAGTAGAATGGTTTGAATATTTGCATGTAAACTCTCTTTAATGGCATGGTTTAGAGAAACTACAGTTATACGACGAGTTGAGTTATTTATTTATTTTCCTCTTCTTCTTCACCTCCCGCCTCGAATAGCTAGGCTAATTGCGGGAGGTGAAAAATATTGTAAATAATTTGATTGCCTAAATAAAGTTTTGTTGTTGTTGTTGTTGTTGTAGATATTCTTTTAAACCTATCGCACAGGACGTAGCTAGGCTATAAGGTGACTTATTTTGACACTTACGTGGAAAGATGGATAAAAAAATTCTTGCTACTTACGACATGACTGCGTATTGCATTCCTGTGACTCAGAATACGGACCGAGGCAGTCTTGGCCGCCGCCTTGTGGAGGAGGATTGGTACAGGTTCTGTTACGATACCGCACCCCACCACCACACGTGACACTACATGCCGTATATGAGCACCACGCACTCCAACCACCGTCTATAACTATAGTCACAAAAAAAAAAACAATGAAAAGGTTAGCCTGACTTCAGAAGAACCAAGACAATAACCATGTATATGAATTTCACATCGAACCAAAGCAACAATTAATATCGTACAATCACGAAAACTAGCTACACGAAGCCAACTTAACATGTAACTTATCAGTTCTTTTTCCTTTTCCGTCTGACTGGCATGTGCGAATCCGCCAGATCTCATTTAAATCACTGGTTTATGTATGATATTTTTGCAGCTTTCTTGACCTACGTCTACTGCTCAGTGAACTTATTAGATCAAACAAATAAAATACGGTCACACCCCCTTCAGAGATCAGCCCTGGTGCGTGAGCGTATGCAAAGCTCTGGAAGTCTCCGATGCAGATGAATGAGTATGTAGTATTTATTCTTCTGTTTTTTAATAAAAAAGTAACATTGTTTTAAATGAACGCTGAGGTAACAAAATAATTTTATGTTCAGCACAATCTTGAATGCAGACAATGCACACCTAAAACGATATTTCCATTCATTATAAAAGGCGATAAATGTACGTAACAGTAATTTTATGTAATACATCTAGTACAATAAGAAACCAACATTATGATCAAACAAGTGTATAATTGAATATGCCTTTTGAAGCAGCCATAGTTTCATTTCAACCTTATTTGTCTCCCGGGCGTTATAATTTAAAGTGACAAGCAAACGAGACTAACTTTGAAAACTGTTCAGTCTAGCAGCATTTCAAAAACCCATATCGCAATATTAATCAGTTCCAATCTTCGTCACGTTTGGCCATCCGTGCCTTTCTCTTGTATTTGTTGTGTTATTGAAATGTTCCCTCTCTGTTGAAGTGGCTATATTTATATTTCACCGAATTTTAAAAATTGCCATTTCCCTTGTCTCAATTTGGCTAAAATCCGTGACACACTCCCTTTAAGTGAAACCTGTTGTAGTAGACTACCCGCCATAAGAAACACCCGAGATTGTACGAAGGAACCTACGAGAGGATCGACTGTAGTTATATTTTCGAAATTAATCTTATTTAAGTCAAACTACTTCTCTAAAGTACCACATTTGCATGTGCCACACTCCTGCGTCTCCACGGTTGGTCCTAAATCGTCACAGTTTTTCCCGCCACAACACGGCAGGGGATTGGTGCAAGTTCGTGTTCGCCTCTGGAATCCTCCTCCACAAGTTGCGCTGCACTCCGTGAAATTTGACCAGTTGGAATAACCACCATCGATAGCTTAAAGGTTAAAGAGAGTAACAGTCAAAGATAGGGTATAGAGGATCTCCTTCAGAAGTACTTAGCAAAAGCCCTATCCAACAAGATGAGAATATTCAGATAGTAAATGTTTTTAAAATCTACCGCCATCCAACTGAGATTGCCTGTTTGTGTTATTACTATTTGCAGAATCGGCTTGTTGCCAATCTACTTTGGATTGATGTATTCCTGATTTCAATTATTTCATTTCAAATACTGAGTATATAATTTTGTCATAGTTGTACCTCCAAATAACTATACTTTTGGCTTTTTGGACTTTTTTTAAAAGTAGTTTAGCAAGATTTTTACCTTTTAACTTGGGGAGTAGCCTTAGAATCGGAATTAGGTTCCCTCTTATTACTTTTTCCGTCTTGTCCTTTTTTCTATTTTCTTCACTTCGTATGTTAGTTACACGTTTTTTTTGCTGCGCACACTTCATAGCATCGTTAAAATTTATGGTTATTTAGTTGCTGTTTTAGGCTAGATTCAAACTTATTCCCAAATTACAAGAGATGAAAATGTAAATCGGTTCACAATAAGAACAAGGAAAAATAAAGAAATAAAGAAAAGCATCTACACTTTTGGTCCTCACGAAGAACGAAAACTTCAAAATAATTCAAACATACGGCATGGAAATGAATTGCATGCTTCGGATTCCATGGCGGGTCCCAGGCCACTGCAATCCTTTCCTCCGTTCTTTGGTTCAGGGCTGTTGCAGGATCGCTTGCGAATCTTTAGACCACTTCCACAAGAGGCACTGCACTCTGAGAACTTACTCCAGTGAGAGTAACCACCATCAACAGCGCTAGCTGAAAAAAACGAGGAGGATTTTCAGGCTGCAACCTAAGTCTCTATTGACAGCTTTTAGAAACCTTGCATATTCACAATGAGGTACAGTAAAAACCCGCATATAAGAACCTAACATGTAAGAACCTGTTAGGCTAAAATTTTTATTTTTAAGCACCCTTCACATAAGAACCATTTTAGGCTAAAATTCTAAAACAGGTTCTTATATTCCAAAAAGAAAAAAATAATCTTCTCAAAAAATATAGAATTAAAAAATCTTCTCAAAAAATATATTTATAACACAGTCTGTACACATTATAGTTACAGCATAGTTACATAAAACCTGTCCTCCTTGAATATAATTATTATATTATTATTATTTCTTGAACAAAAGTTAAGAACCTAATTAAGAACCTAGTTAGCCTAATTTTACACTACATACCATTTATATAAGAACCTGTTTAGGCTAACTTGAAAAAACCTAGGTTCTTATACGCAGATTTGTATGTATCCTATACAAACTGCAACAACTGCATTTTAAAGTGACATGGCAGAACTGTGATACGTTCATTTAAACTATGGGTTTCTTGTAATCTGATTTTCCTGATCTTTCAAAAGAAACCATAATTAGAAGCTAAAAACTTTCACAAATCGATAACAAATTTACAAAGATGTCCCTTTAGAACTAAACATCGAACTTTTCTAGAAAGCTTTGTAGAGTGTATAATACAAAATGTTGAAAAACATGAAAAATTACCTGCAGAATATCCATGGACTGCAAAAATTAGAAAAAAGAAAGAAATTAGTTAATCAAAAGTTATTTTTTTAAATTTAAACTTAAAAGTCGTGACAGAATTAAACAAGTAATATTCTTTGGGTTAATACTCTGAATTCAGGGCTGTACTCATGTATTTCTCACAATGGATGTGTAATTTAAATGACTTATATATGTCAACTGTGGACAAGAATTAAAAAGAAAAGATCTTTGCAGTTGTACAGAGACGTTTAAAGTTGCAAGGAATGCCTCATAAAATTTCAAACTTCCGTGGAATTCGTCGGAAAGCCGGTGCAAACGTTCCGTGATCGTAGATTTTAACGCAAATGCACAAATTGCACTTCCATTAACGAATGTTTCGTTGTTAAAATGCGTGATTTTATAATGTCTAACCTGCAAGTGAAAGAATTGTCAATCCAGTGAAGTAAAACTGAACTTGCATGGTCACCTAACACTGAAAAAGAGTAAGAGAAGTTATACCTATTGAAAATGCATGTTTTTTTATTATTTAGTTATTATACCATAACAACTATTTTCGACACGATCGCACAGTAGCCTGCGAACAGGCCCACGAGCGGCGCCTGAGGGGGAGTACGTGGGCCCATTAGGTCCCGCACTTCCGCTCGCTTCGCTCGTGTTCGCCGCTCGCTTCGCTCGCGGGGGCGGAAACCCCACTCGGGAGCCTGTTCGCAGGCTAATCGTACAGTCGGTTTTTAACCAAAGGGGGTGAAAATGTTTATATACACGGAATTAAAGTTATCACGCAGTTAAAAAACCGTGACATTAAAGTTAAAAGGGCGTTAAAATATGGTTGTAACAAGCTTGGAAATTGAATACTGTTCAATAATATTTCTAGATACATGACCTGAGTGCATTTGCTTTAAAGAGATCGAAAACTATTAAATTATAGATCTGTAGGTTTCATGCGTCGACTGCTTGTTTATTGAGTCAAATTACTCCAGCACTTACCATAAAAATAAGCATTGTTTAAAATTAAACAATTATTCAAGTTAGTTTATATTAGTGAATATTTGAAAGTATTTCCTCGAGAAAAAACTTTATACCCGAGGGAAAAGAAAGCCATCTAGTTTTAGCGAGGGAATAGCTGTCACACGGCAAAAAAATAAAAATAGAAAAGCCCGTATTTTATTCATATAAGCTATAGTCATATTCACGTGACCAATAAACAATAAATAAAAGCGAGGGGATACGAAACAATACGTCTTCCGTTTTTATTTTAACTTCCTCTTGTTTATGTGAACACCCCATCAAAGCTAGCAATAGCATGTCATTATTTATCAAACCAAAAGTAAATTTTATAAAAAAAATGAGTTCTTAGTAAAGTTCTTTTATTTCTAACAAGCTCTCAAACAGGCTTATTACAAAAATAATTTTGGTCAAGGAATGATAGAAGTTGTTTACTTTTCAGGGAGAACGATGTTGCAACATTTTATTTTAATTACATGATATGCAAAATGTATGTCAGAAGCGCACATCTAGGTAAATCAACAACAACACACGCACAACTATACCAAATTCACTACTATTGCTCTTTTATCCATGCTTAAACCACACCATTAACGTCTTGCTGTAACAATAAACAACTAACCGAGAAGTCGGCATCGCTCCTCGCCAGGGACAATTTAATTTTGTCAATGAAAGTTTCAAACCAACATCGAGGGAGCAATCAAGCAATCATGAAGGCTAATCTGTCCCGATCGCAACAAGTAAAATCTACGGCGGCTACCCCAGGACCAAACTGTTCCTTTTTAGTTACTGTTCGCTGCCATAAGATCTCGAAAATTAAAATTTCTCCTAAGTCTAGACCCCCTCGCAGCCAAAATTGTTATGAGAAATGAAGTGACATGTTTCCATGGCAACTGAGTCGAAGTTCCTGCACTTGTTAATTGCATTAGCACATTAAATGCAAAATTCACCCTCTTATAAAGACCCGAGAAATTAGCACTCATTGACTTTTTTCTTACCAAACGATAACGAATTGTTAGACAATACCGAACAGTAAGCCTATAGCTCTTATCGATTGCAATCACCTTTCTTCGTGAAGAATGAACCAAGTTACAATAAGCCATTAATATTGCTCACTTCAACAGGTTAAACACACGTTGATAACAATGTAAACAATGCCATATTTACGTGATAAATTGCATTTCTTGGCGCTAAATAAATTTTGTTTATTTTACATATTAGGAGGTACAGAGGCGAAAAAATAGTTCCTTCCTATAATAAATTTTACCACAGCTAAAATACTAAAACAACTGCTTACAGTGACTGTTGTACACTGACTAGGGTAAAAATATCGAAACGTTCCTCGTTAGGCTTGCTTGCTCTGTCTTTTCCACCGAGGACATAAAAATAGACCGAATTATTTGCTCTGTTTTGAATTAAATTTGAAATTTATTAGATTAGAATTCCAACCTTTGACGCAACCGGCTAAATAATCCTGCCTAAACTGTCTATTTTTAATTTTGTGTTTGAAATATATATATATTTTTTATTTTGCTTATCAAACTAGCTAGCATTTTTGTTTTGAAAAAACATCGTGATCTGATCACAGAAAAGTCCACTACTTTAATGTAGGACTTGCAGACAGCGCGAGCTTGTGTGATGTTATGTGTACTTTTCAAACCTGACGTTTCTAGAAGATGAACATTCACAACAGGACGCCAATCTTTCATATTGTTTTTAAAGTGCATCATGATTATATTAAACATCTCGATTTAATAGATGAAGAATCTGTTTAACAAAAAAAGGTTAAAACTGATAGTAGAACGCGATACGTCGTGACTCATGCGTTTTGAAACCACGACGGAAATGCTGAGGACGACATAAATTTTAAACAGTAAATTTATATATTTTTTAAAATTGCTTGGCACCCCGGGATTATCTAGGTCGGTTCAGCTATCCGCTTCGGGACTATCCTTAACTAAAGGTGATCATGTACAACCAACCCTCCGGCTCAACTAGAGAGAAAAAAAAAAAATGGAAAATTCACCGTTCTAATTGACGTTCTACGCAAAGGCCACAAAATTCGGTCATTTTTTACTGCTTTTCTGCAGAGAAGACTTATTAAGCAATGTAACAGCATATTTAAACGCACATTAAGCCATTGTCATAAATTCATTTTACCTTTCAACACGTTTAGCGTTGCGTCGTTGTCTTGGTTTGCCTTAACTTTCTTATCTCACGCACGTAAGCGCCAGACGTTTTTAAAAACCACCGGCCAGCCGGTTTGCTGGTTTAGAGTGACAATGCTCTGATAGAGAACCGCTTTCGAAGCATGTACTGTTCACGTGATCTAAACCAATGAAAATCACCGACCAATCGATCAATCAACCAATCGCTGAATGATTTGAAAGAATGATGTCCAAGGTCGGCCGAGCGTTTTAGACGACTCCTGGAAACAATTGGAAGGGTACTTTTTTCAATTGCCAAGTCCATGTTGTATCAACCATTAAAGCGCACGACTTCAACAATATCACCACATTAATCTAGGAATTATTATTTTTTCTCGAAGTTAGTTTACGCCAATAGTGCAAAAACAAAAATATACAGAATTACGACTTCCGCTTATTAAAATAGAAGATCTGCGGAAGAATGGACAAATGCGTGGGATTCCTAAGAAGCCATTACAACACTGTACATAATGAATTCTCGTAGAACTATTAGAAGAGTTTCTGATTCATATTGTCCCAAACTGTGAAACTGTTCACGAGTAAGAGAAAAACATATCACTGTTTATTTTTTTCCAGGGCTTTTGTTAAGCGAACAAACACTTTCTTCCCAAACTAGATGTTTTTCTCTACAGATATCCGGTCGTTAATTTTTTTTGTCAACCTTAAAAGTTCCTGGTACGTTATGAAAATCAATCAGAGCTTTTAGGGATGCTAACCGAGGTAATTTCAATGGCAGTTTACAGTGTTTACTAGCCTTTTTATCGGCTGTTTAGCCCACCAATTTGACAATTCCGTCAAACTCACCGAGGAGCGCATTTGTTTTAAAGACAGTTTACATAAATATTAATTTACTGTAACCACTGGAAACTACACAATTACGGCGTCCGGACATTTGAATAGAAAGTATGCGGAAAGATAGGCAAATAGTGGGCTTTCAAACAAACGATTATAACTGTTCATCGTGAATTCTTGCGGAGCTGCTCGAATAGTCTCCGATTCATAATGTCTGAAAATATGAAGCTATACTTATTAGAAAAGCATCACTGTCAATATACTTTCTCGAGGGCTTTAATTTGACACGGATGCACTTATACTACTTCCGGTGCTAGATGTGGTTTAACTTAACGTTAACATTTTTTTAGACTTCCTGGTGTCTTACAATTGGGGAAGTTAAACTGTGTTAATTTTTCAATGTCGAACGTAATTATTCCTTCTTGAACAAAAGTCCTGTTTATTTGGCAATATTTGACGAGGCTTACCTTCAGCCGAGGTTTGATTGAAATTCTGTCATGTGATCTAAGAGGGTCTCAATGGGGTGGTGGCTTTTACGGTTAACGGTTTAAATTTTGGCTTTTTTACGGCTAACCGTTAATTTATTTCCATAACGGTTAACAGAAGTTAAAAGCTATAATTCATTGTTTTAAAAGGTTAAAAATTAATTTCCATTATTGAAAAACATATTTTCGGTCTCAGGGCCATTCTGGGACGATGAGGTGAACTAGTTTGGTTACTTTATTGTTACCGAATTTTTACGGCTAACGGTTAAATTTTTCCAATTTTTACGCCTAACGGCTTAATTTTTGGCCATTTTACGCCTAACGGTTAACCCCATTAAGACCCTCATCTAAGAGACAGCAAGAGATCGTATGCGAAAGCACATCGTTTGCGCTAGACTCTGAGTGTGACGAGTTGTTGTTGTACCAAAATAACTTTTTTGTATGATGTACTTTTCAAAGAGAAGTGCAAAAGGCAAGAAAAATAAATTTGATTTAACGACAGGTGACACATGATTTGGTGCACGTATGACATTCAGCATGAATTTTATACCCCACAATGGTATGTGTAAAGAGTACTGTAGGCCTAAGATATTGATAAGGACATCAAAGATATCTTAAGAAGAAATTAAAGGAGAAAAGGCGAGCATTTTTGAGCCTATTCCTGTGTACTTTGGCTTGACAGGCAGTCAACACTGTCGCCTCTTACTTCCGCTTTGGGGATATTAGAGAAGCCTTTATTTAAATAGGGTTACTCCATCAGCTTTACAATAAAAACTGTTATCCTTAGAGGCCCTAGTAAAAAGTAAAAATTAAAAAGTCGCTAAAAGTCTTACAGTGTACCTAAAATGGAAGTTAAAAAGATTAAAATATATAAGAGATACTAAGATATAAGCTAAAATTATGTTACATTTGTATAAAATCGAAAAATTTAAAAATTACATATTATTTTGATAAGAGTTATAAATTTGGCAACCGGAGTAATAAAAAGACTTTTTCGCAGCTTCTGTCCGTACTTTAGGCAAATGCAATAAATCAGCTTGCCTTGTTTGTCTTAGTGCTACATCTCTATTAAAAGTAAAATAATTCTTAAAAAATTGGGGGACTTTTCCATCAATACACCTACGAACTAAATTATAAACATGTCTCTGGCGTCTTGTCTCTGTCGTCTCATAGGCAAGATTCTTTAAGGCCTCATCACTGTTATGATTATGAGAAAGGACGTCTCTGATTCACAAAACATGGCGTGAATAAAGCTTCATGCTATATACGAATTGACCCCGGAAGTGTTAAGTGCTTGTGAAACTTAGTACTTAACGGTATCTCTTTGTTTGTAATATTGAAGGAAATATCGGCTTTCAAAAAACGACAAAACAAACAAACAAACAAACAAACAACGCGTTACACAAAAATATCACATGTAAACACATCGGGCTCAAACTTCAAACAAAAGAATGGTTTGAAACAAATGCAAAAGCTTAAGATTATTCTATTGTATTCTATTTTATTCCTCTAGCCTTGTTCTCTGAATTGTGACACCCGTGGATCATTTCATGACATTGTTGACAAAAATGCAATGTCGTAAGTAAATTCACAGCTTTCGTTTCAAAACTCCAAGTCTCAACTTTTCTGCAGTTATTTTCGTGACAAAAAGGTCCATTATAAACGTGTTGACATGTTTGCGTTTATTACTGAATAATGCCTGAAGCAAGAATGGGTAAATGTCAAAAGAAAAAAAATAATTTTGCGAATCCGATATATTCTGGAAGTTCAATATGCTAGCTGGTTTCACACCATCAGTGAGGGATGCTGGCGACAAATCGCACAACCTAGTAGCTCCTCTCTCTCGCGAAAAGACGAAGCAGCCGGTAGCGAGCGCAAGCTTTTCAAAGCTAGTTTGCACCAATAGAGCTAGGACCAAATTGTATTGTGAAAACTAGAACCATTAACTGTAACCATTGGAAACTAGTTTCATCCGCAATAACGGCTTCCGTAAAGAAGACTTGAGGAAGAATGATTGTCCGTTTTCCTAAAAGGGATTGCAGCTGTTATGTTGAGTGACGAATTTACGTTGAATTCATGCAGAAAACTCGCTAGAAAATCATTTATGACAATGATTTTTCAAGGGCTTTAAGTTAGCAGGAATTGGTCTTAGTTCCGGTACTAGACTGTTTTCTTCTTAAAGCATCCGGCCGTTACTTTTTTCGTTAAGACTTCCTGCAGGGTCGAATATCTACGAATATAGTTCAAAACCTCTTAGGAAGTTAGCACCTCTTTTTGTTGAACGTATTTTAGTATTTAAACGGTAGATATAGGCATATTTTTATCCCCTAAAATTTTTTTATCTGTTCGGATTTCCTAGCTGAAAGTCTAGTGATCCGAAAGTCATAGGGATCAAAACTTACCTTTTCGAAAAAATTCCAGCCAGAGAAGGGCTCCCAAAAATTCTAGGTGACCTTTTTAGAGTAAAAATCGTTAAAAATGAACAATTTACCATTTTTAGATTTTTTTAGATATTCGAAAATCTAGGAAAGGCAGGCAGCAAAAAAATTTACAATGAATGTTCCGAAAATTCTAGATCTCAAATCGTCTTCCGAACAGATATTTTAACGAAATACCGTTGGGTGCCCCTGTTCCTGGTGTCATCATGTATAGCTACTGAATAATGCTGATGCATTAAACGCTTTTCAGGGAATGTTGCACCTCCTCGTGGACTTGGTCAAATTTCAGTGGTCAGTTTGTATGATTCATAGTTTGAACACACTAGAAAATATGCTTTTTACAAGCCAGATCGGGCAGACCACTATTACAGATACAGCCTCTTAAATGTTCCTGTACAATTGGAATAATAAGACTCACTTTTTAAGGTGATTTCGATTGGAATTTAAAGCACAAACATCGCTTATATAACTGGCCATTTCTTTTTTTGCAATTAAACTGTAAGAACGTTTTAGAAATATTTCGTTATGTGTTGATTGGTTGTTTTGATATCATTTTAAGGTGTCTTTAATGGCCTTCACACGACAAACAATTGTTGGCAATTTAATTTCTTGTTGATAAACTCAAGTTCGTGGGCCAAAACGATACAACAACAGTTTGCAAACAAGTTGGGGTAAACTGGGGTAACACCATCTTCTGGTTTTTGTATTGTTTAGCTCATATTCGTCGTGTCAACGATTGGCAAACGTAAACGTGGGTTGCTAACTAATCAACAATCAAATTTTGCGCTCTATTCACCACGTGATTTGCGTGACAGTTCACTTTTGGTGGACGACCGACTGCACGAGTGTGTAGCCACTTTCATTTTTTACTTAAAGGCCGCGGTATCTTCTGTGCGAAGTTTCTGGAAAAGGAAGGGAGGGATTCCTGCTAATGTAAATTTTCGTCCAAACCTTCTTTCTTCTCCAATGCTTTCTGTTTCTTCTCCGACGTTTAGCATAAAATTATAATAAGATAACAACTCTACGTGAGTTCCATTTTACCACGGCGGCCACAGTTTGTAAGTTGGCGTGTGTTGTGGTTTGACAAGAGTCTGATGTATTAAGGCATTAGTTTGCCAAATTTTTGGCGTTTGCCACAACTTTAACTCGATTTTCGTGTTAAAACCACTTAAGCCAAGTTCTTTAAAACTGGATATGTTAAAATCACAACCATCCACAGAGCTCCTTTTAGTTTACAAATTACTTAATTCAGAAAGGCTTTTAAAGTAGGTAGTTATTGCTATATTTTTTTGTAAGATATGGACTGCTAATTCAGAATCCCTATACAAAAATTTTGGCAAAAATATTCCTTTTCTCGTTTTTTATAAAAACCCACTTGCAGATTTTTCTAAACTTGGTTTCCAAGTAGACAAACCTTATCATGCAAAGTTTCGAAGTGAATTTTGAGAAAATCAGCCTTGGTTAAAAACAAAAGCTACCACAATCGTTGCTATGGAAACTTCTGCTGCTAAAAGAAATCGTAAACAATTAAACTTTAACATGTGTTATCATTATAGTGACGCAGTTTGGCAAAAATCGGAAATTGCCTTTCGATCTGATTTGATTTTTTAAAACTTGCAATATGACGGCTAAAAACTACATTGCAACTTCTTTACATAATACATTTAGCCCAAACTGAAACCAAAAGTGTCATTTTTGACAGTGAGATGTACGTGCACTTGTTAAATTTATATAGGATATGCGTTTTGTAGTCTGAAATTTAGCCGTCCTCTCGTCCCTAACCCCCCAACGGGGGGGGAACGGGCGAGAGAGTCTCTCTCGCCCGCGCCCCTCCGTTGGGGGGTTAGGGACGAGAGGACGGCTGAATTTCAGACTATGCGTTTTGGAGCTTGATTCGTGCAACAACCATATTTTCTATTTAATCAAAAAAAAAAAACATGCTTAAGAGGGCGTCTTTCTTAGAAGCACCCACTCAATCTCGCTTAAAAAATAATTTTGCCTGAAACTCTGTCAGCTGAAAGACATTACCAAGGCAAGAACTAAAACAGATATGGTTTGATTTGAAATGATATTCTGGCCGCGTTAGGAGCCATAAAATATTTTCCCTTGTCGGCGCCGGTCACAACGTCTCGAAAATTGAAAAATATGCACTTTACGTAACACTGTAAAATATTTATTTCGCATCATCCAGCCGCAAATTTTATATCAACTTGCTCATAAACCTTTCTAGTTTTACAAGACAGTCACAATTTGCCTCTCGATTATCCTGAAAAGGCAAAATCGAGCGTATTATGACCACTACTAATCGCTTTTGAGCAAAGGCTGTAAATTGGCTTCGATTTAGAGGCTATTTTGTAAATTTTGGGACCAACCTAATACTTCTAGCCTATCCAGCCGACAAGAGTAGTCGTTTATCTACAAATATGTGCAAAATCCCATGTACGTTTTCAATATTTCAAAAATTATGACCGTTTTTATCAGCACATGTACCAGCATTTTCGATTTTTCGCCTATATTAAAATCGACTTCTCTCGAGCAGATTTTGACACACATACAGCCTACCTGCTTCTCATCTCGGCTTATGTCCAACGTTAGACGGTTAACAATCCCCAGATTGCTATAAAATCTCATAATAACTCCAGCAAATTGGTAGGTATTGCCTTCAAAACTTGAGCACCACGGCATCTATCGAGTCCCTTGTTAGCGAGCGAAAGCCCGAATCCAAGGCTACATTTCGCACTAAATACCCCATTAAACACCGTTTCAGAGCCGTATTTCTTCGAGAATCAGACAAAAGACCCTCCGAGACTGGTATTTAGAGAACATAGCCGCGATTTGAGGTCTTAAATTCCGAAGAAACAACACCATTTACAGTGTACATCTCGACAATCGATACTGTGTGATGCTGTTTCCGCAGAGGTCCGCATAAATGGGGAGACCGCTGCTCGCCTGTGCCAACAACCACGGCTAAATGTTACCATATTTTTTTAAATCAAAATTTGGAAAGCAATTTCGAGTTTTAAAGAAATCAATCCTATAAATAAATAAACAAACACGAAGCCTCGTGCCAAATGGCCCATACTGTCACAGCTTATCCCGGTCTCGATAGCATTAAGCGGCTAGGAATATTTCTACTCCCTCCTGGATGGAATTCTAGTCCATCGCAGTTCCCCCACCCCCCCCCCCCCCCCGGCCCTCCCAGCATTATTTTGCCGGTACCTATTTATACAGCTGGGTGGGTAGAGGCGCTATGAGAGTAAAGTGTCTTACTCAAGAATAGTACAACACAGTAACCCTGGCCAGGGATCGAACCCGGACAGTTCGATCTGGAGTCCGGCCGGCGCGCTAACAAATAGGCCACCGCGCCTCCCATATGAATGAATGAATAAATCAATAAATAAATAAATAAATAAATAAATAAATAAAAATTGCCTCATCCTGCCATTTTTAATTCTCTGGACAGTTTAGCGTCGA
Source organism: Oculina patagonica (assembly GCF_052425735.1). Taxonomy (NCBI): domain Eukaryota; kingdom Metazoa; phylum Cnidaria; class Anthozoa; order Scleractinia; family Oculinidae; genus Oculina; species Oculina patagonica. The sequence continues at coordinate 8,342,170 of NC_135764.1, forward strand.
GGTTTTGCGGAAAGTGTTTATTTGAATGTTTCCTTTTTCGTGATGGTGTTCTGATTTGTAGCAGAATTTAATGCCAGATCAGTGTCTGTGCTCTCCAAATTTGCGTGAAACATTTTTACGGATAACTAGAGTACGGAATAATGTACAGATCTGAGACTTGAACAAGTAACGGTAGTTTATATAGTAGTCTTCTACAATCTGTAATATTCTTGATTTTTTTTACTCAATAGTTTTGGTTTTATTTTTCGCGGCATGACAGTGAAAACCACCTATAGGATGTGATGGTACAGGTATTCTTAGCCTGCCTGCCTACCTTAACATTATGTTTTGATGAGAGGGATGAGAGGACTTAACGTAATGAAAGCACAGCTGCGTTTAGGCATGAAGCCAAGACTACTCAACGACTGTCTGTTACTCTTATGGGATGTTTAACATTGTTTTAGTCAGAAACACATTCATATTCACGGATCATGTCCGTCAGCTTGTCTATCAGAATTTTCTTTTTTTCTTTTGATTTTACAGGAATCCCAAAGTGGCTACAAGTGGCTTTCAGCATGACCACATTGAATTTTTGAAGCGTGTTGCTGTAGTAACATTCACAGAAGTCATACGTGTCGTAGCAGATGGGATGGGAGACGTTGATTTCTCTGTTAACCTGGTCTACCAGGTTAACAGGTATTTTCCTGGAGGCATTGGACATCTTTCTCGTCATCCGGCGTCATTTTGGGAAGGGTGCGCCTTTCGCCCAGTTCTTTCTCCTAGTGTAAACCGTGCCGTAAGGTGTTCTTTAACCTTCGGCGAAAATCTAACGTTGCTCCTCGGTTTGCTTAGGGCCCATCCTCAGATCTGCACGTTATTCCGTACTCTAGTTATCCGTCAAAAATTGTCCAGAGTATTAAAAATGTCAGGATAAGGCGATTTTTTTTAAGAAAACGTGGCAGCTTTCTGGCGGCCGTCTAAAGTCTTGTGTGGCGTGAAACTCCGAAATTCAAAATGCTATATCTTACAGACGGCGAATGATATTTATTTATTTATTTATTTATTTATTTATTTATTTATTTATTTATTTATTCATATGGGAGGCGCGGTGGCCTATTTGTTAGCGCGCCGGCCGGACTCCAGATCGAACTGTCCGGGTTCGATCCCTGGCCAGGGTTACTGTGTTGTACTATTCTTGAGTAAGACACTTTACTCTCATAGCGCCTCTACCCACCCAGCTGTATAAATAGGTACCGGCAAAATAATGCTGGGAGGGCCGGGGGGGGGGGGGTGGGGAACTGCGATGGACTAGAATTCCATCCAGGAGGGAGTAGAAATATTCCTAGCCGCTTAATGCTATCGAAACCGGGATAAGCTGTGACAGTATGGGCCATTTGGCACGAGGCTTCGTGTATGTTTATTTATTTATAGGATTGATTTCTTTAAAACTCGAAATTGCTTTCCAAATTTTGATTTTAAAAAAATATGGTAACATTTAGACGTGGTTGTTGGCACAGGCGAGCAGCGGTCTCCCCATTTATGCGGACCTCTGCGGAAACAGCATCACACAGTATCGATTGTCGAGATGTACACTGTAAATGGTGTTGTTTCTTCGGAATTTAAGACCTCAAATCGCGGCTATGTTCTCTAAATACCAGTCTCGGAGGGTCTTTTGTCTGATTCTCGAAGAAATACGGCTCTGAAACGGTGTTTAATGGGGTATTTAGTGCGAAATATAGCCTTGGATTCGGGCTTTCGCTCGCTAACAAGGGACTCGATAGATGCCGTGGTGCTCAAGTTTTGAAGGCAATACCTACCAATTTGCTGGAGTTATTATGAGATTTAGCAATCTGGGGATTGTTAACCGTCTAACGTTGGACATAAGCCGAGATGAGAAGCAGGTAGGCTGTATGTGTGTCAAAATCTGCTCGAGAGAAGTCGATTTTAATATAGGCGAAAAATCGAAAATGCTGGTACATGTGCTGATAAAAACGGTCATAATTTTTGAAATATTGAAAACGTACATGGGATTTTGCACATATTTGTAGATAAACGACTACTCTTGTCGGCTGGATAGGCTAGAAGTATTAGGTTGGTCCCAAAATTTAAAAAATAGCCTCTAAATCGAAGCCAATTTACAGCCTTTGCTCAAAGGCGATTAGTAGTGGTCATAATACGCTCGATTTTGCCTTTTCAGGATAATCGAGAGGCAAATTGTGACTGTCTTGTAAAACTAGAAAGGTTTATGAGCAAGTTGATATAAAATTTGCGACTAGATGATGCGAAATAAATATTTTACAGTGTTACGTAAAGTGCATATTTTTCAATTTTCGAGACGTTGTGACCGGCGCCGACAAGGGAAAATATTTTATGGCTCCTAACGCGGCCAGAATATCATTTCAAACCAAACCATATCTGTTTTAGTTCTTGCCTTGGTAATGTCTTTTAGTTGACAGAGTTTCAGGCAAAATTATTTTTTAAGCGAAATTGAGTGGGTGCTTTTAAGAAAGACGCCCTCTTAAGATGGAATGCGCCAGGACTTCTAGTAGTTATTGGACAAAATTATGTACCAAAATTATTCACACCTGATTGCAAGCTTTTGTGTTACTGCTTCAAATATCTTATCAAAAGAAATCTTTTCTAACAACACGAAACATCGAAAACCAATTTTGAAGTTCCACTGAATTCCACTGAATCGCTTAAAAGACGTGAGCTTTTGCCTATAGCTTGTGAACTTTGAATTTCATTTTCTCAGACTCTGATAAGAAATTGTTGTACCAACATTATTTACACCTTCTTGCAAAATTTTGTGTTACAGCTTGAATTCAAATATCTTATCAAAAGAAATCTTTTTTAACAACACCAAACATCGAAAACAAATTTCGAAATTCACTGAATTCCACTGAATCGCTTAAAGACGATTTAACAAAATGACTATACGTGATATTTTGCCTATAGCGCGTGAACTTTAAAATTTTTATTTTCTCACATCCTGATAAGAAATTGTTGTTGATGTTATCACGGATAATTTCTTACATCTTTACCTTTTATTGAGGCCGGGTAGGAAATAACGCAATAGGATTTAAATTATTCTAATACTCAATTTTTGTCCAGCTTAAATAAATATTACTCGACTTCCTGGTGGATTTCGTCTTAAACTGAAAGCGACTGAGAGCATTTGCGAATTATAAGCCTCGGTCTCCAAACCTTTTTCTAGTACGGGGATGGGTTTTGAAGTAACATGTTGAGCTTGAAAAAAGTTTTTCTTTTTTCTCTCTTTTTAACCAGAAGTTATACTGACAGCAGAAGTCATTGGTATTGGTTGGAACAAAACAAAACAAAATATTTAATAAATGAATAAAAAAACGTACGTCTGTATTAAAATTTTCAGAGCAGAAAATAGCCGCGTTTGAACTCGTACGTTTTTAGTGTGACGTTGTCAGTTTTGTTAGCAATTGTCAGCAAAGTTGTCTGCAAAGGATAACTCGCTCGCTCGCGAACTTCGCTCTACTTTGAGATATAAAGAGAAATATATTTCATAAATTGCAACATTTCACTTACAGAAGGAAGCACTAGATAAAGTGTTTACAACAATACAGCTAGAAAAAGGGACCTATTGCTATAACCATTGGAAACAATGCTCTCTGGCAATAACGAGGTCCAATTGCTAAAACAAAACACCCGCAGAATGCTAAGTAGACACGTGGGCTGCCTATAGCTGTGAGGAAGGATTGTAAAGGATAAATATTTTTCAGTATTCTAACGTATACTACGCGTGTTTGAAACGTAGTTTTAATTTAGCCTGCTACATGTACATTTATCGTGAGCTACAAATAATCTTTCTTTGCGTGCTTGGGGACTTAAGTTTATGCCTGCTTATAACGTATTTTGTAAGGCTGTCTTGCATCTAAGCAATATCACATTAAAGTATGGGATAAAATTTCATTGTCATAAAAATTGATACTTCAACGAAACACACACATATGTTTCTACGTATTGGTTGAGTCCGTTACTGAATGCCACAACGGCAAGGCGCTGGCTCAGACTCGAGTAAGTTGGAATCTTGACTGCTGGCGCAAGGTAAGGTTCAGTGATTTAAAACCGAGCTAAATACTTTTTCAAAGTTGTAAGCGCATAGCAGTAGTTGCAACTACCTTTTTTGCTTTTTTAAATACTCGAAAACAAACCATTCATCCCACTTGCACGACAAAATCAACCTTTGCTACGCGGCCAAAATAAACAAACTTTTCATACGATCAAATTACGACATCATACGATAAAAAAAATACATTTTGGGTTTATTTACTGTCGTTGTTCTGCCATTGTGAATGTTTTCAACATAGACAGTGTTTACGAAAAAGAAATCATTTTCCCTTTTTTATTTTCTGAAAATTTGTATAAATGCTGGCCAGCATGTTGCCTCAATTTGTCAAAAAGGTAATTTCGAATAGAACTCCAATTACGTTGTTTCTTGGTCCGTTCAAAGAAAATTGTAACTTCAAAGAAATCGGAATGAAACTTAGGTTTAAAAATGTAGTTCCCACGTTTCCTATTTCTACTCTCCAGCTAGTTTACAAGTATCACACACACAAAAAAATAAAAATAATATAAAACGGCTAAAAATTCCATAATCCCTTTCATACCCGGTCATTTTTCAATTATTCCTTGACGACCAGTACGGGGCTACTATTCTATTATTCCTTGACAATGCGAGCAGGGCTATCATTTTAATAATTCCCAAAAGGGGCCGTTCCTTTTTCAACAGAGGGAGAGCACTCTTTCGAAAAAAAAAATCACTTTTAAAAAGTGATGTTTTTAATCGAAAATAAAGGATAAACTATGAGACCTTCGAAGTTCTTTTTTGGATTCCGCTGGACTGTGTGTCAAAAAATTTACCAGTTGTCAAACATTGTGTCAATTGTCTACTTTAAGCCTATTAACATTCTTTTGACGGTAATACAAGCCCTGGTTTATCAGTTGTCACTTGACATTGATCATTTTGACCACCGATTATCAGAAAGCATTTTTATTGCTGGAGGCTAAGATAAGGGCGCTTGATTTTGATGCGAATACGTGGACTACAGGTATATTCCTTTCGACAAATTACGTTGTCTTCCGCAGTTGAGGACGCTATTATAAAATGAAAGAGTACTCCTCAGAAACAAATGGTTTCCATCACATTTTTTAACCCATGCAACTCATTTGAAAATTTTCAGTGTTTCAGTGTTTTGCCGACCATGGACGTTCAATACTACCTCACTGGCTTGATATTTCTTCTTCTTGTAGGTAAGAAAATATTATCAAATGTCACGAGTTACGAACGTACCGTGTGTTATAGTAGAAAAAGCGTAACAAAAACTTACAACTTATATGCTTATAAGCTATATCAATACAACTATAGCTGATTGATATACGTTTTTCTTTTTTCGCAGTGGATGGAAATTCGCAAGGTAAAAAAAGAGTTCTTGTTGTGGTGTATGTATGCTATTAATGAGACTTTGTTTGACACACAGTCCAGGGCCGTAACTGGCAAGAGGCAAGACGAGGCACTTGCCTCGTCATGAGTTTTACTCAAATTTAAAAACAAAATAGGTTTTGTTGGGAAAATAATCCCCAGTTGAACAAGATTGATTTTTCTCAAGAATTACCTCATGAAAAATGTCTCTGAAAGAGTTTCAGTGCTTTATTTCTGGAGGGATGCCCCCTGAGCAAGATCATGCCTCCGATTGCGCTCTCTCCTCGCACCTCGTGCTTCGCGCTCGAACTCCCTTTTTCTTTCCCCTTAAACCCCGCCCGTTTTCCCCCCCCTTTTTTTTTTATTTTTTTTTTTTTTTTTTTTTTTTTTTTTTCCTTTTCCAAAAAAAACCCTTTTTTTTTTTAAGTTACTACGGATGCAAAGATTGGAGTATTCTTTTTCAGATGGAGCTGTTGATGGTGGTTACTCCGACTGGAGCGAGTTCTCCGAATGTAACGTCTCTTGTGGAGGCGGTCTGAAGATTCGTAAACGCTCCTGTAATAGTCCTGAACCAAGGAACGGAGGAAGGGATTGCAGTGGCCTGGGACCAGACATGGAAACAGAAGCATGCAACTCATTTCCATGCCGTACGTTCAGTTTGTCGTGCTCTTGTTTATGCTTTTTATCTTATTCAATATTCATATTTTGTTGGATTTCAATTTCATAACATTCTATAAAACGCAAAAAACGGTACTACAGCAGAGCATGCATTTAGGGGTCCTCTATGATTTTGTACTTTTATGCAAAAATTAAATTGACATTTAAACAAAATATTTGCTGCGTATATTTCCGAAAATTTGTCTTTTCGCAGCCGATGTAGCAATGGCGATCAACTTTTGATGATTTTTTTTCTACATTTTAGCTGTACATGGTGGTTATTCCGAATGGTCAAATTTCACGAAGTGCAGTGTAACCTGCGGCGGAGGGTTCCAGAGCCGTACACGAACTTGCACCAATCCCTTGCCTTGTTGTGGCGGGAAAAACTGTGACGATTTAGGGCCAAGTGTAGAAACACAGAAGTGTGGCACATGCGATTGTGGTACTGAAATAGTTATTTTGTTTCTCAGAGTAGTTTCAACTTTACTTGTTACTTTACAATCGAACTAGTGGAAGGAAGTCGTCCATGCCTTATGTCATGTTTATTAAAACAGTGGGAAAAAATTAAAACCGCATTTTTGCTACCTCTCTGATTGACATCAAAGACTGCTTTGCTTTCCTGCATTTGGCAGCTACTTTATTTGTAAGTAATCCAAGGTGTTACCGACACAGTCAAAGCCACAGACTACACATGTGCGTTTTCTTTTTTGTCTAAGATTTACTTCCTTTTTGATCACATGACTTTTGCAGCCTAAAAAATCAGTCAGAGATTTTAGCATAGGCGGTTTTTTGCCTTATAAACACCAAACCACAGGAGAGCGACGAAGCAGCAGATTTTCATGAAATGTAATAACAAAGAATACCTTGCACGACGGTCTCAATGGGGTTAGCCGTTAGGCGTAAAAATTGGAACATTTTAACCGTTAGCCGTAAAATATGTTTTTCAATAATGGAAATTAATTTTTAACTTTTTAAAACAATGAAAATTAACTTTTAACTTATGTTAACCGTTATTGAAATAAATTAACCGTTAGCCGTAAAAAGGTTAGAATTGTAACCGTTAAGCGTAAAAGTCCGCCCCCCCCCCCCCATTGAGACCCTCTTGTACATATGGTGGTGGTTGGCTCACACGATTATTTTCGTCTTCTTCTATGCACTTTCAGTTTTGTTCCATTTGTCTTGACATATTTGGGTTGTGCTTCAATCTTAACTGTCTTATTCAAAGACAAATCCTCTTTAATTCTAGTGACTGACGGTGAATGGAGTGAGTGGTGCCCGTTTACCCCCTGCAGCGCCTCGTGTGGTGGTGGGGTGCGGCACCGGACTAGAACATGCACCAATCCTCCTCCACAAGGCGGAGGCCAAGACTGTCAAGGTCCGGATTCTGAGTCACAGAAGTGTAATACACAGCCTTGCGGTAAGTATAAACAAATCTAAATACCTGGGCTTTTAACGCGCGGTTAGGTTGATTCCACTTAGATGACACCTAATTCAAATACTTTTTAATTCATTTTATTCAATTTTCTGCATTCCGTTGTTTTAAAACAGGTTTCCAGTCAGAGCGTGTCAGAGGCTTTAGAACTTCCTATTCAAAACAACAACTACAATAAGATGGCCTAGGGGATGGCACACGAAAACTGTTGATTAGAATGCTATAGCTTTTGAATTGGAGTTTGCAAAATAATTCTCATTTGAAATGCTCTGTGTAAAATCTTGAAGGTGGAGGTAAATGTACTGAATGGTCTGAGTGGTCTGACTGCAGTGTAACATGTGGAACTGGCGCACAAAAACGCACAAGAGACTGTACCGGAGCGAATACCTTGGGTCCTGAAACTGAGAATAAAGAATGCAGCCTGACACCATGCCGTAAGTTTTGTCCTAAAGTTGATATTTGAATAGCTGGGACTCTTGCGGGTATCTTTTCAGAGTTATCACCGCCATATCTGTTTCTAACAAAGAATAAGTATGGCGTATCGGTAAACAGTACACCTCACACTTTGCAAGAATAATTAAATGTTGTTTAAAACAAAATTTTTCTTAAAAGTTATAATTGTGAAGCGCTTTGAGCTTTGTAAATGCGCTATACATGCAGAACCGTTATCATTCTTCATTCAAAAGGAATGAAACATCAGTTACTATTTTTTATAACCAACAAAAAATCATATCACGACGTCATTTTGTTCCCTCAAATGGCTTAAAGAGCCCTTGCCTTCCACTCAGGTTTGAAATGATTTTTATGATCTCTAACACAGCATTAAGAGAAAAAAGGTTTACGTTAAATAATAACAAGGCTCTTTGGGCTGATCTAACACTAACGATGCTAGTCCATCGCTGGGTATCTCTAAGATGAACAAGCAGTCCCATGCAAAAGGAGTAGAAATACTCCTAGTCACCTCATGCTACTGAAACCGGGATAAGCTCCGGCCTGATGGGCCACCAGGCTCGAACACAAACCTTATCTTACCAACCGACGTGCTTATTTTCTACTTTGTCAGCGATCGACGGTAACTACACGGAATGGACTGAGTGGACTGATTGTAGTGTAACTTGTGGAGGAGATTTCCAATCACGATCAAGAAGTTGCACCAATCCCCCTCCACAGTACGGTGGAAAGAACTGTGATGAACTGGGATCCGCCAGACAGGCACAAGAATGTAACCCAGATCCTTGCCGTGAGTTATTTTTTGAAGTCAATTGAACTTAAAGGGGCTAGGTTATGGTGTTCTAGGTAATTCTATTTATTTTCGTTAATTATGAGCTCAAAAGTTTATATTGACAGAGCAAAAGTCTTTTATTGGCAAAACCAAGGCCACATAACAAACAAGACTCACTCCACTGTGGTTGCCTCGGTAGCTCAGTGGTTAGAGCACCTTCCATGAGATCGGGGTGTCGTGGGTTTGAATCCCGCTCGGGGCATTTGATTTTTCCCCGACATTTGTTCTGTTTAATATATAAGTAGGCATATCAGAGTTTACCTCTCCGATGGTAACATTTGTTCGAAATATGCCGTATTACGTACAAACAAGGATGATTTTTGAGCATTGTGAATGACACTTTCATACAAATTGAGATAAAATTTTAGCTATAAATGCCCCTTTTTGGTCTTTTTGTGTTTCTTTTGATTTATTCTACAGTTTTAAGCCGTTATTGTGATATTTCAGTTAATTCTATGAACAGTTGGTTAGTGCCGAAATTTGCTTAAAAATTGCGTGACATAGCCCTTTTTAAAAGGCAAAAATACTACTCAGAATAGTAATAAACTAACAATGATATTATAAACAGAGAAGGACAACTCTGTACTTAATTAGGTGACTTGTTAATTTGCTAAATATTTTTACAGCGATCGACGGTAACTATACCCAGTGGACTGGGTGGTCTGACTGCAGTGCAACTTGTGGAGGAGGTTCCCAAAAACGATCAAGAAATTGCACCAATCCCTCTCCGCAGTACGGGGGAAAGAACTGCGATATACTGGGGCCAGCTGGTGAAACACAAGAGTGCAACCCAGATCCTTGCCGTGAGTTTATTATAGAAAAAAGACAAATTTATGCACTTCAAAAGAAATGTGAAAATGCATTTTGCTTCAAATTGTTGTTTTGACTAGACTTTGTCGAAATTCTAAGGGCCTGTTTACATGGGGGAGAGTGGCTCGGCTGACCGAGTTACCCGGATAGTAGGAATGAAACATAGCCCGCCTTAGCTTTACATGCAGAATTCATAGTCCTTCTACCCGAGATGCGACAGCGTCATTGAAGCGTTTCACGGCGTGGGAAAACCGCGTACCGTAATGATTCGATTTAGCGCCCTCCTTCGAATAAGCGCCCCCTTCCGAATAAGCGCCCCCATTCGAATGTGTTTTTGTAAATAAGCGCCCCTATTCCAATAAGCGCCCCCATTCTTATGAGAACCCCTATTCGAGGAACTCGAAGAAGTGCCCATATTATGGATAACTGCCCCACCTGAAGTCATTGACGTCAACTAGAGAAACTCCTGGCCGGTCACCGTACAGTTCATGTATATATTTACTGCTAAAATGAACAATTATTTTAAAAGTAACTGAACTTTTAACAATTTCTAACTGTTACAGTTTCTGTTATTGTTAGATGCATTTGGTTGTTTCTCAGAATAGTTAAATAAGCGCCCTGTCCCGAATAAGCGCCCTGTCTCCAATAAGCGCCCTCCCTTGAGGTGCCAAAAGTAAATAAGCGCCCCGGGCGCTAAATCGAATCATTACGGTAGCTCCAAATTATTAAAGAAAATATGACTTTTTACTGAATAATCAGGACTGGCGGTTTTCAAGCCTATTTTACTTTGATGTGTAAGCTCTTAGAAATTTACTTCGACCATTTTTGGGGTACTTCAGTTGATATTCAACAGTCTTTGGCCGTAAAATTGAAATTAAATCTGATGTTTCGTGAATTAGGAGAATCATTTCTACGAAAATTTCGAATTTATTAGCTGTTGCTTAAAGAAATATTTTCCACCCTACAGAGAAAACTAATTTGATCTAATTTTTGTTAAATAGCACTGTTTGGGTCCATAGTCCTCACGCCACAAAACTTCGTATGATTTATAGCATTGTGATTAGTTGAGTTATTGTGAGAAGTGTTTCAGTGAATGTTTGCAAGTTTTATTTTGAAATGATCGCTATTTATAGTAAAAGTGAATTCCAGACATTTTTTATTGATTTTGGAAGGACATATTGGTGCCTCTTTGCCGGGCACCATCATGGGGTGTCCGTACTGAGCTCTATAAATTTAACAATAATTTTAACTTAATATATCAAACACAATAGACAATGTTTCATCGGGATTCTTATTGTTTGCTGTTATTTTGCTAAGCTGACTAACATAAATTGGTGTTTCGGCAGCAATGAACGGAAACTACACAGAATGGACTGAGTGGTCTGATTGCAGTGTAACTTGTGGAGGAGATTTCCAAACACGGTCAAGAAGTTGCACTAACCCCCCTCCAGAGTACGGTGGAAAAAACTGCGATGAGCTGGGACCAGCTTTTGAAACACAAGATTGCAACCCAGATCCTTGCCGTGAGTTATTGCAGTTTTGGTTTATATTGTTGAATGCTTAAATAGACGCTTAAATCATCTTCTCTGTTTTTTTTTTTGTCTCGTTTTAAAACAAGCATGAAATTCATAAATCGTTAATTTTCATTTTGTTTTTAACTTTGATAGCAATCGACGGTAACTTCACAGAATGGACTGAGTGGTCTGATTGCAGTGCAACTTGTGGAGGAGGTTCCCAAACACGGTCAAGAAATTGCACCAACCCCCCTCCACAATACGGTGGAAAAAACTGCGATGAACTGGGACCAGCTGATCAAAAGCAAAACTGCAACCCAGATCCTTGCCGTGAGTTTTTTTTACCGTGGGTAGAAAGGCAATAACGGCGAATTTATGAAATGTGAAAATACCTTTTTTCTTAAAAATCCTTCGTTTCTTAAGTAGCATTTCGGATTTTTCACGCCACACAGGTAGATGGTTGCCAGCAGGCTGTCATGTATGTAAAAAAAAAAAATTCCTGTGATTTTTACCCATGTGAGTCACGTAGTTTTTAGAAAAACCTTTTCCTGTGATTTTTACCCATGTGAAAAGTGTTTTTGTAAATGTTTGTTAGTTAGCAAGGGTAATTTTGTGCGGCCACTGATATTTTGTGTCCCTGAAAATTTGTGTACTGTGAAACATTAATTTTGACGAATAACTCGAGAACGGAATATCCATGACGTCGGTGGGCGGTGAAACGGGCATACAAGCTCTCTGCTACAGCCTTGATGCGGAGAGGGACTGGTACTAGTCCGCTTTTCTGCTCTTGACTCGCTGTTTGGCTAAGGAAAATGGCGGCTGACAGCTGAAGGCAAGTTCAAATTTATTGCTTTATATCACGAAATCGATGTAATGCATAGACTAATTCAATATCTGGCACTGTTCTAAGGGATACACAGACAATATCTAGCCCGTAGTTCATATTAGATCTTCTTCGTGTTTGTGTTTTTTCTCTTGTAATATAAATGTAGTGTCGAAAACAGGCAGTCGAGAAATCCCGTGCAAATCTCATATCTTAGCATACCAGTCAAAAGAAAATGATAATAAACGCCTAAAATACCTATTGAAAGACACTTTTATTCGTTTATTTCGTGTATGCAAATTTATGGAATGATCTTTTATGATCCTTAACGTTTTTTAGTTGTCTGAAGTGACAGCTTCACAACGGCGATCGAAAGATCTCATAATGATACGAACGTTAACATAAAGGTTGTCAACAACATCGAGGGATCTCGCGATTTTGAAATAGATTTAGCGATTTTGAAACAGATATATGTACCAATATTTTGCATAAGAATTTCTGAAGTGATTGATCGTAATAAATAAAGGTTTAGAATGCAAACTTCCAAGTTGACATGCCAGAACTTTAGCATGATCGAGTGGATAGGTTTGAAATTTTCACAGGACCTTGTTAAAAGCGCCCTGTTCACAGGTTTGAAAAATTTGGAATCTGTACATGTGTAAACCTGTGAAATGCATGTATTTCATAGGTAGATAGAAACGGCTTCACTTTTGCTTGTTGACCGTTCAAAGAGGATAAAATGTTTCCCATAATAATTGCACTCTCAATATTACAGTCGCTGTCCGCTATCCGCGACAACTCGTTTTCCTCCACATATTCAAACCTCACATCTTCACCCTCCATTTCCTCAGATGCTTCTGTTAATGATTTATCGTAAAAATCTTCTGTTACGTCTATGGGGGTATTTTTTATCGACATCGACGTCCGCCATATTGGTCAGGGAAATGGAAAACCCTCAAAAATTTATAACTGGTACCCAGGCTTCTGCATCAAGGCTTATCCGCTCGAACCTGCTCGTTTCGACGCCCTCCATCCTAACGCCCTGGGAATATCCCACAGCCCTGAGACTCGGACAAGTAGATTATCTCTAAACTTTCTCTAAAATTTAAAATTTTTAATTGTTTCACTCAATGGTTTTTGTTTTACTTAATTCTGGCACGACAGCAAGCTTTCCTTTATTTGTATTTTTCTAAGTTGATTGACATAAAGTTGTGTTTCGGCAGCAATCGACGGAAACTACACCGCATGGACTGAGTGGTCAGACTGCAGTGTCACTTGTGGAGGAGGTTCCCAAACACGATCAAGAAGTTGCACCAACCCCCCTCCACAGAACGGCGGAAAGAACTGCGATGAACTGGGACCTGGCGATCAGACCCAAGAGTGCAACCCAGATCCTTGCCGTGAGTTTTTGAAGTTTTTGTTCATATTGTTGAATGCTTAAATAGAAACCAGCTTCCCTTTTTCTGTCTCGTGTTTTACAAGCGTGAAATTCATAAATCATTGTTCGTCACATTCGTTTTTAACTTTGACAGCGATCGATGGTAATTACACCGCATGGACGGAATGGTCTGACTGCAGTGCAACTTGTGGAGGAGGTTCCCAAACACGGTCAAGAAGTTGCACCAACCCACCTCCACAGAACGGCGGAAAGAACTGCGTTGAACTGGGACCGGCTGATCAGAAGGAAGAATGCAACCCAGATCCTTGCCGTGAGTTTCCACTTCGTTTCATTCCATACTTGAAACAATTTAGCATTTTTTTTAAACAACGATTATCGTTAAAAGAAAAATTATAATCATTTGATCATTTATAGCTCAAGAACGGAGAAAGGGGTTAGGGTTTGGGGGGGGGGGGGGGTATTATTGTGGCTTTGCGAAAATCAAAGATACGTCTACATATATCTTTATATCAACAGTTTCTTGCAAGGATGTCGCCCTCTAAAAATATTTTTGAAATAAAATTGCATAAACAACGTTCGTTATTGAAAGAAAAATCCAGGCAAACCGTGTTGAGTTCGCGAAAGAAAATTTAGGCATACAACTTGGCCAACTGTAAACCCTAGAACTACCAGAGTAATTGCCGTCCGTTACGTTCGAATTAAGCCCAGGCCAAAGGGCCCAAAGCGCTACTTTTGATTGTCCATTACTAGCGGGTAGTTACTCGAACTGATGACGCGTGACACGGTTAAATTTAGCAAATGTTGGGACACTTTTCAACTTCAGGGCAAACCAATAATAGTGTCAATCACAGTGGGATCGATGGTAAAATATGCAGTCAGCTAGTCAGAGGAAATGAAGACACACAGTTTTATGACAAAGACAATGGTAACAGATAGACTAAAGACGGGACAGTTTATAGCCCAAAAGTTTATGAGATGACTATGTAAATGAAAGACATATATATTCTCAAGTTCCAGTTACTTGATTGTAAGTTAATTTAAACAATGAATGAGCTGTGCATTAACTCTTAATCGGGAGGTGTTCTAAAAAGAGTACCATATCCTTTAAAGTTTACCTTCCCCCTCCCCCCTGTGTAAAGGCTGAAAAAGCATATCTCTCATGATAATGATGGTGTTGCTGCTGGTGGTGATGATGATGATGATGATGATGATGATGATGATGATGATGATGAAGATGATTATGATGATGATGGTGATGATGCATAAATACATACATGCATGCATGCATGGAAGGATTGGTTAATTGATTGATGGATGGACGGATGGAATGATTGATTGAAGCCGAAAGTTGTTTGTGACTGACGTTTCGGAAACCTGAGCAAAGTCAGCTTTATAGGCAAATGATGTTATTGGCTTGACTTTGAAAACGGTGATCGGCTCAGTTATCTTTTTATTTGAAGTAAAGGATCGTTCGCGAAATCAGAGTGGTTTGCAAGGTATTGCTAACTAGCTACAGGCCCAGGGGGGGGGGGGGGAGGGGGGTACTCCGGCTTGTAAATGACGGGGATGATCGAAGGATTTTTTTGGGTTTGAAATTTTCGATTCCGGGATTTTTTTGGGTTGGAAGATTTGACAAGTAGTTTTTTGGGTGACTTGATTCAAATAGGGGATTTTTTTTGGTATTGAAAACAAAATTAAGTGCCTTGTCGTATTTATGGTATGACGAATAACCAAACTCGAGCATGATTGCCCCTCCTGAGGATTTAGGGGTAATTAGGCAAGAGATTTTTGGGGGGGTTATTTTTGGTCCAGGGATTTTTTTGGGTAATGTCAGAGGACTTGGGGATTTTTTTGGGTCCTAAGTTTTGCCTTCATTCGATCATCCCCGTCATTTACAAGTCGGAGTACCCCCCCCCCCCCCCTGGGGCTACAGGTATCGGTACAGAAGTGTTTATTATTTGTAGGTTTATCAGATTGATTGATTGAGTTGTGCTTATTAAATATAATAATTTTAATTTCTTAGTTCCACCTTGCTCGATTGGCTTTGATATTGGTGTAGTAGTCGACACATCCAAGAGCGTCAAGAAATCCAACTTGAAGAAGGTGTTTGCGTTCCTTATTGATCTTGTGGAAACGTTTGAGCCGGGACCCGACAAAGATCACTTTGGTCTGGTGACATTCAATCGACGAGCCTTTACAAAATTCACGTTTGCAGATAAAACCCTTTACAGCGTAGAGGCACTGGAGAGCAAAATTGGTAACATACCATTAACCTTAGATTTTCAAACGCGGACTGACTTGGCTATGATAGCGGCTAGAGATTCTTTGTTCTCACTGAGCGGAGGAGACAGACCAAATAACCCAAACATCATGATTATGCTGACTGATGGGAAACCTACCAAGATGCATGAAGATTTTGCGGTGTTTACAGCTCGCTTCCATAATGATCCTGAGGTATTGAGCAAATCAAGGCAGTGCGTATTGAAGTTTAAGCGACTTTTTTCCAAACCTTTTGTATGAACGAATGTGCTTTTTGTTTAAAGATGCTGAATACAGTGTGTATAACATTCAAATAGAGAAGGACTGAAAACGTGGTTACTAGGAGATTTACAGGTTCACTTAACACGCAAACACAAATAGAAAAGCGCACAAACAAACGAACAAACAAACTAAGAAACAAACACAAGAACTAAGTTACAAACTACTGAATCATGGAAGAACTAAGACATCGGCCACTCATCAGGTCTGAGATAATAAACCCTGTAGTATACAAACACAAATTCTTAATATTATGGTCATTTTCCAGTTTGAAGTGGCTACGGGAGCTTCATACTGACAAAGGTGTAATAGCGCTGTTCTATTCCTACTCACTTATTGGCAGGTGTCGGATTGGCATATCATAGCAGTGGGCATTGGGAGTGGTATTAACCAGGAAACCTTGCGCGAGATAGCTGGTAAAAATGGAGATGTTATCATCGTCGAAAACTTTGACCTGCTAGTCAACCAGCTGGTGGAAATTAAGCACAAAATGTGTGGTAAGTCATCAAGTCACACAAATAGCTCACTGGCCCGTAACCATGGTATCTTCGCGACTTAAGGGAACATAATAAAGAGTCAGAGGTGCAATAAGGCGATAATAAACTTAGGACGCTTTCCATTAGACAGAACTGGCCGGCCAGACCGGTATATTAGAGAACAGAATTTCGTTGTTAGTCTGATTTGCCCTACCAAATCAGTCAATGTGTAAATATTATACATGGTTATGGCCCGGGATTTGTGGGAAAATCTCGTGGAAAAGGTCATTTTTACATTCAAAACTATCTGCCCGGCCGGCCAGTTCTGATAAATGTATATGGAAAGCGCCCTTACAAATGAATAGTTCGAGGACCCTTGTTAGGAAGTTTTGATTTACCGCCACTCGCAATTTATAGGCATACATTGGCACTTCAGTGGTTGCTTATAATATGGGTGGTTGCTAAAAGTTCGTGCTCACGATAGTCAATCAGTTATTTATCTTCGCTTAACAAGCAAAACTAATTTTGTGAGTTAGAACTGAAATAAAATTAAAGAGGCAATACCACAAAAACAAAGATATATAGTTGTTATTAATATTGTTGTTATTAATATAATTATATAGTTGTTATTAATATTGTTGTTATTAATATAATTATATAGTTGTTATTTATATTGTTGTTATTAATATAATTATAAACGAATGACATGTTTTTGCATTTCACTGTACTCACTTTTACTGATTTCTTTTTTCTTTTTTTTTTCAAGCTGCACAATGACAAGTTGGTTACAAGAAGAACAAAGAACGACTTTGTTTGCTCTAAGAAGGAAACTGGGCTGGGGAAATGGACTGGGGTAATCAGACAGGAATATAACTTGCGGCAGGAAACGTGACTGTTTACAGTTTTCTGTATTGATTTCCCGCTTCTCATCGTAAATGTATAAATAAAGTCTTGAACACCTGGTGGTAAAATTGGGCAAGGTGTAACACAATAATTATAGTAACCACGGAACAGAAAAAAAATTGAGGTACAATTAAAATGGAAATATAATAAGGCGTGTGGTGTTTGTTATTTCTCGAATGAGTTTGGCTTCAAGCATTTTGAAAAGATATAGGAATGTCTAATCGAAGTTATAAATGCACTCAACAGTTGTACTCTTTAGGGCCGGCCACGGTACGTTACCAAATTGGTTAAAAAACTTTGCATGGCGTCTCGGCTTGGGGCCCTGACTACGAAAAAGATGTTTTTAAGATTTTTATCTTTTCTACTTTATATCAACATTGCCAGTTTAGATCGGCTCAAAGGCTAACAAATATGGATTGCAAAGGTATACCTGCCAAATTTTTTCAAGGCAAAGATGTGGACTTATTATCCCCTGGGAATGCCGGGAATGATGCTGAAACTTCCAGTAGCTTTTCATTCATCTCTTGCAGAAACTATGTGTCCATAATTTTTGACTTGGTCTGGCCAAAAATCGTCATTTTTGTTTGACATTTTCGTTTATATTTCCTTCTAAGAAAATGGTAACATTCAAGATGGCAGCATAACGTCATAGCCAACAGATTTATTTTGTAGACAAAGCAGTCTAAGCTAAGGGCTTTCTACTTCGTGTAAATAAATTTTGCTGCGCATTAACAGAATGAAAACCTTGGGGTTCCATCCATCCCCCCCCCCCCCCCACCCAGTACTACGGTGAGGATATGAATTTGCCTGTACGTCTGAGGGTTAAAATAACCTAAACATCCACTTCGTTGTAAGGACTCCAAATCATGATTACATGCAAAACTTCAATCAAATCAGCGAGGTATTGTGACCGCGACATTTTGATCGTTCATTCGTTCTATTAATACTCACTGATTACTGTTTGTCTATCTTATGGAGAATTATAAATTGTTCCTCGTACCTTTTAAAACTTTTGATTTTCCAGATAGGACACAGCCCAGACTTAATTTTCAAAAGAACATTTATTTTTTTTGTCCAATATTTTCCCATTAAATTGTTATTTCCCAACAAATCAGCTAAATAATACATGCTTGACTAGGCAACAATTATTTTCATAAATAGCTCCGAGACGAAGTTGACAAGGGATCATTCGATCAATGACGTCGATGTTAAAAATGTTGAGGTCCAATAAATAGTAATGCCCGATTCCCTCTATGGCGCATCCCTGCAGGGAATCGTGGTAGATGTGTTAATCGTTGCTAGGTCTTGCGCGTGGTTCGATGAACACAATTACCAAGATTCCCTGCAGGCTTGCGCCATAGAGGGAATGGGGCATTGACTGCTGTTACTTAACAATTATTCTTCTATAACGACTCGTATCCAACAAGGGCGAATAGAATAATTGTTTTATTAAATTCTTCTTTAAGTTTGAATCGACTGGACATTTTATTTTGATGTAAACGAAGTGATAGTGAGGAGGCGGGAAAATTTGTGGTGCGGTGTTCACTTCTTGAGTTTAATGAAACACACGAGCGATCAAGAGTTTTCTTCTCAAGGTTTTAATCGAACAATCTCCCCTAAAGTTGTCTATACATCCTGGAAATTGTGACAACTGAGTTAAGATTTACATTTAAAAGCTAAACGTTCTGTGCAAGTCGAACGAAGCAAGTGTCTACATTGTACGGCTCCACGGCTGTCATCAATTCTCCTATATTATTTAAGCTTAATGCGAAAATGAACTCAAAGTGGAACTGGTTTATTGAAGTATAAAAGGACAAGACCAAGATTGAAAGATAACAAACTTTACAGAAGTGCTGAGCCACTGAATGAAACTGTTTCAGTTTGCCGTTCTCTCGTAAATGATTTGCTCCTTTTCTACTTCGTTCACTCGCTCTTGTTGTGCGTTTTAATACAAGTATTATTATAAATTAAACTTTTCTCATCAATCCTTCTGTTTTGTGTAGATAAGTTTACTATGGCATTTCTGTAGTTTTTGTAGGCACCACTGATTATTTCATGTTCATAAAGCTCGCCAAATTTGCTGTTTTCAACCATTTTTCTGATGGAACTGTCGCTTCCCGCAGACAATTTTTACGCTGAGCGGCACTTGCCGCACTCATTTCCCATAAAATTATAAGGTCAAACATAGGTATATGAGCTGATAACCGGGATTCAGTGAACCAATCAGAAAACTAGAAATGCAATATCCGAGGTTGAGGATTTAATAATCACTGATATTAGTAAAGGATACGCCAAGTAAAGGGGGCCGTGAATTTACGCCTTACACTTCCAGCGGTCTCACGATCGGCTTCTTGAGCAGTTCTCTGTTAAATCCTAGTGCACATGCCTTAATATCAACCAAATTCAAAGTGGAATAGGTTGGATTTACCGAAATCGGTATTGTCGTGTTCGGTTTCCAAGTATTCCTCTTCAAGTCATAGCTTTCAATGAGAAACGCATATAAAGGATTGTGAGATTCATTGTAATGGATTCCACCCACGACATACAGTGTTCCTTCAAAGCAGACCATGCTGCCACGCGCTCGAGGATTATTCAAACTTGCTATAAAGTGCCATTCGTTTGTAAGTGAGTTGTACACTTCACACTTTTCTGTGGCCAGAATGTTTGAATAATTGGCTTTTCAAAACCAATCCTGCCGCCGGCAATGAAAATCTTTCCACGCGCGGCTACACCACAAGCAAACCACCTAGTCTGTTGTATGTTTGCTATCTTCTCCCATTTCTTTTCAGTGATGTTAAATCTACCAGCGGTTTGCATGGCTTTCGATGGGAAATTCTCAGAGCTCATCCCACCAATAAGATACAGATAATTGTCCATGCCGACAGAACAAACTCCATAAGTTCCGCTGTCTCCATCAAATACAAATGATGAAACCAATTTCCAAGAATTTGATTTAATGTCGTATTTAATTAGTTCGCTTTTCGCATACTGTCTGATTTTGGGGACCCCACAATGTTCAACAACTGCCGATACATTTCTCCTCTCACGACTGTTAGAAGTGTTGGGAACGTGGCTTCTAATTCACTTATTTCTGGGTTCAATTGCAACGATAACCGTAAATCAAGAAAAGGATATTTATTTTGCAAAAATAAATGGTTTTATGTAGCTTGTTTCGTAAGTATTTACCAGCTTACCGTTAAATTCCCTCCTACTATCACTTCCGGTTACATTTTCGCGGGCTTTTAGGTTATGAAGGCGCGGTTACATCGCCTTTACGCTTATGGCGTTCACGAGTGAAGAAAAGTTTCCCCTCCCTCCGCTCCCTGTGTTCTGTTGTTATTGGTTTGGGTTGGCGGATTCTCCCTCACCTTTGCTGGGATAATACTTTAAGGTTTCCATATTTTAAGCTTTCGATCCTTGATATAAAAAATAAACGGCCACACCCGTGGCCAAAATCTGCCAAATGGTAGTCTTGCCTTTTATTATCCCAGCAAACAGAGCTTTGCATAAGCAACACATACATACTTGTCTATATGCATGACATCTAATCTAGGAGGAACAGGATACATAAAGGATCATACTGTTTAACATCACATACATTGCGATGATATGAGACGTACAGCTTTCCTTGAAATGGTGAAAAACTGTCATATGGACCAATATACCTCCCCCCTGGCTGTCGATACCAATTTTTATGAACGGGATCATAACACAAAGCTAGCCTCTCGCCGACATAAACGACAAGGTGAGTGGGCTTCCAATTTCTAGTTAACAGTGGTGAAGCCCCATTCGTATAATGATAAATACGTTTAAAAGCGTCGTTCACAAGCCTCAAACAGCGGGGACTTTCTTTCACAAGTTTATTGGTCACGACATTTGTTTTTAAATAGTCACGCGTTACAAAAGCCAGCCGCACGTGACGAAATAACTCCACAAAATTCCCTTTCCGTTCGCCTTTGTCTTCTTTTATCCATTTAAGTATGATTTCGAAGACCTCATCCTCTGAAGAAACGACCATCTTATCACATGAAATCCACTGCTCCACTTGTTGGCTTTCTAAGTTAAGAAATTCTTCCGATTTCGCCACAAGGGCAAAGTTTGACAAGATAAATTCCCTGGCGTTGCCCACGAGTTCATCACATTGGTATTTCTCAGCGAAATAATAAATTGAAAAACAGTTGGAGATTGTTAAGTTCTCCTTTAAGAATCTCCCTGCAAAGATTTTCAGGTTTGGACGAAACAAATAATCTGCTGCCTCGATCAGGTCTTTTGCATTCATTTGAGTTACCTCTGTTTTGCCAGACTGCATGAATTCGAGAATGTTTCTCATAACAGTTTCAGTTATGTGCTCCAAGCGAATGATTCCTTCTTTATTTTCTCTCATGTCGTTGCCGAGAAGTGCAGAAAAGAAAGGACTTGCCGCTGAAAGCATGTTCCTACTCGCCCTGATCTGTCTTCTGTCTTTGAACAACATAGTTACTTCCCTTGAATCATTTTCCACTTTTGGCTGCATCAGTTCTTGTCGATTCATCATCTTCCCACGGAAAAAGAATATTTTGTTCAGTTTCTTGACATTGCCAGAAATTTCCAACCTCGTGAGAATACGCGTAAATTTTGAAGGCAATTCAGCAGAAATGTGCTTCGTTTGAATGTGCGAGCCGAAAACGCGAAAATATTTCTTAACCCTCTTACGTCAATCGTTTTTCGAGACGTGTAGAAAGAAATGGACTTGCTGCCAAAAGCATGTTTCTACTCGCCCTGACCACTTTTCCATATTTAAACACCAACGTTATGATATCATAGTTCTCTCTAGTTCTCTCTCTCTTTAAGGGTTCTTGTTTGTTTTGTTCAGGATTTCGGCTTGTATCGAAATTTTCAAACTCGTCGGACCTGAGTTTGTTAGCTTTTGCAAGTCTAAACAGGAAATTGTTCTCAAGACACTGACGTCATCTACTCTATAGCAACCGCTCGATGGAATATTTTTCAGATGAACCGAATTTAAAATTGTAAGGAAAAAAACTTCCATATTTTATCTGTGGAAATTTAGGCTTTCTCAGGTCAGAGTGTGAATTTTCGAGGGCGTGATTTCACGTGGCTACTGAACATACATGTAATAATTATAACTTTTTTTAAGCAGCCGTGTATCCAATATCAGTCGTGAGCCACAAAAAATGAAGGCCGGATATCTAGTTTTTGTTGAAGCAATTAACAATAACCTTGCCTCAAGCTGTCAAGTCAGCGATGCGTAGGCATATCACGTATTGTCCGATTGATTTTAGCTGAACGTACGAAGGGAGTAATAGATTGACACAATATGGCAATATGTTCAGACGATGATCAATCTACCGGTCTTTGTAAACTTTCATATTTCTTACGGGTTTCTTCTGGATTTGTCATTTCTGTAATGTACAGATAGATGTTGTTGGAAATATTCTTGGCACGCGGGCCTTTAGTTGTGACTATTCTACTCAGCTGCAAAATTTTTAATACTTTATCCCATTCATGCACGCATAACAGATATTTGTCGAGTTGCCATTTTTTGGCAACGAAGCGTCTAGAGGCTTTAAGTTTATTTTAGAAACAAGTACTCCACTGTCTGAAGTCTCTTAAGATAAAAAAACACTTCATCTTAATAGCTCATTTAAATATTGGCACGTTGAGAGCACATTTGGCCTGCGTGAAGACTTCTTCTCAGTTATCTTTCTACGCCGGTCCCTTTTCCGACGGTTATTAAAGGACATAGGAAATGCCTACGTATACACTCAGGCTAAGAACACATGGGGTAGCTACAGAAAAAGGACAAGTTAAGACGGATTCCGCTGAAAGTTCGAGCAATGAGTGCGAAAATTAAGTACCAAAAATCTACTCATTGCACGGCAACATTTTGTATACTATTTAAAAGATCTCATCGAAATCCATTTGTCTTAGTGACCCCGCAATTAAATTCTAAAGCATTCTCAAGAAAATTGAAGTCAATCCATTTTTCTCTCGCGGGGTCAGCTTGAGTGCTAAATTTTTGGCAGGTTTTTGTTAGTTGTACTAAAACTGTTGCCATGCTAAGAGGTCTTTTTGGTAACTTTATTTTTGCCTGTATTGCTCGAAAATTGTGCGGAAACCATCTTAATATGTTAGGCACAACTTTGTAATGGCATTATGTAAACAAAGGATACAAATTGATGAATATGGGTAAAATTATAAACAATCCTAATTTTCGTTAAATCCACTTATGCTGATATGATGCGAATACTAACTGCGTAAACAACTAGTAGAACGTCAATGTATCTATTACTATTGAAAGTGTTTATCGGAGAATACAATTTATACCGAGAGGAGCAACCTCGTTCCCAGGGCTTTTCCCTTGGTAATTTGGAACGGGCGCCCGTTCCAAATATATATCGACAGGGAACGTAACAATTGTTGCTAGTTTTTGAGTGAAATTCCCAGATACGTACCATTAAATATGTTCATGCCAAACTTTTGGCTTTCTTCGTATTTTCTGCAACAGCATTATCTAATATCTATTAGATTTTATTGGGCGACAGCTCCTGAAACCTGCCAATATCGGACATTATGGAAACTTGGCGCACAATTCTCCATATTAGACAAACTCCGACTAATCGCTCATAGTTGGAGTTTTTGAGCCAATCAAAGAGCTAGAAATGCCGACAGGTTGTATCGATGATAAAAATAAGTTTTTCGGTACCACCTTTCGATACCACCTCTCTTGATCGGAAACATAGCATAAGGTCTTTTGGCCTATGCCAATTTTTAGGTGAATGTGGAAGCTTATTATCGGTTGAACAATAAATGCATAGCGTCCTACTTGAGATGCAAACATTCGGAGTTTTTTTTCACAAGATTGTTTGTCACGACATCCTTTTTCTCGTTACTTATTCAGTTTTTGAAAACTGGTAGATACGCAACTCAATCGAGAGTGACAACCTCTTCTTACCGACGAGTCAAGCCAAGTTGCGGGCAAGCAACTTGCATCGGCTGCAAGTTTAAAGTTCGTTCTTGCCACACGGCTAACCAATGTCATCTTAGCCGCTAATTTTATTCTTCTGGAAAATTATGTATCACTGCATCCCGAGCCAGCATCTGCTCCTCCTTACAACGTGAAAGGCTTAACCCTCGGACGTACAAGGGGTGAGGGGATGCCACCCCCCATGAGATTTTTTCGAAATTTTGAAAAGATGCTGAAACTTTCCGTATCTGTTCATTCATCCCTTGCAGAAATTTTAACATGTCAACCATGTGTCCATTATATTTGACGTTGCGATTATTACAAGCAGGTCTGGCCAAAAATCTTCATATTTTCTGATTTTCTAAGAAAATGGTGAAATCCAAGATGGCAGATCTAAGATGGTGGCTCTTATGACGTCTTGTGACGTCATATGATATCACAGCCAACAAAAATTATGTCATCTTGTAGAGTAAGCTAAGGGCTTTCTACACGGCGTAAAATAATTTCGCTTTGCCTTAATAGAGGAGGGGTTCCATCCACTCCCGCCTTGTACGACGGTGGGGTTTTAAGTTTGCTTGAACGTCCGAGGATCCACATTCTCCGTCACAAGCTGGATGCATTGCACTTGCTTTGTAAAGAGCATAAATCCCACGTTATTGATTTAAATGAAACATGGCTTGATGTGAATATCTCAGGCGAGGAGCTACACCTTACTGGCTACAATATTATCAGAGAAGACATCATATAACATCTTATGACGTCATTAGAGTTACCTTCTTGGATGCGCTATCTTTGATGTTACTTTTTTCCGTAAAAGTCCGAAATTAACGGAAATTGATACAAAATGAAGCCATAATGCCACTGATATGTAAAAATAAACAAATCGTACAATTTTGTTAAAAAAAACTGGAAGAATAAAGAATTATGTCAAAATGACGATTTTTGACCAAACCTGTTTGTAATTATGACGTTGCCGTGGTAACTCAAATAATTATAGACACACAGGTGACATCCTAGAATTTGTGCAAGGGATGAATAAACAGCTACTGAAAGTTTCAGCATCAAAGAGTTAACATGCTTTTCAAAACTAAGAAAAAAGCTCAAGGGCGGGGTCTGCGCTGGCACCCACCCCTCCCTGTTTGTCCGAGGGTTAAAGGTCAAAGATTTTTCGTATATCCAATTCGATCACCTAATGGAAAGGGTTGACTATTAAAAGATTGAAAAGATAAAAATTGCCAATAAATGAATTCTGGATGTATACGTACTGGTCAAAATATTCTTTATGATTCATTGTATAATATTTTCGCTTTAAATCTTTATTCAATACAAGTCACTGGGCAACAGTTTCACAGATAGCTTAAAAAAGTTGAGGAGTAATCAATAAGATCCATGTTGGGGTCTTATGATTAGAAATTGACTATTTTTGCTCATTGATGTCAGTAAAGGATACGTCCGGTAAGGAAGGGCTGATACAGTAGAACCCCGGTATTTCGAACTCTGAAGGGAAACTAAAAAGTAAGCAGGGTTTCCAGATATCGGGTCGATGGAATATTTCAGTACATTTGCAAATTTAAAGATTGATAGTTTACTAATTTTTCACTACTTCAGTATACAGTACAGTGCAAATTAAACTTATCTCGTCAGAAACTCTATAAATACAATACGACCATACATCCATATGAACATGTTTATGAAAAATGAGTGTCAACCGTGGCGAGTTGCAAGAACCGGAAGTCGAGTTATCGAAGGAAAATTTGACCCAAATTAAATTTTGATCAATGGAAACGAAATTTAGTTAGAGTAAGCGGGGTTTTCGAGTTATCCGAGTTCGAGTTAACGAGTAGAAATGACCGAAATGTGGGGTCAAATCCAAGGAAAATTGAAGTTAGTTCGAGTTAGCGGGATTGTTTGAATTATTTCCGCGCGGTGTGGGGGGGGCTTTTTTTTTTTTTTTGGGGGTGGTTTTTTTTTTTTTTTTTTTTTTTTTTTTTTTTTTTTTTTTTTTTTTTTTTTTTTTTTTTTTTTTTTTCTTCTGTAGTGTACTTGCCATAATATCAGCCCCGTTCGACATGAAATCGGTTTTATTTAACGAAATCGGTATTTTCGTGATTGGTTTCCAAGTGTCCTTCTCGAAGTTGTAGCATTCGATGACTAACGCATGTAAAGGATTGAGGGATTTATTGTGGTGGAGTCCACCCACTACATACAGTGTTCCTTCAAAACAGACCATGCTGCCACGCGCTCGGAGTTTATTCAAACTTGCTATAAAGTGCCATTCGTTTGTAAGTGAGTTGTAAACTTCACACTTTTCTGTGGCCAGAAAGGATGGCCTATCATAATAAATCCAGCCGCCAGCAATGAAAATCTTCCCTCGCGCGGCCACACCACAAGCAAGCCACCTAGCCTGTTGTATGTTCGCTATCTTCTCCCATTTCATTTCAGTGATATTAAATCTGCCAGCGGTCTGCATGGCTGTCGCTTCGAAATCGTTGCCCCGCCTTCCACCAATAAGATACAGGTAATTGTCCATGGCGACAGCGCAAGCTCCATAAGTTCCACTGCATCCCTCATATACAAATGTTAAAACTGGATTCCAAGAATTGGATTTATTGTCGTATTTTATAAGTTTACTTTTCACACTAATTTTGGATCTCTCATGAGATTGTTCAACAACTGCGTACATTATGCCACCAACGACTGTTAGCGTTGTCATGTATATTACGTCTAATGCACTTGATTTCCAGTCTAACGAAGACCAGAAATTAAGAAAAGGATCATATTGTTTAGCAACACATGGATCACCAAACGATGAATAATACAGTCTTCCTTGAAAGGTTGTTAAGTTGTAATTTTCACGAAAAAAATTTCCCCCCCTTTTCAATCGATACCATTCTTTTCGATCGGGATCATAACACAAAGTCAAGTCCGAATTGACTAAAACGACAAGGTGAGTATGCTTCCAATAAATTCTTGGTGGCATTGGCGAAGCCCTATCTGTGTTTTGATATATAAACTTTAAAGCGTCGCTCACAAGCTTCAAACAGCGGGGACTTTCTTTCACAAGTTCATTTGTCATGACATCTCTTTTTAAAAAGTCACGCGTTACAAAAGCCAGCCGCACGTGACGAAATAACTCCGCGAGTTTCCCTTTCCTTTCGCTTTTGTCTTCTTTTATCCATTTAAGTATGATTTCGAAGACCTCAACCTCTGTAGCAACAACGATCGCATCACATGAAATCCACTTCTCCACTTGCTGACTTTCCAAGTCAAGAAAATCTCGAGATTCCGCCACAAGGGCGAAGTTTGACAAGATAAATTCCCTGACGTTGACCACGAGTTCGTCACATCTGTATTTCTCAGCGAAATAATACATTAAAATACAGTTGGAAATTGTTAAGTTCTCTTTCATGAATCTCCCAGCGAAGATTTTCAGGTTTGGGAGAAACAAATAATCTGCTGCCTCGATCAGGTCTTGTGCATTCGTTTGAGTTACCTCTGTTTTGCCAGACTGCATGAATTCGAGAATGTCTCTCATAACAGTTTCAGTCATGTGCTCCAAGCGAATGGTTCCTTCTCTATTTTCCCTCATGTCGCTGTCGAGAAGTGCAGAAAAGAAAGGACTTGCCACTGAAAGCATGTTTCTACTCGCCCTGATCTGTTTTCCGCCTTTGACTAGCAAAGTAACATCGTTTGAATCTGCCGTTTTGTATAAACAATTCGAAATGCGATGCCATAGTCCACTGTCTTTGAGGGTTCTCGCTTGTTTTCTTTCTGTTTTGACTGCACCATGTCTTGAGGATTCATCCTTTCCTCTCAGAAAGAGACGTTGTGCAGGAATTTGGCTCTAACTAAAAATATCAAAACAAGTGGGGCTATGTTGTAATGATGGCTTTGTAGCTTTGCAAGTCCAAACAGGAAAACAACCCTTAAGCCACTGACGTCATCTATGCTATAGCAACCGCTCGATGGCATATTTTTTGGATGGACCGAATTAAAAAAATTACAAATTAATCTTGCATATTAACTTTTATCTGTGAAAATATAGGCTTTCTCAGGTTTGCCATAATTTAAGGTCCTGATTTCACGTTGTTACTGAATATGTATGCAATAACTTTATCAGTCGTTAGCCACACACAGAGAAGGTCCAATATCCAGTTTTTGTTGAAACATGCTCGCCTCAGGCTGTCCAGTCACCGATGCGTAGGCTTATCACGTATTGTCGGACTAATTTTAGCTGTACGTAAACTGAGGAAATATTACGGCGACTAAAGACGGCGACTCACCAGGGCGAAGAAAAGAAGTTATTTTCAACAAAGCTAAAAAATATTTATGTTTTTGTTTAACGATGAGCTATCTAGCGTTTTTTTTTTTAAATGTTCATATTTCTTGAGCGTTTCTTCAGGATTTAATATTTCCGTAATGTATTGATAAATGTTTTAAGAAATTGTTTTGGCACACAGGCACTACTTAGCTCAGCATGAAATTTTAAACTCGTCCCTTTTTTATAACAGGGATCTAGCGAGTTACTGTTTTTTTTTTTTTTTTTTTTTTTTTTTTTTTGGGGGGGGGGGGGGGCAACGACGAGACTACAGGGTTTGAATTTGCTTAAGAAATAAACTGGCTCCACTTAAGTCTCCAGGATGCAAAGCATTTCATCTCAAGAGCTCACTAAAATATTGGCCACAAACATTCGCTCGATGAGAGCACATGTGTAGCTACCGGAAAAGGACTATTAAATAAAAAAATATGTTAAGCACTACCTTGTAATGACACTATGTAAACGAAAGAGATAAATTGTAGAAAGCTTCATTATTGATGAATATGGGAAAAATTATGAACAACCCTAATTTCCGTTGCAACGTTTGAAAGAATAAATCCACCTTTTCTCATATGATGTGAATTTCAGCTACTTTACTAAATGCGAAACTATAACTAGCTAGTAGAACGTATTAAACTACACTGAGGGGAAGCATCCTGAAAACCCATTTCAAGTTTATTGAGAAGTCGTCTAAACACTGTTCGGCGACTGTTATTTGTTGAAAACTCAAATAACTCAACATCATTCCATCGACCTGTAGTGAGCAGAATTGAACGTAATGCTTATCTATCTAAAACAAATATCAAATTGCTACTGCATATTAGAAATAATGAAAGTTTGATTCGATCATAAAACGAGCGCCCTGATTTCAGTCGATTAGCACGAGGCTACTTCACGTTATCCAGGTTTTAATGTATCATGTTTAAAATTGAATGCGGTTGATGGATCTTGATGATGCAGAAAAACAAAAAAAGATAAGAGAAACACAAATAGCCTTGTCTTCCGCGTGATATATCTAAAAACTCTTTATATGTCTTAAGCGACAAAAGAACTGTTAGATAACTGGCAAACCACAACCTATTCAAATGAATTGTCGGTTACCTTTCAGCCATCCAAGCATAATATCAAACATGCGTCACAATAAAGTGTCTCTCTGAAGCCACAATTGGCGTCCAAACTTTTCAGCATTCAACCAATATTTGTGTTTCTTGTTTGCCGTCATTTGCTTTTATTTGGTTTAATTTTGTCAAAAAGTTATCGCCATCATCTTCTAATATAAGAAAGAGCTTTATAGTGTTAAATTTATGTAAATGTTTGGACATTGCTAAGATTTGCAATCTGACAATTTTTTTTCATTCGGTTGAAACACTTGCACTGAAACTTTGAATTTTTTATGCCTGGCATGCAATCATTTCGCAGAATATTTTTCAGAATAGTCGCTCTGGAAAACTGAAGGGCAAAAATCACTAATCATAAAACTCGCGCCCTGATTGCAGTCGATTAAATACACGAGGCTACTTTACTTTATCCTGGTTTTGACGTATCATCATGCTTAAAATGAATGCTGTTAATAAGGCAGAAAAACTGAAAAAGATAAGAGAAACACGGATAGCCTTGTTATCCGCTTAAGATATCTCATAAAAGTAAGTTTACTCTTTATATGTCTCAGGCGACCAAGAAACTGTAAGATCACTGGTGATCGGCTTCCAAAGAGTTTTTTTAATGCCTCTTAGTGTGCAAGCCTTAATCTCATGCCAGTTTAAATTGGGATGTTTTGACATCGTCGGTATTTTTGTCTTTGGTTTCCACTCATTCCTCTCGAAGTCGTAGCTTTCTACCACTGAAGCATGTGAAGGAACTATGCCGTTCTCCCAGTGGCGCCCACCCATAACATACAGTGTTCCCTGAATGCATACCATGCTGGCACGTGAGCGAGGTGCATTCAAACTTGCTATAAACTGCCACTCGTTTGTTAACACGTTGTACATTTCACACGTTTCGGAGGCAACAACTCTTGATGAAAAAAATCTACCACTGTCTATCACTCCACCAGCAATGAAAATCTTCCCTCGCGCGGCCGCACCACAAACGTTGATCCTAGCATGTTGCATGTTTGCTATCTTCTCCCATCTTTTTGCAGTGGTGTCAAATCTGCCTGCGCTTTCCGAGGGTGTCACTCCAGATACGTAGTCTTCGTGGCGCCAGCACCCACCAATAATAGACAGATAGTTGTCCAGGGCGACACAACAAGCCCCTGAAGCTGCGGTTTGTTCATCATACAGCAGTGACGAAACTTGTTGCCATGAATTTGATTCAACCCTGTATTTCATTAAGTACCCTTCTTTTTTGGGCTGATTGTTTTCCACAGAATAGTCCGTGTTAAAGACGGCATACATGTCTTCGCTCACAACTGTCAAAATTACACTTGGACATAAATGACTAAATGTCCAATCTAAAGAATTCCAACTATTGTAGAAAGGATCATATCGCTCTGTTGCAACGTTAAATTTACTTAATTTACAATTTGGTACGAAATACAACTTCCCCTTGAAATGCCGACAGGTTGTATCGATAATAAGAATAAGTTTTTCGGCTGGCCAGTCGATACCACCTGTTTTGATCGGGATCAAAGCATAAGGTCTTCTTGCCTACGCAAACAACTAGGTGTGTGTCCCGCCACTTTCTTGGGGAAGGTGGAAGATTATTATCGGTTGTGCAATAAATCCCCTGCATAGCGTCTCTCACGAGCTTCAAACATTCGGAATTTTCTTTCACCAGTTTGTTTGTCACGACATCCGTTTTCAAAAAGTCACGCGACAAGAAAGCGAGCCGCACGTGACGAAATAACTCTGCGAAGTTTTCTTTTCGGCTGTCCTTATTTTCTTCTATCCACTTTAGTATAAGTTTGAACACGTCGTCCTCTGAACTAACAGCTATCTCGTCACTGGAAATCCACTGCTCCACTTGTTGGCTTTCCAAGTTAGATAGATAGATAGATAGTTTATTAATACAATTAAATTAACTTCGCAACCTAAAAGGTTGAATTATGTCATATTTACAAATTTATAAAACTATAAAAACTAACGATAAAATGTAAAAATATTTAAAGAACTATACAAGAGTGATTAAAATCCAAACTTAAGTACATTAGAGACAATAAAACTATTTCTAAATCTATTAGTCTTAAAAACAGGGTTAAACTGGCGTGACTTTCTGAGGTTATAACTACTAAGATTCCGTGGGGGCAGTAAATTCCTCAGCCTACTGTCATTGTTCTCTAAAATGTTGTTAAACAATTTGTCCGTCAGGGCTTGTCTTCGACCTGACAGAGTGACTAGACTTGCCTTGTCGAGCGCTTCTTCATACGTAAAAAACGGAAAAATGATGCGCATCGCCCTCTTTTGCACTGCTTCTAGCTCACGAGAAAGATACGCAGGTAGACTTTCATTGAAAACTGGACAGGCATATTCAGTGATAGGGCGAATGCAGGTACGATAGAACTGTACTAACTCGTTAGGACCTAGGCCTGAACGCTTTAACTGAGAAAGACAATACAGGCGTTTTCTAGCTTTCTTAACAACTTCAGCGATGTGATGGTTCCATTTAAGGTCGCTCGAAACGGTTACGCCCAGAATCTTAGCATACTCAACGATATCAATTTGCCTGCCATTAATAACAATTGGATCAAGCTCGAGAGTCTTCTTGGTACTAAAACTAATCCTCAGTTCCTTGCACTTAGCCTCGTTTAGCTGGAACTTGTCAGAGCTAGCGCGCGAGGCAAAAGTGTCCACAGCGGTCTGGATGTTGCTTGCTTGTCCCTTGGGTATTGTTTCAGAGGTCGTGGTATCATCGACATACTTCCATAACTCAATGCCAGGGACATCAAGGTCGTTGATCATTATAATAAAGAGCCAGGGGCCTAATTTGGTCCCCTGACATCACACCACTCTGAAAAACAATCCTGACCAAGTTTCACTCGTTGTTTGCGACAACATAGGAAGTCCAAGATCCAAGCGATGACGGCCTCATGAATGTCAAAGAGGCGAAGCTTTTGGATCAGGATTTTATGATCAATAAGATCGAATGCTTTCTTGAAGTCGAATAGCACTACCCTCACAGTAGCCCCGTTTCCATCGGTGGCGCAGTTCCACGCATGCGTCATACTGATGAGTGCCTCTGTGGTACTTGAACCTGGAATAGTACCAAACTGCCGAGGGTCCACTTTCGCGAGGACAACAGGTGATCGACTTGAGATTCTGTCACAGCGGCGATGTTTGAGAAAATGAATTGTTTTACGTTGCGGATCACGAGCTCCTCGCATTGGTATTTCTCGAGGAAATAATAAAGTGAAATGCATTCCGAAGGTGATAGCCTGTAGTCTATAGCTTTGTATCTCCCAGCAATAGTTTTGAGGCTTGGAAGCATAAAATATTCTGCTGCCTCAATCAGGTCTAGCACATTTGTTGGAGTTACCTTTACAATATCAGCGCGCATGAATTGAAGGACATCTCTCATAACAGTGTCAGTTATGTGCTCCAAGCGAATGATTCCTTCTCTATTCTCCCTCATGTCGCTGTTAAGAAGTGCAGCAAAGAAAGGACTCGCCGTTGAAAGCACGCTTCTAGGCACATTGACCTGATTTCCGTCTTTCACCACCAAAGTTACTTCCCTTAAATCATCTTCGGCCTGTGGCTGCATCGTGTCCTGTCGATTTATTATGTTCTTTTCAGGATCAGTCAGAAATTTCCAACCTCGTAAGAGCAGACGTATTTTGAAGATATTTTAATTTATGGAAGCATTGCTAGCATGAGCCTAAAAGCGGAAAATTTATCTTAGCTCTTTGACGTCATGTACTCCAGCAACTGCTTTATGGCAAAATATAAATAAAAGATCTGAAAGGGAATGGAATGAGCCCATAGGAAATAATAATTGTTTTCTTTTTGCTGGTGTTGAAAAATGAAGACAGAGAATTACTCTCGATTCCGTACGTGACATTTACTGTAGTGAAGCATACTTAGTTACTAACTATGAGTGAAGTAAAGACCAGACTGAAAATGTATTAAGCGGTACAATTTATATTGATGACAATTAACAATCATCAAAGTTTAGAAATCGCTTCATACAAACATTAGTAGAGGCTAAGCGCGTTCTATTGACAGCACGCTTATAGAAAACTTGTCCAATTGTTGAATATCAATTGGTTGCTGCTTTTTTCATCACACAAGAATGGCTATTTATAGCGCTATTTAGCTAGTCTTTCATAGCGCTTTACAATCACTATGCTAAAATATAAAAATAAAATATAAAAATACCTAACTAAATTAATCTATTGAGCTAAAATATCTATACATGCAGAGAGTGAAGTTTTAAAAGTTAAAAATTTAAAAACTAAAAATGTCCCTAGACCACACGGTAGAGGAGGAGGAGTTGGATTATTGTTCAAAGATCGTCTTGATATTAACACCTCAGCCACGGATTCCTTTGAAACATTCGAATTCATGGATGTCCGACTCCGAAGCCTCAATATATCCAGAAAATAAGTCGTTGTTTTGCAATATTTAACACGTTCCGGCTAAATTGTACGACTTGTACTTGCTCCGAGCCAAACGCTTGAGTAACACAACAATAAGTATTTCACACAAACAGAGCGCAGAGTATTCAAACAGAAAATAGGTGAATGATTATTTATATCCAAAAAATAAGTCGTTGTTTTGCAATATTTAACACGTTCCGGCTAAATTGTACGACTTGTACTTGCTCCGAGCCAAACGCTTGAGTAACACAACAATAAGTATTTCACACAAACAGAGCGCAGAGTATTCAAACAGAAAATAGGTGAATGATTATTTATAGCTACAAGCGAGAGATCGCGTGACATGGGTCTGACGTGTTGGTAGTTTTAAATAGCTTGGACATGTCCAAGCGGTCTTTGTTTTCTCTATGTGATTATATTCAGCCCTCTCTTCTTGTAAAATATGGAATGAAACAAAATTATACATTTCAGAAAGCAGAGTGTTCATTTTAAACGCGAGTGATCAGCTGATCGCTATTAAATATTAAATCTTGCGTGACCGTGACTAAAGAGCCGGCTCAACAATGCTATTGCATCACAGCTCACCTGTCATGACCTAATGGTTCTTTATTTAGCTTGCACCACTTGTACATGTCAAACTGCGTTGTTTTGCGGTATTCAGTACAGTCCGGGTATGTAATACGGCGTTTTGTTTTCACTCTGAGTCAAACGCTTCAATAAAACAGTTCTTCCTCATAAAATTTCTTTAAAGTGGAGTCTGGCTGAAAAAAATGCACTGCAGTGACGCTTGCAGTTTCCGGCGAAGACAAAATTGCGTGAATGACGTAGTGTTTACTACGAAAATAGCTTTCACAATTTGAAAATTTAGTACTCGCTCTGAGACAAACGTAAGAATCTCCAAAAAGATGTTTCAGATTGATTTTTTTTTTTTTTTCAAGATAAGACCAAGAAATGTTTCGAAAAGTATTTGAATTTCGAAAGTTTTGAAGCCGTCAGAAAATTGTGCGTGTCTGAGCCGTGGAATTTATTAATTGGTATTGCGTTCACAATAATAGTTTGGACATGGCAAAGAAAGCAAGATTTTGCTATGCGAATCTCCAGTACTCGCTCCAAGTCAAGACTTAAATGTCGGACACAAAAATATATATATATTTCGCGTTTAACAGAGCATAGAGTACTCGTAAAATTAGACGGGAATGAATTTGTAACACAGCTTCCAGGGAGTGAACATTAAAACTTGTACGATTTGAACGTAATATTTCGCAAGTTCTGGAACGATTTACCGACAAAAAAAAACGACAAAATCTGACACAGATTATGAATCGGGCCCAGGCCCCGCCCGATTAATGAGCATAGCTGTTTTTATGATAATTTATGCAAACGGTCCGTGGTGAAGCAGACATCATACACGATTCATGGTCGAATGGGTCAATTGCGATACCCTGCGAGCTATCAAGGAAAATGTTTTTTTTTCTTTTTGTTTTTGTTTTCTCCTTTTTGCCGAGCTAATAAACTGAAAAGGAAGTAGGGACTTCTGCTTGCTGAGTTTCACTGAGGTCTCTGTATTTGCAATTTTGCATGACTCATTTCATGATTGGACAAATCTTCGATTAATTATAAAGTGCCAATATTCTATTTTCATCTGAATAAGCTTTTTCATTAAAGGTTTTGAATAAAGCTTTAAAAACTCATAATAATTCAAATTCATTTCAATATTTAGAACAGTATTGGAGAGAAGCTTGAATGATACCTTTATATCGTTAAAACAAAACAAAACTTTTTTTTTTTTAGATCTCTGTAGTTAGTTGCTTCTTCGCCCTAACGGTTGGCCATATTGTTTTGTTCTAATAGTCCCTTGTTTCGTTCAGCTAAAAGTAATCCGACAACACATGATAAGACTACTCATCGCTGACGTGACAGCTTGAGGCAAGTTTGCCTTTGTTTCAACAAAATCCTGTGTCTGACTCAGTAGGTGATATTCGATACACCGAGGCTTTAAAAAAGCCATAACCTTTATGCGCAGTAACCCTGCGAAATCACGACCTCAGAATATGGCAAATGAAAAGCCTAAATCTCCACAGTAGAATATACAAGTTTTATTTTATAAAACTTTAAATTCAGTCAACCAGAAAAAAATGATCGAGCGGTTGCTATGGCCTAGATGACGTCAGCGGGTTGAGAACAATTGTTCTTGTTTGACTTGCAAAAGCTAACAAAGCTTCCATTACAACAGAAATATCCAAAAATAAGTCAGCCCCGACGAGTTTAATATAAGCCAAAATCCAGAACTGCGTCTTCTTCTGAGAGGAAATGGAGAATCGTCAAGACATGATGCAGCCAAAACAGGAAGAAAACAAGCGAGAACCCTTAAAGAGAGAGGACTATTGCAGCGTATTTGGCACTGTTTATACAAAAGTGGAAGTTACTTTGCTAGTCAAAGACGGAAATGAGATCAAGGCGACAAGAAACATGCTTTCAGCGGCAAGCCCTTTCTTTTCTGCACTTCTCGACAGTGACATGAGAGAAAACAGAGAAGGAATCATTCGCTTGGAGCACATAACTGACACTGTTATGAGAGATGTCCTTGAATTCATGCAGTCTGGCACAACAGAGGTAACTCCAACGAATGTAGAAGACCTGATCGAGGCAGCAGATTATTTGCTTCTTCCAAACCTGAAAATCGTTGCTGGGAGGTTCTTAAAGGAGAACTTAACAATGTCCAACTGTATTTCAATTTATTATTTCGCTGAGAAATACCGCTGTTATGAACTCGTGGTCAACGCCAGGGAATTTGTATTGTCAAACTTCGCCCTTGTGGCGGAATCGGAAGAATTTCTTAACTTGGAAAGCCAACAAGTGGAGCAGTGGATTTCATGCAATAATACAGTTGTCACTACAGAGAAAGAGATCTTCGAAATCATACTTAAGTGGGTAAAAGAAAGCACAAACGAGCGTAAAGGGAAATTCGCGGACCTGTTTCGTCACGTGCGGCTGGCTTTTGTAACGCGTGACTATTTGAAAAGAAATGTCGTGACAAACAAACTTGTGAAAGAAACTCCTGGCTGTTTGGAGCTTGTGAGCGACGCTTTAAAGTTTATTTATCATCACACCAATGGGGCTTCGCCAATCCCATCTAGAAATTGGAGGCATACTCACCTTGTCGTTTTGGTTGGCATGCCTGTGATGCTGACTTTGTGTTATGATCCAGCTCTTAACAAATGGTATCGACTGGAAGGTGGGATGAATGTTTGTGACGGTGACAACTTATTAACATTCCAAGGAAAACTGTACAATTCATCGGCTTTTACGCCATGCCTTGCCAAGCAATTTGATCCTTTTCTTAATCTCTGGTGTTCGTTACACTGGAAATCACAAGAATTAGACGCCATGAAAATGACAATGTTGGTAGCCGTGGGAGGAGAAATGTATGCAGTCGTTGAACATCGTGAGAGCCATAGACACTACGAGAAAAGTAAAATAATTAAATACGACATTGAATCAAGTTCTTGGAAACTAGTTTCATCATTTGTATTTGATGGAGGCAGCGGCACTTTTGGAGCTTGTGCTGTCGGCATGGACAATTATCTGTATGTTATTGGTGGGAGGCGGTACGAGGATTTGAAATTGTATGCCATACAGACCGCTAGCAGATTTAACATCGTCAGAAAGACATGGGAGAAGATAGCAAACATGCAACAAGCTAGATTTCGTACTTGTGGTGTAGCCGCGCATGAAAAGATTTTCATTGCTGGTGGCAAGATTGGTGGTGAAAGCCAAAATTCTCGACCATTCTTTTTTGCCACAGAAAAGTGTGAAGTATACAACTCATTTACAAACGAATGGCACTTTATAGCAAGTTTAAATAGACCTCGAACGGATGGCAGCATTGCCTATTTTGATGGAACTCTGTATGTCGTGGGTGGAATACAGTATGACGAATCCCACAATCGTTTACAGGATTTAGTTGTCGAAAGCTACAACTTCAAGAGGAACACTTGGAAACCGAACACGAAAATACCGATCTCGTTAAAACGAGGTTTTTCCCATTTTGCTAATATTAAGGCATGCACACTAGGAGTTAACAGAGAATTGCTCAAGATGCCAATCATGAGGCTGCTGGAAGTTAAATACATATGGTGACCACGAATCCTTCATTGACATCGATGATTATTAGTAGTCAATTACTAATCATTGGACTGCAACATTCTTAAGCGATGACGTCAACTGTTAATGTTGGCAAGCGATGAGTAATGGCCCTCATCCCCACGAATAAGAAGAGTAATCGGAATCGTATGTCACGCAACATTTGTCGAACAATCATTTAAGATCATTGCCCTGAAATAGAACTGAACACAATTTTTTAACCAAACTTCGCCGGGAACTTAAATTTTAAAATAAAAAAGGGGGGTCACCAGATTTGTTTAGGAGCAGGAAGACCTTGTATATTCCATATAATTCCTTTAAAATTCTTCTGCGAGTACTTGCAAAGTACACGTTTTTTAGCGATAATTCATTTTTCAAACACAAGAATTGATCTGTTTTCATTTTACAGAAAGAATTTGATCGCTACACCCAAAATATCAGAAAAA
Organism: Oculina patagonica; assembly: GCF_052425735.1. Taxonomy (NCBI): domain Eukaryota; kingdom Metazoa; phylum Cnidaria; class Anthozoa; order Scleractinia; family Oculinidae; genus Oculina; species Oculina patagonica. The sequence goes on from NC_135764.1 coordinate 8,380,842, forward strand.
AATGTTCGGTCACCAGACTCGTTTACGAGAAAGCGACAATTTACTTCTCTCGCGGACTAAGCCACAAAGAAAAAAGCCGCCATTTTATTTATGTGCGCGCGCTCGCGCGCGCTTATTACGAGTAAAATTCTGCGCAGTAAGAATGCGCAATGCAATACAGGGCAATGGCCTTAACCACAAGTTGTGAGGTTCTTTTATTTACGTTATTATTATTATTTTTTTTGATAAATCTCCTGAAAATTATTAGACACCCTTGTAAAACGTCATTGCTCCTGTACAACTTGGTGCATGTAATTAAGGTGGACATTTTTTTTTTATGCAGCGTTGCTGGGGTCAAGGAATCAATCTAGAATTCACAGTCATTCTTCTGTAAATATGATATAGAAATCATTCTTTATTTGATGACGGTAGAATATTAACATGGGCTTTTAATAACACTTCTTGGTCTTAAGTCTAGATTCTCTCCTGACTTGAACAAACGGTAAATTGTCACAATAGAATGCAAATATATCTTTTAACGATTTACAACTGGTGATATTAACTAGTTACTGGGAGGGGGCGGGGGGTGGGGGGGGGGGGGGTGCATGATAAATTATGTAAACTATTTTGGAGGGCCAATCGTTTTGGGGAGGGTCTCCCCAAAACTGGTAGGCCAAATATAAATGTACCAGCCCTCCCCCCCCTCTTATTTTTGACCGTTCCCTAAGCTAACCATGCAAAAACAGCATACAAGCTAATAGTTTCATCATTTCTAACATTTTTCTTTATTTTTATAGTTTTTTAAAACATAATTGTACGATTTGATTATTTTTTGCAATCCATAAGTATTCTGGCTTGATTTTGCATCTATTTCCGTTATTTTCTGACTATCTATGAAAATGGTCAAATCCAAGATGGCGGATCCAAAAGGGCGGCTATAATGACGTCACGTGACGTCATATGACATCACCGCCAACAAAAATTATGTCATCTTGTAGAATACGTACGCTACGGCCTTTCTACTCAGTGCAAAAATATTTCGCTGCGAGGACGAAAACTCTGTACGATGGTGGGGGTATCGATTGCTTGTACGTCCGATAAAAACTGAACTGTGTAAAAAAAAAAAACATGGTCTGTAAAGAGGAAAACGCAAGGTTGCTCATTTGTTGTCTAGATTAAAAGGTAGCTACTATCTGTAACCTAGTTTTAGAAACTTACTGACAGTACTTCTTATCCTCCACCTACTTTTTGTCTGTTGAAGGAGAAAAAATGACAGACTTGCCAAGAACTATTACTTTTATACATGGAAATATCCTATGGAGAAGTATTTATTTTTCCAGTAAATGTCATTTCTGAGAATTATGCCGTTTGCCAAGATATTGTTTCTAAGATGACGTTATTTGTTATCGTCATAAGCCTGCGTTAAGGTGGCTCAAAACAGTTAACTGCTTTTTTAGCACCTCAACATTAACGAATCAATACTGCAACTCCTTTCCAGTTGTCGCAATTGTAAAGGCATTAATCAAATGCTTAATTACTGGTGAACAAGTTGTGATTATTATCTTGACATAGCAAGTTACCATAGCAACGGTATAACCTGTTATAAACATCCATAATCTGAAATCAGGTACCTGTAACTAAAAAAACAAGACTGGTGACCCCCATATTTTATAATCGAATTGTAATCAACAGGATAGGGTGCAACTTTGGGCAAAATTTTGAAACATCTGCCTCTTTTAACTTCCCTGCGGTTGAGGTTTGGGAAGTAGAAAGATGCTCTGCATAAATCTTGTCATTTCTTTGAAGTCGCCGCAACCCCGATTTTGCTGCGCGGGCATTTTTTTGGAAAAACTGACGGCCAAGACGGAACTCACAGTACGCTCTTGAAAGCATTAGAGCTGACGATTGCTCTTGCCAACTGCTGCCGTTTGTGCGAGCGCGTGAAGCTTGTGGATCATTTAAAATCTCGGTTTTTTCGCAAACCAAGAAGAAATTTCAAGGTTAAAATTACGAATCTCTAACGTAAAGTCACTAATAAGACCTCAAGCGCTGCTTGACATGTATTTGCTGAAGGAATTCAGACGCTTTTTGAAGAAAAGAATTTGTAAAACAAAAACTTTGTTCAAGTTGTCGTGTGCGATCCGTCACGCCATTCTCCCCGCGCGCAAGCTAAGATTAATTGGTAGCCTAAAGGCCCGGTAATAAGAGCAACATTTGTCTCGCAACATTGTTGCATTGCAAGTTGAACGAGTTGTTGCCCGTATTACTACCGCGCGCTCAACTTGTCTCGCAACAAATTTCGATGTTGCAAATTGCAGCAACATGTTGCACAAAGTAGAACCGAGTTCTACTTTTTGCAAAAATTGTTTTCAACTTGCAACAGTGAGATTTGTTGCGTGACAAGTTGAGCGCGCGATAGTAATACGGGCAACAACTCGTTCAACTTGTAATGCAACAATGTCGCGAGACAAGTTGAACAAAACTAGTGCACGTATAACCGGGCCTTAACGCGCAAGCCTCGCGCATGCTCAACAAGATTTGACGCAGTTCTTGCAGAGCCCTTTCTTCTCAAGCATATCAGTGGAAAAGAAAGGGTTCTGCTCGCAGGGTGCTGCATATGAGGTTTAGAGTGCCTTTTTTTTCAAAAATTTAAAGTAACTCTGAACCCTATGTGCAGAATTATTTTTTTAAACTTTGCCAAAAGTTGCATATTGCCTTGCTGATCAAAATTTAATTATAAAATACGGGGCCACAGAGTTCGTTTTTGAGTTATAAGCAGTTTAAGCTTCAATTAATGCAGGATTTAGAAGGCTAAACTGTTGCTTTGGTAACGTATCGTGTCGTAAAAATGATAGTAACGTGTTCACCATTCATTGAGCATTTGTTTGATTGTAGCATCAACTGATAAAGAGTGGTTATATTGACCTATCAAAATCTAAGTCTTGGGAACTGTCGCCAGCCACCTTAAAAGGAGAAGAAAATATATTTTCATCCCACCACGGCATGTTAGAATGACTTAATTAATACAGCGCCTTTAATCCAAGTTGCAGCAACAGGCATGTTGTCATCTCACTTGCATTTTAATATTTTATTTATTTGATATAGACTGATTGATTGATAGATTAAGTGATTTGCATTTATTTGCTTAACTGATTAATACACTTTGTTATCGAGACGTTTTCATTCATGCGAACTTAAAAACACTTAACAATGATCTCTCAACATGCGTGTGGCCTATTAACCTGAAGATTAAAAGATTCGCGTATGTAAACAAATAATTCTCGCCCTTATAAATCAACCCGTAAATGTCTGGCGCTTTTCCATGACCTAAATTCAAGATCATAAGACCTCACGCTCATTCCAGAGGTTCCTTTAGGCACGAACGCTTGTTTTGATCAACAGCGCCATTTTCAAACTAACAGCTTTATGATATATCAAGTTTAACGAGAAGATGGCCATGCTTTTAAAGATAACGGTGTTTTTGGTTTGTTTATCTTTAATTTGTTATGGCAAGGATCAATCATTTGATCAATCACTCGAACAAATAGGTAAGTTTGTAATGTCACGCAGCACTATTGTGGCTAGTATTTTAAAATACTCTTATATATCTCAACACGGAGTCCAGATCTCGAGCAGTGTTTTTTAGAAACTTTGTTAGTATATGACTGCTGGCTTATAACGCTACGAGTTTATGCGTGAAGTCATTAAGATAATATCGGAAGGGGGAGGGGTAAGGTAGCCTGGGTGGAGTGGTACCGATGAGGGACCTTTTTCAGACAAAGGCCGCAGACAGTATCGCATTTAATTGGGACCTTATTCAATATAAAAGACCCTGAATTTCATTTCCTGTCCAGCATAACCTGAGTATCAGGCCTTCTAAGCCTGATACTCAGGTTATGTCCAGCACAATGCTCTTGTTAACCCTGATAATTTACAAATAGCTGATGGAAAAATAAGGGAAACTTAATAAAGTTATCGTATCGTATCGTATCGTATCGTATCGTATCAAGAAGCTCCCCTCCCTCAATTCTTCTACCCCTCGATTCCGCTTCTCATTGCATTGCCTGTTTTTATTTCTTTAAGCTTTGTTATTTTTAGGAACGTGATAGTTTTAATTACCTGATTATGAACTTAACAGCTGAAAAGGAAAAATGCCGACAGTCTCGAACTAGATTACTGTGTTTGACAAAATTGTTCATTATTATATTAACCTGGGGTTAAATCGTTCAATAGCTTTTTAGAACGGAAATTGTCTCGAAAGCAAGCAACTCTAGACGGGAAGTGTTTTAAAATGAGCACCTTTTGAGCTACAGTTCTGCAAACACTAAGTACTGAGGCTTTCTCAAGACTACTGACTTCTGCGTTTATTTTGAACCTCATAAAATGTCTTGTATATGCACTGTTATGATATTTCGAATGTTGTTCAAACGAAACAGTTTCAATTAGAATGTAGATGTCAGACTGCTTCGTTTGTTTTCACAGTCAAATGTCCGTAATAAGTCAACTCAGCTTTTCAGATCTTTATTATCAGACTAACATAATCTCTTTTTAAGCGCCGATTTCATGTAATTTAATGTGTAGTCCCCAGTAAGACCGTTATTGAATCAGTTTCGTGATGTACCCATTAAGACATTCATTATAACGTCATAAATCATTAAATCCAAATTGAAGTGATGATGAAATAATTCCTTTGTGTTGTCGACTGAAATCCTGAAAAATGTATCATCTTAGTTTAAAAATAGAAATGTGATGACCAGATTTTGTTTTCAAATTTTCAATTCGATCGAAAATTCGTGGGCCACAAGTTTGTCGATCGCAAGATATGCTGTGTGGAACCCTTGTTAAACTTAAGTCGATCTTTAAAAAAAAACATCTCAGAAAGACAAAACAAAAAAAAACAAGGAGACAATAAAACCAAAGAAGCAAATGCGAAGTAGTCTACCCATGGATTGTTTCTTTTCCAGTTTTACTTAAGAAGAATTTCAGAGTTATTTTTTTAATGTAAGAAAAAGAAACAAACAAACAAACAAACAAAAGGACCTCGTGGTAGTGTTCTTGAAAGAACCTTTAAATGGTAATACGATATGTCCTTTATTATCCGCAGACTTAAAGATAGAACCGTATTTATTGACTCGAAACTATTCAAATTTGACTCTGGAGGCATTGACATGATTCATGGACCCAGTGATATTCTTAATTTATCTCTGGCAGCTGCTAATTTCGAAGATAATCATTATAATTAATTCGATAAAAATCCCGAGTGTCCGAGACATAACACAGCTTTTTAAGGTAACCTTTAATTTGAGAAGTTTGCCTATACTTACATCACGCACTTAGAACAAAATTAAGATTTATTACCAAACGTATTCTCTTACTTAAGTTCTTATCTTTGATTCTTTTTCCGTGAATGCGCGCGTTAGTAGGGCAAGGCAGAAACAAATAATTACTTGTTATAAGAACGTATACAGATTGCTAACGTTGCACAAAAAAAAAATGCAAAAACACCTTGAAATAACTAAATATTATTGTACGGCACTCAAAAAAGAAAAAGAGAATCCGCTTGGATCGGGGTTTCTTTTCTTAAATAATAATAAAAAAATTCCTTGAAAGTTACTGCTACAGAACGGTTATCATACAAATTTTTAATCTTCACCTAGTGTACTATCAATTCACAGCTATCATCCTCTGTTCCTTGATTTGGTACCAAAATCTGGACTGGCCCATGGACTATTGTGTATTCACCTCCTCCCCCCCCCCCCCCCCTCTTTCAAACCATCCCCACCACAGCAGTAAGAGTTTTAAAAATAGGCAGGAGTTCATTAACTGGTAAAACCTGCTGGGCTTCTAGCACACCCCTCGCAGACTGAAGGGATGGTCGTCAAAAGACGTAGGATTAATCACGTCATGATTTTGAAACAGCAACCGTCTTGGACCCGCCATCTTGGCTTTTTAATGCCAGTATCGAGAAAAATAAATTAAACTTATTTCAACTCTCAAAATCTAAGAAAAGGGCGCTATATATAGTTTAAAATGTAAAGTTAATGTGAGAAATTTGGTGCACAAAAAAACAATTTTCATAACTATGGCATGCTTTGGAATATTTGTTGTTATTGTTGTCGTCGTTGTTGTTGTTGTTGTTGTTGTTGTTGTTGTTGTTGTTGTTGTTGCTGCTGTTGTTTTTGCGTTAAATGAGAAAGTTGGTGGCCCCTGCTTGAATCTCCTCCTTAAGCCTTTTGTTCTGGGCATTTTACAAACAGCCATAGCGATGCGTGATACATTTTCTTGCTCTGATAGTGACTGAGGAATACTGGGACGAGCTAGAAGAGCAAGACAGCGAAAATAACGGAGGTATAAAGAAAATATAGTGGCTAAGCAACAGTAGTTATACGATAGTTAATTTCAGCTTGTTGAAACATTATTTAGCCTGTAGTTTTAGAAAGTTTAAGTTAGCACTCGCCATGAATTAAGGAATGACTCTAGTATTTATGTAATGTTTGTCATTTCTGCTCTATGTGTCTTCTCAACTCCGTGTGAGAGGGAAATCACTTCGATGATTGGCTCAGCTAGTGGTCGTGACTGAACACCCCAAAATGTAAGATCGTGACAGAGCAGAGACATCAGCCGCCCCCTCACCCCTCCACGGAGACTGAAACGTATGTTTCTTCTTTCCATTTTATCTAGTCCCAGCCCTCTCCAAAGAAAAGACGAAGACAAAATTTTCCCCCACTGTGTCGCCAACACATAATCATCTGCCATGACAAATTGTGGGATGTCCACACGCGCCGTGAAAAACCACCAGCAAGAAGTGAGCCCAAAGACCACCCCCTCCAAAAATTAGTGGGACTCTTTTTTTTTTTTCAGTTGAGCACTGGAGTTTTTTTTAGTCGTTTAAATGTAAACCAACGAAAAGAAATAGCTAGAATGCGAAGTTAACTGTACATGTCCGGTACATAGAAGATATTTTTTCATGGTACTGCCGTAAGCCCCCGCTTCAACAATAATGCCAAAAAAAAAATACTGGTCAGGCGGTCGGGCCGGAAGGCAAACCTTTTGGTTTTCGCATTAGTCATTTCGCACGGAACCTAACCTAGTATTTTCCCTTCCAATCTTCCCGCTTAGTCAATAAGTTCATATAATCGGGAATAACTGGCCTCATTTCAAACGTTACTGACAGCTGTATATGACACTTAAATTGTCATACCTGTATTTATTGTGTTTTATTTTATTTTTCGTTAGGGGAGATTGTGTGTTGGTTTAATAAAAGAATTCTGAGAGTTGGAGAAAACCTGGACAACGATTGTGTTTGCAGGAAGTCCGGTTTTATTGTATGTCCATAAATATAACAGGTATATTTAAATTAAAAGTACAGACACTAAAATTGTTGGCCATGGTCGTCTTTCCAGGATAAGGAAAAGGCAGCGAAAGATAATTCAGTTAACGGTTCAATTCTGTAGATGCGTTAACAGCCATAAATAATCGTGCTCTTTTAGGGAATGGGACTTAATCACAGTATAGGGTCAGTTGGCACTCATAAACATGATCATGTTCATGTTCTTGTTCTAAAATTATACTATTTGGCTTACCTTCGTTGGTAATAGGGGAAGCTGTTGTTAGCGGGACGCTGTAGGGCATTTTAAATGTTATGCCTTGGTGGGTGTTAATAGATATAGGATAGATTTTCTTTTGAAGATCATCAAGTATAAACTTAGTTAAAAAAAAATAATCCTTAAAAGATCTGTTCGAGGAAAAAAAATTGAATGCAGACTGGATGAAATAATGTCGGGGTTTAGAAGATATTAACGTAAATGCAAATCTAGCAGCTAACCGATGAAAGTGTTGTAAACATTACCTATTTGTTTTCTGTTTTTTTTTTCTCCTTTGCAGCAACAGTTGATGACGAAAGAATCAAGATCGTGGCAGTGAGAAATATAAAGACCGAGCGAAAAAAGTTTACCCGACTTTTCAATTAAAATAATACAAAAACCAGAGCAGTACTAGTTTTTATGTTTTAGATTAATGCCTGCTAAAAAGAAAATTAACTTGCATGAGATCTTAAATGAAACACACTGTATTTGTAGGGTTAAATAAGTTCCTCTTTAAAATGACGAATTTCTCAAAACTGTTTAAAAAGTTTAAAATGAAACCGTTCTTGCTTCACGTTGAACAAATGTCATTAAATATATATACATATATATCAGATCCCTTCATCGCTAAGTTCGACTACGGATTTTTATTCACGTTCGAGCTGCAAAATTCGTAAAACGAAGAATAGAACAGAGATCCGAGGAAACCAAGATCTCACCAATTATGGGTACTGAAAGCGAGCGACAAAGGAGGGCAACCGAGAGAAACGTGGTAGGGAAACCAATGTCAAACGAAACTGCACTTGTAAGGGAACAGACAAAAAGGATGCCAAAGAATAATAATAATAACAACAACAAGCTGAAAAAACATGGTTTGACACCTGGAAAAAACAGGGGAAATGGATACAAGAGAAGATGCTTGGAAAAAAGCGATTTAAAAACGGAGCCGCGAAAAAAAAAAGTTCAATAGCCGGCGCTTTATTTGCATTCCGAATGGTACATAATCGGCTACGTTGCAAGCAAAACCGTCTTTACTCTGTAGTCTTTGGCGCAGACGAAGAGAGATCCAAGAGGAATCTTGAGCTCCTCCACCACTGCACCACTGGACCCCCGTTTCCCCGCCCCCACCATCCCCCACCAACCTCCACAAGAAGAGAAAACGTCATGTCATATCTTTGTGTTATCGTTTCCCAACAGTCAATGCGTCACTATGCTTATAATATATAAACTAATGTTTGCCTGCGCTGTGCGCTGTGAAGTTATTCAACTGCTGTTCGCATAATGCAAATGAGGATGGTATATTTTTTCACATATTGGCAAAAATGTCAATAATTCTTATCTTATTCTAATCTTTCTTATTCGTTTTGTACATCGTTTATTCTATGTTATGCAAGCCGTTCAAATCCGACGAAATGGTTATCAAAACAGTATTAAATTTCGCAGCACTTAGTTTTGTGATAACGAATATTATTGCATCATGCAAAAGATGCAGGAGATGTCACCGCCCTTATTGTAATTCGCAGCGTGCAAAACGCTCTCGCGATTGTGCCTTGTCATTCCTGTTTTTTTTTCTTTCCCATACAAAGGAGTAAAGAGTTAAACTATTTTTTTTCGAGTTTTTTTTTAAACGTTTTGCTAAAGCCATTATCCTCTTAACAAAACTAGCCTTCACTTTTTGCAATTAGAAGTGATTGTTAGTGGGGCGAAAGCTTTGGTGGTCCTGTATGATATTAAGTTATTTCTCTGAATATTTTCAACTGAAAAGACATAATATTCATGACTACAACATTAGGGATAAGAACAAATTAGTTATTGACAGGGTTAAATTAGAATCGACCAAAAGAGCGTTTTTTTTATAAAGGGGCCGATATTTTTAATAATTTTATATGAATCTAGCTCTAGTCTTTTTATCGCTTTTTATATGTCTTTTTCTTAGATTTTTTATATAGCTTTTTAACTGTTTTTATTACTCTATTTTATTGACTATTCATTTATTTATTTTTAGCCCGGGACCCATGTTGATAGCAGTTTTTATAACTGAAATGGTCATCCTGTTTAAATATGTTTTAATTATTATTATTATTATCATTAAAAAAATAGCTTCAGACCTCTTAGCAGAAATAAAGGCTTTTAACTCGCAATTTTATCCGCATGGTCATGTTTGTAATACTGAGTTAGCAGATTTTTGCATCAAATTCTTGTATATTAACACAAGATATTCAAAGAAAGCTTCTTTTTTGAAGAAAGTTTTGGTTTGCCTATACACGCAGCTCTATGACACTTTTAAACGAAGACGTTATTTTCAGCACGTTTTGAACACACAAACATAAAAAAATCCGAAATTATTTTTAGACACGTCCTTGACGATGGAATTTTATCATTTCTGAAGGCCAATTTCGGTGATCAAGTTCTTATCAGTACTGAAAGGAGATTACTAAATACTGATTAGAGTAAAACTGACATCTTCAATTACAGATTGTTGACAAAAGTAGCACACAAAAGCCAATCTCAAACGCAGTTTTTTAACACAAAAGCGTGAACAATGCAGACGATCCGTTATCAAGACGAACCCAGTTTAAAACAGTTATTTAAAAACAACGTCACACAATTACTCCTTCTATTAAGAACTACAAAGTTCTAAAGCTCCATTCATGGCCACACACATTCAGGGACTGTTTAAGAGTGTTGTAAGGAAAAAAAAAAAATTGGCACTACAGGCAAAGTATCGAAGTGCCAGCCAGGACTCATACTGTTTCTTTAAACAGATATTGATAACGACGGTAGTCTGATAAGAATGTATAAACATTCAGTAGCGAATGTCGGGTTTGATTTAGTTGCTTCAAGACCATTAAAGACTGCAAAGATCCGAGTAACATTTAGATATATAAAAATCCGCGATAAGCGGTTCCTATTTACTTCTGTTCACACCTGACATAAAAATAATGTCTCGATGTCAGGGCGTTTCCCTGCCCGTTATTTTGTATGACTGGGGGTCTTTCCTATTCGCTGAGTACAAAGTTTGTGTCGATCGCGTGCAACCCAGTCAAATCCAATTCAATAGTTAACAAAACAGTGTCACGCAGCATGTAATTTTGTGAAAAAAATTGCATCATTAGCGAAATAGCAATGCAAGAATCCTCGTCGCCCTGATAGTGACTCGCAGCGTGCAAAACGCGCTCACGTTTGTGCCTTTTTGTTTTCGTTATTTCTTCTTCTTCATGTAAAGTAATAAAAAGGTCGATTAGTTCTCGTCTAGTTTTTATTTTATATCTATTTATTTTTTATTTATATTTTAACGTTTTTCTGAGACCATTTAATAAGCTCTTAACAACACTAGCCTGACCATTTATAACTAAAAGTGGTTGTACGTGGGGCCAGGTCTCTGGTGGACTTGTATGATATTAAAAAGAGTTCAAACCTCTTAGCAGAAATGAAGGCTTTTAACTCGTAATTTTAACCGCATGATCATGTTTGTAATAAGCTAGCAGGTTTTTGCATCAAATTATTTTATATTACCACAAAACTCTAGAGGAAAGCTTCTACTTTAAAAAAAAAATCATTGTTTGCTTTAACATGCAGCTCCATCCTGATGAACCTTTTAAACGAAAACGATTAAATTAGCACGTTTTAAACACACAAGCATCAAAATATCCTAAGTTATTTTCAGAAACGTCATTAACAATGGAATTTTATCATTTCTGAAGGCCAATTTCAGCCGTCAGGTTCTTATATTGAAAGGAAATTACTTACTTCTGATAAAAACTAAAACCGACAGCTTATATTACAGGTTGTTGACAAAAGTAACACAAAAGCCAATCTCGATCGTAGTTTCTCAACACAAAAGCATTAACAATACAGACAACACGTTATAAAGACAGACTCAGTTTAAAACAGTTCTTTAAAAGAATAGATGGGATAAAAAGTGTCTTTCTCTATATGTAAGATATTTTAAGGTCTACTAGCTCCGTTCATGGCTACACACATTCAGTGACTGTTATTGAGTGCTGTCAGGAAAAAAAATGGCACTTCAGCCAAAAGAGCGAAGTGCGAGCCCGGCCTAATATTGTTTCTTAAATAGTTATTGATAAAGAGTTGAGTCTGATAAAGATGTAGAAAAATTCAGAAGGGGTTGTCGTTCTACTAGAACATTATTCATCTTCAAACGAAAAGTCACTTCAGTGGGAATAACCATGCGATCCCCCATGAATATGTCCCCCACCACCTGAATAACCCCCTCTCTCTGTTTAAATTCCACCCAAAACAAGACTGTTCACAGCGCGCATCTTTTACTCGGTTAAAAGATCGAAAAACAAATCGCGAATATAAAGGGCTGTCAAAAGTCTCACCCCAAACTCCGTATCAAGTTATTGAAGCGCGGGGCGTACGTACAGCCGCAATTTTATATGGTCTTTGCATTGCATGTCTTTATCAATGAAGGTCTTTTCTATTCTTTTTTTTTTTTCAACTTTTGTTCAATCTTATGCGAGCCTTTCAAATCCTGTGAAATGGCTATCAAAAGCATGTTAAGTAGCACTTAGTTTTGTGATAAGAAATCTATTGCATCATGCAAAAGATGCAAGAGACGCCACCGCCCTTACAACATTCCGCAGCGTACAAAACGCTTTCGTCTTTGTGCGTTGTTGTTTTTTCCCACACAAAGGAGTAAAGAGTTAAAATAGTTCTCTTCGAGTTTTTTTAACGTTTTGCTGAAACCATTAACCTCTTAACAAAACTAGCCATCACATTGATAATTAGAAGTGGTTGTTAGTGCGGCGAGGTCCCCGGTGGTCCTGTGATATATATTTTAAAAAAAGCTTCAAACCTCTTAACAGAAATGAAGGTTTTTAACTCGAAATTATGATCATGTTTGTAATAAGCTAGCAGACTTTTTGCATCAAATATTTTATATAACCACAAGACTTTCAAAGTAAGCTTCTTCTTGTTTGCTTTAACCTGCAGCTCAATGGCCTTTTTAAACGCAAATTTGTTTTCAGCACGTTTAAACTTATAAGCATCAAAATATCGTGAGTTATTTTCAGAAACGTCCTTAACGATGGAATTTTATCATTTGTTAATATCAGCCGTCAGGTTCTTATATTGAAAGGAAATTACTAACTTCTGATAAAACCGACACGTTAAATTACAGGTTGTTGACAAAAGTAACACACAATAGCCAATCTCGATCACAGTTTCTCAACACAAAAGCCTGAACAATACAGACAACCGGTTATAAAGACAGACTCAGTTTCAAACAGTTGCTACAAAAATAGGTCGCACAAAAAGTATTTTTTCCTTCCTCCTTAAAAACTTTACTAAGAGTGGAAGTTTAAAGCTCCATCCATGGCCACACATATTCCGTGACTGTTATTGAGTGCTGTCAGAAAGAAAATAAAAATAAAAAAAAAATGGCACTTCAGCCAAAATAGCGAAGTGCTAGTCCGGCCTCATATTGTTCCTATGACCACATATTGATGAAGATGGTAGTCTGATAAGTATGCAGTAACATTCAGTAGCGGTTGTTGGGATTGATTTTGTTGCTTAAAGACGGTTAAAGACTTTGTAAAGATCCGAATTACATTTAGGTATATAAGAAACCCGGAATAGGCGGTCTCTTATAGTATTCCGCAGCGTACAAAACGCTTTCGTGTTTGTGCATTGCTGTTTTTTCCCCACACAAAGGAGTAAAGAGTTAAAGTAGTTATCTTCGAGTTTTTTTTTTGTCATTTTAGTATTTAATACATTACTGTATTTGTTATCTCAAATGCTCACTTGCGTGCGTGTATGTACATATTTTTTTAACTTCGCCCTTTTACGCCATTTGCGTTTCATTTTGCACTTCATACTTCAAAAGAACAAGCGTACGTGTCTTTCATTTTTTTGAGTGCTTCATTTTCCACCCAGGTAATGTTTATGAATTTTGTGCTTCAGCATTCAGTTTGTATGGCGTGGTCACGCGCAACTTGCAGACTTCATATTTTAGGCGTGCCAGACCTCGCCTCGCCTCTTTTAGCAACGCCGTTTTCCAGTTGCATACTTTTGCAATTAAACAGCATTTTAACCAAAAACACTGATTTTTTTTGAACTTCAGTTTTTTTTTAATATCAGCTCGTTAACACTGCAGCTTAGTGTTTAGGCGTTCAACAGCAATGTAATTTCCCAGTAGAAACATTAACAAAATTTTACAGAAAGACTTAAGACTTGAAAAAAGGGTCGTTAGTTAAAAAAAACAGTTCTTTTATAAATTATAGTAAATATCAAAGGTGTCGTTTATCGAGAAACATCTTCTTGTACCCTAAAAAGGCTCGATATTTTTTATAGGTAAAGATATAAGTGGCGTTACGGTAAGAGTTTAGGGTCGAGATATCGTTGGATGGTCCTTGGAAATCTATAGCAATCTTTTGTAACCGGACAGAAATAATTGGACTTCCGTCAACTAACGTTTAATATTATTGATTTGTTGATGTATAAAATAATGCGCTCACATGGTATATTGAGTTGAACTCTTGAAGCTTAAGAGAGGTTTCATATTCCCACGCTCCCACACATTATTTTATATGTAGACTGTGTTGTTTTATTTCCAGGTTGAAAACGAATGATGTTTCCTTTAATCGCCTTCGTTGCATGTTTTGGATCCCTTTTCTGTGGACACGTCAGCGGTTACCCGGTAAATGGTACGTGATGTATGTGGCTTTTGATCTTTAACGGTGCAATTGCTATTTGCTCACGAACTTGATCATAACGAATGTAGTTTTTCTTTTCTTTTCTTTTTTTATTTTTGGACTGATGTTGTGGAAGAAAAAATAATGTATAACTGCAACTTTTGTGGCTCATTTCTCCGAAACTAAATGGCCACTAAAAAATAATTGCCTTACATTTTAGTGTTATACTATTTCTGTGGACGTTTCAGGGATTTTTAATAGCTTTTCTCTTCAGATTACCCGACTTTCGCGGGTTTCTTGTACTTCTCAATGAAAAGAATAAGAGCCTTCGTTTCTTCTTTAATCGTGGGAGAAAGTTAAACTGGGTAAATGGCTCACTTTTCAGAAAACCTATGTTTTCGTATGGCTTTTCAAACGTTACGCCGACTTTGCTATGAATAAATTGAGGCATTTTTATTCCACAAATTGCGATGTCAAGAGTAGACAAACAATCTTGTCCAGCTGGTGCAAAATCGCGAAAAACCTCGCTTTCAAGTTCCATTCCACGCTAAATCGCTCGCTCCAATAGTCAATCAGAGTGCGAGAATTCTCTAAGCAACGCATTTTTACCGAAAAGTCAAGACGGGATCCATCATCTCCTACGGCTACGAAAGTTCGGGAAAGGGATATGACTGCTAATATGTCCGAGCTAAGATGCATCCTTTAGCTCCTTACAAACACAAAGGGATCCAGGGGCCGTAATCATATCTGACATATCGCCTCTAGGCATCGCTTTTCCCTTTGCCAAAGTTAAGCATATCTGCCTTTGAATGGTAAGAGTGGTTTCAAATCTTGAAAAACGGCACACTAACGTAATAACAAAGTATATGTATTTATTTTCTCTCCATCTCTTTCAGATTATGCTCTTTATTTCCGAGCCAAAGGAGTGACTGATTACTCTAACATCTGGGGCATGCCCAGCATGACGGAGTTCACGGCGTGTTTCTGGATGAAGTCGACGGCTAGCTATGGAACACCGTTCAGTTACGCTGTAGCAGCGCACGCTAATGAATTGCTTTTTTATTACTTCCCAAACTTTGAATTTTGGATTGGAAACGCATACAGGTAAGCGAATTTGCGTTTACTGATCAACGACGACATTTGCCACCGTTAGGAAAACTGTTGCGGAGATAACTTGGGTCCAATTTATAGTACAAGGAAAGTGGCGTGTGTTGGCGGGGGGAAGGGGGGGGTGGGGGATGGTTATTTGTGGGGGTGGGGTGGGGGTGAGGTGGGGACTGGGGAGGGAGCTAACACCTTTTGATCTGCACTCTATTCGCAAACGTTTTCACTCCCATTTCCCTTTGAAGACCGTTACTAAAGAAAAGAAAGGTTGGAGGTGGGAGGGTTCATAACCGGAATAGCAGATAGCAGATAGGTGGCCTATAGTCGGGAAACCCTAAAGAGAGATGGTGTACATGTAGGTCCAAAATTATCTTTGATGTTCACGACAAGGCTTCTTATCATCTTTAGGAATCGTCAGGAGTGTTTTGATCAATTTTGGAACTTTTGATGGCTCTATTTTGTATAAGTGACCTGGTAGCTAGATTTTGGAAGGTTCAGACTAAGCCTCTCAACCTAAAACCAATGTTAACGACGTGTATAAAACGAATTCATATTGGCAGGGGTTTTTTCAGTTGACAGATTTCTGATCGTTTAGAAGTTTATGAATTCATTCAATCGAGGAAAATTAAATAAACTGAAATGTTGCAAAATTCAAATCCCCATTCCATCTGTGGTTTTGTCGAAAGTTGCCATTAAAAAAAAAAAAAATAGGTCGACTATTTTACCTCAGTGCATATGACATCGACTTTCTTCCTGTCACAGGATTATACCGATATCAGCAAATGATGGGAACTGGCATCACATCTGTGCGAGTTGGAAAAATACAGGCGCATGGCAGTTCTACAAAGATGGATTAATGCACACGCACAGCGTCGGTTTCCAGACAGGCTACACTATTAAGTCTGGAGGATCCTTGATGCTTGGACAAGAACAAGATTCACTTGGAGGAGGCCTGGTTGCCAATGAGTCCTTCCAGGGGATGCTGACAAACGTCAACCTCTGGAATAGAGTGCTTACGGCAGCTGAAATCAATACGTTGTCAAAGTCCTGCCTGGCTGGAGCGGGGAGCGTATACAAGTGGACCGACTTCATACACGGCGTTAAAGGCAACACCGCGGTTGTTATTCCATCTACCTGCAGCCCTTGACTCCGCTGTCGGAATGAATGCCCCTCAGGCTCACTGGGTGGATGGCCATTTAAAGTAGTTAAGATAAAGGAACTACCTAAACGGTTACAACTTAACAACTGCAATTTAACAAAAGATGCACGTTAAAAAACACAATGTTATAATGATCAAAATAAATGTTTTGGCCTCCCAGATTTGTTATTAAAACTGATTCCTCTACTCACATTTCGATCCCTTGAACATTGCGTGATGCTCCTTGGGGGCAACGTAGCGTGATGGTCCTCTGGGGAACGTTGCGTAATGTTCCTAGTGGTAGTCCTGAGTGCTGAAGAAGCTAGTTTCGCGATGTCGCTAAATGCCGTTCAATCCCCCCCCCCCCCCCCCTTCACGCCTCCGCTTGTACGTTAACAAAGCCAAAACTAGACTGTCCACAGCGCGGTCCTTTTCCTGCGTTCAATGATCGAAGATCATATCAACAGATGCCTAGGGATACTGCATCTATTAGCTTAAATGTTTCATTTTAAAAAAAACTTAAAATTCGTAGATAGATCGACTGTTAGCCGGTACGCGGTGGGGTATGCTCGCGATCGAGATATTTTAAAAAAAGAAACATAAGTTACAGTTCAAATGATGGGGTCTCTATCAATTTTATACTTCAACTCGTGTAATATCAACCCTTTTATATAACTACAGCCTTGAAATGGTAGGGAGTACCCCTACTGAAAGCGCCTAGGTTTAAGACATCTCACTTTAAAAGCAAATGGTACTGTAAGCCGAACATTCGTCAGTTTTTGACAGGGTCTCAGGTACCTTTTCTGTCAAAAGAATATGATACGGTGAAATCTAAGGTTATGCTGTCACACAGCAAACAAACGTTATGTCATCTTGTAGTTTAAGTTAAGAGCTTTCAGTTAATGCAAAACAATTTCTCTGTGCATTAAAAAAGCTGAAAACCTTAGAGGGTCCATCCATCCCTTCCTAATCCCCCCAGACCCTTTTACTACGGTGGGGGGTTGAATTTGCTTGTACATCCGGTTAAGGCATTTTCTTATGATGTGTGATAAGTAACTTGTATTAGATTCATATTTGTATCTTCCCGTACCCTTGAAAACTGATTTTTTGAAATGTCGCAAAGTATTCCCTTTAAGTAATAAAAACGATGAACAGAACCCATTTGTTCTAGTGTGCATTTAAACTACCGAAGGACAAGTGATATGTTGATGTAAAATCTAGGTTGTTTCTTGAATATGTCAAGAGATTTGCGCTGCTATAAGCTGACTTAAAATTACAACTTTTGACACTCCACTTTGGATGTTAAGGGGAATGGTCTGTTCTTGAAAATAAAATAGCCAATAAACAAATATGTTACTGTTTACTAGTTTTGTAAGGCCTGTGTGTAACATAAAATAATGTGGTAGAGATTGGCTGATCCCCTTTCCTCCGACATTTTTGAATTCTGCCTATTTTTCTCAGACATACAATCTTAATATCTTGCAAAATAGTAAAAAAATACCGTTTTTAAATGATGTTCGGTCATGGTAAATATTTTGTAAGATAAAGGGAATATTTGGCAACTGCGATTTCAGAGATATTATTGGGATTTATTTCCAATTGGGCAAGAAAGTGAAAAAGAGCATTGGAAAATTACTTTCTAGTCTGGAAGTAAAAACACTAGGAAAATTTCGCTTCTTTATTTATTGCCTCATAATTGATTCATTACATAAGCAAATTATTCATGGATGAGTTCGCACAGTCTCATCTTTTGCTGCCACCAACGCCGAAGTGTAGACCGAGATCTAGTCCTCAGACATCATCGACAATGGAGTGTAGACGGTAGGGTTACTGGGTTTCTTGCGGCCCAACCGAATCATTACCACAAGGCAAATTGCTGATATCACCGCTAAAGAAAGGACTGCAGGAAGGGTGGAACCTGAAATAAACAACATTTTTTCAACGTTTGTTCGTTCAACGATAAGTTAAAATCTAACTTTAAATAACTGAAAACGGTAGTTAACTAGCATCAAGAATAGAAGGAAATATGTTGTAAAAACGTGAAGACTTCCTCGCCGTTATGGATCAAAACGATCCATTGGAATTAAGAGGAAAATTTGTGTAGTTTATTAACTAGATAGGAAAACAATGTTGGCTTCCCTTTGATATCGTGTGAGAAGCTAGAGAAAGTAATTTAGTATTTTCCATCCGTT
This sequence comes from Oculina patagonica, assembly GCF_052425735.1. Taxonomy (NCBI): domain Eukaryota; kingdom Metazoa; phylum Cnidaria; class Anthozoa; order Scleractinia; family Oculinidae; genus Oculina; species Oculina patagonica. The sequence continues at coordinate 8,399,497 of NC_135764.1, forward strand.
GAACACCTTTTTTTTAATACGGTGGAAGCCCTGTCGAGTGTATTTATCAAAACAAAATTAAAGGGGCTGGTCTGTATCTTTCTTTAACAAAAACGTTATCAGACTGACTACGCTCATTACATGAGGGGACGCAAGTGGCGTCAACTGTAAGTTCCTGATTTCTTAAGAGGATTAGTTCGCGGTTACCGAAAGTGTTATAATCTGTCAGCAGCATTTGAGTTATCTTCTCATCAGTTGTGTTATATTACATGGATCAATTTCCATTCTGGCGGCAGAATAAATTATAATGTTCGCGGCGAATTCTGCTTTGGCGGCAATTGGGGAAAGACAGAAGAAGCTCATCTAGCAAGAATGATTTCTAGATACTTTGATGTCGCGTAAACGTTTCGACCTTTTAAGATTTAAGTTGTTTTCGCCTTATGCAAGATGATCATTTCTATGTTCTGTGGATCGATCATTCATGTGGATTTACAAAGTGAAAATTACGGTGAGTTTGCAGCCGCGAGTTGCGGTGACGCTGGCGCCTTCCACGCAGAGAGTCGTTCGAAATCCTACACAAGAAACGCTTTAAATATAATCATGGCCCGGGATATCACGTCATGGATCATTAATAAGGAGGTCGCCAGGTAAGTCAATCCATTAAACATTACTATTTTTAGGTCATGGTCATTAAATTGAAGATTCCATCTTGTTGTAACATTTGGTCAGACTCTTGTTACAAAAACGGGATCATTTTATTTGCGATGCATTATGTTTCGCTACATTCATTTTCTATTCGTTCTCTAAAATATACAGCCGTATCGTCGAAGTAAAGATTAATTTTAAAACTGACCAGTACAAGAGTATTAGCAATGTAACCTGCAATTCTAATTCTGCTCAATTCTATTTTTTCCATCGGAGCTGACGGGCGGCGCGCCTCATACAGTCCGATGTAACCTGCAATTCTAATTCTGCTCAATTATATTTTCTCCATCGGAGCTGGCGGGCGGCGCGCCTCATACAGTCCGATGTAACCTGCAATTCTAATTCTGCTCAATTTTATTTTCTCCATCGGAGCTGGCAGGCGGCGCGCCTCATACAGTCCGATGTAACCTGCAATTCTAATTCTGCTCAATTCTATTTTCTCCATCGGAGCTGGCGGGCGGCGCGCCTCATACAGTCCGATGTAACCTACAATTCTAATTCTGCTCAATTCTATTTTCTCCATCGGAGCTGACGGGCGGCGCGCCTCATACAGTCCGATGTAACCTGCAATTCTAATTCTGCTCAATTATATTTTCTCCATCGGAGCTGGCGGGCGGCGCGCCTCATACAGTCCGATGTAACCTGCAATTCTAATTCTGCTCAATTCTATTTTCTCCATCGGAGCTGGCGGGCGGCGCGCCTCATACAGTCCGATGTAACCTGCAATTCTAATTCTGCTCAATTTTATTTTCTCCATCGGAGCTGGCAGGCGGCGCGCCTCATACAGTCCGATGTAACCTGCAATTCTAATTCTGCTCAATTCTATTTTCTCCATCGGAGCTGGCGGGCGGCGCGCCTCATACAGTCCGATGTAACCTGTAATTCTAATACTGCACTGCCTTTTAATATTTTCTTCATCGGAGCTGGCGGGCGGCACGCCTCATACAGTCCGATGTAACCTGCAATTCTAATACTTCTACGCTTTAAAATTGTTTTAATGTTCTTTCCTTCAACTGGTGGGTCATATAGTTTAGACCGCAACACGGAGATACTTATCATCGAGCCACAATATATACTTTTAAGTCTGTTCTCCCAATGGAATACATAATCAAGAGTAACTAATCATTAGCTGGCAACCTTTTTTTTTGTCTGTTAGGTGGTGCAGCCATGTCATGGAACAACTGCAAAAAATAATTTTATGTGCATGTTTCTATTGAAGACGGCTGCACACATATGCTTGCCGCAACACTTGTACATGGTACAAAATGCTGAAAATGGAAACAGTGCGGCGTTATTTAGCATTGTTTTCCATTGGATGCGTTTTTCTTCTGAAGGCTTTGCTTCGATACAGCTTTAAGATTCAGTTTCGTAATTTTACGGGCCTGTTACCAGTACGAGTCAGGTACGCAAAAGGCCGCTACTCTCGCAGTTCAAGAATTAAACTGCTTTGGCCTTTAAAAAAACATAGGAAAATTCCTTTCTATTATTGTCGGCCGCTCATTATGCAGCTAATTCAGTTTGGTAAGTTACTTGCGGCTATAATATGCGCTCGTCAGTTCGAAAATTCTATAGTTTTTTGATAGGCTCGAACAGGAAAATCGAATAACATGTACTGATACAGCAGTCCGGCTGTATTTTATTAACAGACTCCCCGGTATTATAAAATGTGCTGTGCATTTTCGTTGTTAGTTTAAAAATTTGTTTATTTTCACGCTTTCTTCAATAATCATCTTTAAAACTTGTTCCTTGTTTCTCCGATTTTGCCGAGGTACATCGACAACATTTTAAAAACTCGAAATCACAGCGCGCTGTTATCACAACATCACAACATTATTAGTCGACGGTATTATGATCATCTTTTTCTGGTCTTCATTAGATTAAATAATGTTTTTGACAGCGAAACAGATTATGACACCTTTCGCGGCTCAAGCGAAGGAACCTGGTGTGAGGTATGTTAGGAATGCTAGGATAATATCCTAGCATTCCTCTGAAGTACTTACAGTTGACACCGCCTGCGTCCCCTCATGTTAAAACAATGGAAATCATAACCGTGACGGAGGTTTGGAAACCCGGTCTTTAATGGCATATATTTTTACAATTTTATTTCTCCGTTTACCCCGTAGTTTTTGTTTTGACTGAGAAGATATATCAAACATTAAGACAGTGTTTCATCGGCTATCGTCATAAATGCTCCGCTGCGCGTCGCATTATCAACTCTCTTTTCGGTGTTTGGATTTCCCAATGAAACGCTCTCCGTTGTGTTTGATTTGTTACAAAAAATCATCCTGTAATTTATGTCTCTATTTTGATATCTGTTACAGACATGTCAGAACGAAAAAAAAAATGTATTTAGCGATAGATCCACAAAATCTTCGCTTAAGGAAGGTTTCATTTTGTTTTCAATGATGTTACAGATAGTTATACACTACAGCTAATTCTGGCTTTACCTTGCACATTGTTAAATTCTACGTCCATTTCCTTTGCGTCGTCATCAATTGTCAGGGGTCCTTGTGCCAGTGGATATAATCTATCATCACTGCTGACGTCACGCCTTTTTCTGGTCACTTTAACGCATCCCTGAGCACATCTAGAGATTGGGTTCCCTGCGTCACAGATCCTTATATGGCAGTGGACAAACACGAATGGGTGATCAGCAATGAACTTGAATCCTTCAGTGGTGAACCGGGAGATGCCAATTCTAGTCGAGGGTATGACACTGGTCGTTTCATCTACAGGGCATCTACAGTTTATTGGAAAAAATAATAGTCAATTCTTTTAGCGCGGTGTACGCTTACTTTCAACTATTCATCGCTTTACTCGTTTGAAAATGGCATACCGTAATGATTCGATTTAGCGCCCTCCTTCAATTAAGCGCCCCCTTCCGAATAAACGCCCCCCTTCGAATGTGTTTTTGTAAATAAGCGCCCCTATTCCAATAAGCGCCCCCATTCTAATTAGCGCCCCCGTTCTTATAAGCACCCCTATTCTAATAAGTGTCCCTATTGTAGATAACTGCCCATACTGAAGCCATTGACGTCAACTAGATAAACTCCTGACCGTTCGCCGTACAGTTCATGTACATATTTACTGCTAAAATGAACAATTATTTTAAAAGTAACTGAACTTTCAACAATTTCTAACTGTTACAGTTTCTGTTATTGTTAGATACATTTGGTTGTTTCTCAAGAAATTAAATAAGCGCCCCGTCCCGAATAAGCGCCCTGTCTCAAATAAGCGCCCTCCCTCGAGGTGCCAAAAGTAAATAAGCGCCCCGGGCGCTAAATCGAATCATTACGGTAACTACGATACTCTCTACTAAATATACAAGCCAGCTGAGATTTTTATTTTGCATGACTTGCAGTTAACAACTTTAGTTAGTTTTTGCCTGTTGAACCATTTCAGTGAAGACCCAGTGAATGGTTTGGTTAACTGCTTGCTTATTCCTCCTTTTGGCTTTAGTGAGTCATCATAATTATTGAAATATATGACGTATCAGATAAAGCTTAGTAGATCTACAGTAGGAATGTACCAATAAGTGATTGAATCATTCAGCTATGTGATGGCTTAATAGTTTAAAATAAAACGATTCCACAAATGCATAAGCAGAACTTTCAAAGCAAGCATAACCTTATTTACAGCTTACCCATCCTTGATAAGGTGATATTTAGTAGCATGTTGTCGATCCTGCGAAGGTGTGGCGTAACAGTTCTCGGCTAAGACTGAAAGACGTTTGTCCTTGGTCTTGACAGACGCTTGGAAGTACAGATCCTGCCTTAGTTTGACCTGCACGGGAAAGTCACTTTGAGTGTAAGCTGGTGTAAACCTGGTAAACAAACAAATCAAAGAAAAATACTGAATAAGTAAACATTTGTATTTTTAACAATTTGCGGTACTGTGAATGCTGTTGTACTTCAGATCAGTTCTATTTTGTTATTTTGCTTACAGTGTTAGTAATTCAAATATCGTTCAGAATTTCCAAAGAAACCCACGAGGTCCTCTATTACGTGTAATTTAACAATGAAACTGTACGAGCTAGCCCTCGTTTTCTACGAGCTAATAATTAAAAAGACGCAGCCGAGTTCACTTTCGCTCATAGAAATAAAGGGCGAGATACTCTAAAGAATTTAAGCCAAAATTATATTTTTTCGCGCGTGCGAACATGTTCTATCAGCGAAGAGAAAACAAAGAGAGATTTCCAACAGAACAAGTTGAGTGTCTACTGATGTTTATTACAACTAGTTTTGTTAAAAAGGAAATGGTTCCGTGGTGTTAATCTTTTAATCTGATAGAAGTTGTAAACATGTTTGTGATAGTTCCTAAATATTTGGTTTAATATAAAAGGTAAAGGTAAACGTAATTTATTTTACGTCAAAAGCACGGAGAGTGGTTGCCCAGTCTCCCGAGCCAGAGGCTCATGATAAAAGTGTTTGACATACATGTTAAAAAAGATTTAAAAACTATATATTAAAAAATACAATATTATTATACTATTAAAATCTTAAAAAATATGCGTTAAAAATGTCTGATTGAGGAACAAAATATTAAATTTTTACGTACTTGTCATCTGGGAACATGTCTAGAGCAACAGTGAAGTTTCCTTTTCCTTCTTCATCAAAGACCAACTTTCTGGTATCAGGTTTAACTCCAACAGCAGTAGCATCACCAGAGTTCTTATAGTAACAGCTGAAGGGAATCTCAATCTCGCGAACTCTTGTTATGATGGCGTCATCTTTTACAGGAATTTCCAACACAGTGTTGCTGTAGACAACAGCACCATTCTTGTGTTTGGCAGTGGTGCCGCAGCCGGTTAATGCAGTCTTAAGGGTGTAATGGGTCTCTGTTTCCGTAGCAACGCAACTGACATCTCGGAGGGTCACATGTTCACGGTTCAGCCCAAGAAGGAGGGTCTTGGGTAAAGTGATTGACATGTCGTTTTTGCGGCATTCTACAGCAACACCAGAGGCTGCAAAAATATCGACAAACAAACGTAACTTTCAATTGATTATTACTATTTATATTTTACCACTCGTCAACCGTTTTCTTACCTATGCAAGTTTGTCGATCTGGCGCCAAATTCAGCTCGGGGTCTGGGCAGGAGCAGCTGTAGCTCCCTTTCGTGTTCGTGCACCTGTGGGAACATCCGCCATTTTCTTTTGCACATTCATTGATATCTACAAAGCAAAAGATATGCTTCAGTGAAATTTTCCTTTCTCCTTATTCAAACGTATTAAACTATCCTGCTAATCAGGGACAACATTTTTTATCCTAAAGCGAATATAAAAGGAATGTTGAAGTTTTGTTATTTCGCTTTACACTTTACAAACTATTTAATTATATATTACACGTTGCACAACAGCGCTCTAGAAAAAAAAGTTCTAGAACATTTAAAATTTTGAGAGTTTCGTAGAAAAAAAGAAGCAATAAATTCCAACAATAAAAAATGTCGTAGATTTTTCATTATAAAAAGAGTTAAGTTCCCAGCGAAGGGAAAAGCTTTGTTCTTGTCCACCAGCATGGCCGCCGTGACGTCAGCTGCAAACCAGCAATAGCCATCATCTATTTGTCAATTTACAATTATCTTAAAATATTTCCAAATTCTTAAACCTGAAAAATCTCTGTCCTTAAGCACAAACTGCCACCGCACTGGCATTTAAAGGATGAGTCGCCGCCTTGGAATTCATATAACGAAGAAAACAAGGAAAAGCAACGATTGACAGCAGTATAAACTACAAACATCTCAGTACCTTTCCTCTTATTGCACCTTAGATTGAATTTTTTTAGGATCGTTATTTTAAAATTAAAATTGTCGCTTGTGCTTATTGCGAAAGCAAACCTAAATTTGTATCTGTAAAGGCTATTGTCGGAGGTGTTGTTGTTGTTGTTGTTTTAATCGCTTTTGTCTCAGTTTTTGTACTATATATGATGAGTTATGTTGCGTAAGATAAGTGCAATATTGCAATTCGTTTTTGTACGTAGTATTGTAACTAAATTCTTACGTCTGTTTATGAAGGGGTTTTCGTAACTCAAAAATTCAATACAAAAAAAACATATCAGTACCTTTCTCGCAGTTTATTCCTGTGTAGCCAGGGGGGCAGTTACATTCGTAGCCTTGAGGTGAGCTGCTACAAGTTGCCTTATGCAGGCAGGGGTTGGGCTCACAGTTGTCAATAGCTGAAATATATATTACAGAAGTGCAAGGATTGATACTTTTTCAAAATAGCTCTGGGCCGGGTTGTTCGAAAGCCTATTAACACTAACCCAGGATTAAGAGTTGATCGAGCTAGGGGTCAATAGCGTGAATTTTGGAACCTTTCCATAGAAAGCCATTTTTCCCGTCGAAAGGTTCTTAAAATGACAATTCGGGAGTGAAATGATGTGTATGAAACCGTCCCCCCTCCCCCTTAGGGTTTTCGCTCTATTAGGGCACAGTGAAATTATTAAATAGAAATGGAACAGAGTAAGTTTCCATACCTTTCTCGCAGTTTGTCCCTGTGTATCCAGGTTGGCATGAACAATTGTAGCCATTTGGTGAGCTTGCACAAATCCCATCGTTCAAGCAAGGTTTGGGCTTACAGTTATCAATGGCTGTAAAACACGACAAAAATGTCACAAGTCACGGGTATTTCTAAGGCCCCGTCCACACTGACCCGGGTAAATTTAAAAACGGAGAAAATTTGAAAACGCCGCGTAAAATGTTTTCCGTCCACATTAACCCTAGCCTGCGAACGCAGACGTATTTCCAGTTGTCGTCGAAATACGTCTACGTTCGCAGGCTACACTAACCCGGGTAAATTTGAAAACGATACCCACTTTGGAGAGCGTTTTTGAAAAGCTCCGTTTTTGGTGACCGAAAACGCCGGTTCAGTGTGGACGGTTGGCCTAACCGGAGAAAAAAAGATGCGTTCTCAAATTTACCCAGGTCAGTGTGGACGGGGCCTAAAGCAAGGCGACACTATGAGTACAAATTTCTTGAAATTACATTTCGTCGCCTAACACGACATTCCGGTACCTTTTTTTACAGTTAGCTCCTGTGTATCCAAGTGGGCAGGTGCATTGGTAGCCTTGAGGTGAGCTTAAGGAATTCGTACGGATAGTTTTCATGTAATTTAGAAAAACGTTAATTTGGCGACCTTCCTACATTTTGACGCAAATGGTGAGTTTATAGTATTTGCTCAAACTTTTTCATCGTTGTAAATAGCCGAATGTGATTTGGAGCTAACAAAACTGATGCATTAAACTTTCTTTGTCTTCGGTTATGGTACTTTTGGGCGAAATGTGGAAGAGCTGGAGCGTTCCCAGCCTCGAGGTTTGCCCGAGATTAACTTTTCGATGATCAAATTGTATCGAGGTTTCTGTTCCGACGATTTCTCGGAAACTTAGAGATTCATAATAAGATGTTATAATGAGTTAATTGCAGTAGTTTAAACGAAATCCTAGCGCTCAGTTGAAATAGCAGTTTTATCTAAATAGGTGTGTTCAATAAAGTTAACATCGCGCAAAACTCACGACAATTACATCGACATATTGACGTGTGTATTATTCTTCGATAAATTTCGAGTAAAATGCGAAAGTTTGAAGAAAATCGAGTCAGAAATAGTGAAGTTATAAGACATTTTTGAAAGGCATACAGCACGTCATTTATTTCGATCGTGTCACCTTAAAGTGCCACTAGGACCAAATTTCACAATTTTTTTTCGGACATTTTTTGCCACAGAGTAACTCACCGGGGTCTATAGAGAACCTTGATCCAGAAAGAAAAAATTAAAAAGCCTTCCTTCATAAAAATTTCGAGCTCCGAAAACTGCAAATTTTCGGCCGCCATTGCTCGAATCTGGTTCCAGGTGAGCCCGCATATTTCACAGCGGCAGGTCTCACTATGACGTCAAAGACTCAACACGTGACCTTCCCTGTGTTGTTTTTGTAGAGATTTTACTCGAAAAGTGTGGCGATTATTCGATGAAATTATCCGTCCTCCAAGCCTTTAGGAGCAAGCTATTCTCCATCAAACCAAATAGAAACATTCAATAGTACAACGACAACGCAGATCAGGTATTGCGAAGGATCTAGAAGCCGTGGAGTACGCTTGAGAAGAAGCTAAAGACAGCCACGTGAACTCGTGTGCTTTTGAGTCTGTATTCTCAGGAGCAACTTCAGAATACCCGTCACTTCGGTCCGCCTTGTCGACACGCTAATTTTAGAAATTGGTACGTAGTGTGTTAATTGTTGTTTTTTGTCGTTTTCTTCTTTTATTTTTTTCAAAGCGTTCATTTTGAAAGCAAAGCTTGCTTATATGAAATGCAGGGTTACAAATTTCGGCCATGCAGAAATATCTCAAGTGGCTGATTCGGAATGGGTTGTACGTCACCCGGGGGAACATAAGCTTTATCATTCATGAAATTTAAACCTTAAACTCTCTGTTCACTATCTTTGTATTTCTCAAGGTTTTGAATCGATTTTAAGTGAGTATTTTGCTTAGTGATAACTCCAAAATAATTTCCCCATTTCTTGTTCACAGTCCACTTTCTTGAGTACTTCCTTGATCATCACGATCAGGTTCCCAGACAACAGTACGGAAGTTTTAAGCAATTATTTGTTATGGATTGTTGAACAATAAAAATAGATGACTGAACACAATGGAATGCCACGTCTCAGACAATAAAATTTACATAAATAAAATGACTGTTGTTATTATATGACAAAGGACATAATAATATTATCATAGTCAAGTTATGGCTAGTTTGTCTGTTAACAACATTTTCATCACACATACATTTTGCACCATCATGATGCATAGTTTTTTTTTTCCAATCTTTTTTCTTTTCAAGGAACACAAGGCATTGTCATAGGTGGGTGGTGCTTGTGGGAGTGTTACAGGGATATAATTTCAGGCAAAAATGTCACTGGCAAAATTTAATGTACACAACTTGTCTTAGCCTGCGAATGCAGCTGCCTCTCATTCGCTCTTCTGTGAGGGACTCGAATGAGAGGCAGCTGTATTCACAGGCTAAACTTGTCTCTGCCTAAGGTTGTTTGATCTGATTGCCATTTGAGGTATTTTAACACACTGAAAGCAGGCTGTGGTGAAGTTTAGGACTAAAATCGAAATGTAGCCACTCCACTCCCTTGGGCATTATTTACCCAATTACCCCAAGGCTGAAGGGTCGGCAATTTGACATCAGTGGTTGTTATTACAGCAGGGAAATTGAAACCATATGGGAGGGGTGGGGGAGATTTAAGCTAATTGCTTTGATTTTGTTTATGATTCCTAACCGTTCACAGTTATGTTAGTGGCTATTGGCTGAGATTAGGAAGGAAGCGGTCTTTTGACTTTTAAGCTGATCAATCGTGTTCTTTTGTGACATTGTGGCTGCAAAAGAAGGGCCTGCAAAAGCTGTGTTTTGCATTTAAAAGTGAATAGTTTGTTTCAGGTTTATCTAATTTGCCCATAAATCATACACAGAAAAGAAAGAAACTTCTGCTTGACTGGTCAATTTTGCCCATTTACTACCAGTAGGTTTTCGGGGAAAAGGGAATTTGATCACAGAATGAGACTGTTATGTGCGGCATTTGAACAATATCCTTCGCCTGGGAATAATAACTTGAACAACCACAACTTCAAATGCTCGTGGGCTGCAGGGAAGGGGGTGCGGATTTCTGAAATTTATATTTGATCAGTACATTTTACATGGCTAGGGCTTGTTAAGATACAACATACATGGTGATTGGCTAATAGACAGGGCCAACTTTTCTTTGTGGCAATATCAATACCTGGCTAGAGAAAAACAGATATTTCTGTGCTCCCCCTGGGGCACAAAAGGTTGATGATCAAATAAACTTCTTATTAATGTTAGCTCTCAACTGAAGCCCATACTGGGAGATCATTGCCCTTGCTCATTTCAAGGGACCAAGTAAATATTAAAGTTTGTTAAAAAACAGGTCTGGATAAAAATATGTCATTATTTAGTCACGGACAACTGGCTTTGACTAATGAAATACCGTTATGGTATTGTGAATATGATATCAGTGTTCAGCTTCAAGCCAAGGTTTTGTAGATAATTTAGAACAACAAAACCCAGAGGCTTCTTTAAAAGGAAGTATTTGTCCATAATAGGGTAAAGTCCATGTCAAGCCTAGTGGCCCACCATGCTGGAACTTATCCTGGTTTCTGTACCATGAAGTGACTAGGAGCATTTCTACCCCCCCCCCCCTTGGATGAGATGTTAGTCCATCGCGGGCTTACTCCCCCCCCCCCCCCCAGCATTAGTTCGCTGGTACTGGCCATGGGTGGAGAGAGATACTATGAGAGTAAAGTGTCTTGCCCAAGAACACAACACAATGACCCCGGCCAGGATCGAACCTGGGCCCTTCGATCCAGAGTCCAGCATACCAACCATTAGGCCACCAATTTGTCCATAATATTTGTTCTTTGTAATTAAAATAAATCTTTACAAGGCTAAAAATGGCTGAAGTTTTAGCCATTTCTAACCTTGTAAATATTATTGCAATCTGTATTTGCTTTTGATAATCTGAAAATACTATCCAAAGAAGCATTGCAGGTAAATATTTATTTTTATTGACATTACCTTACACTTTATTGTTAAAAATTCCAATTTGACATGGAAAGAAGACCCACATGAAAACCAGCAAGAACTGATGTGGCTTCCTCTTTAAAATTTTACTGTAATTTATTATTTATTCATTATATTGTACTATGTGTGCGAGATAACTGTGATATCAACCTCAACCTTTGGACTGATTGTATTTATCATTGCATGGGATAAAAGATAACAACCAATTTATCATGTAGACATAAATGTAACAGCTTGTCACAGAAAACCACAAAAATGAGGCAGCAAAAGTGAACATTGGTTGCTCTTATTAAATTTCTCAAAGCAAGATCTCAGGATATGGTTTTTCTCAGTGGCAATAAAAGATAGCACAATGAATTTTTGAATTTTACCATGCTACATTGTATGCTTTCAATAATGATGCTCTCGAATGGTATTCTTGTAATTTCTCAAATGGTATGTACTTGTAATATTGTTGAACAACCTAAATATATCGAAATATACAACCATGCACAGTATCCTGGGCCTCATTGTACCAATAAAGCCTGACAGATTAAGAAAACAAGTAAAGCACACATTTGATGACCTGTACAGAAACAAAAAAAAACAACAGAATTTTGAAAGCAAGATTGGCTAAATATGAGTACATGTATCGACAATAAAATTATAAGCAGCAAGGCACTGTAATTTAATGCTATTGCTCGTGTAAACAACTCGTGGTTTTCTTCTTTATTTAGTTCGTGTAAGTGATGGAAGTAATAAAGTTGAAGTTGAAGGTGAAACAACGGCATTGTGCTTATTTTAAACCACACAGAAGAAGGCCTATGCATGGTCCGTCTAAATTGTTCGGAGATCAATCTCCGTATAAAATGAACTACCACAAACCTGTCTCATGCAGCAGCCGGCTGTCAGTCGGAAGGTTCGCTCGTGTGTGTGCGAGCAAATTTTAACTATTTGTGGACAACAGCTGCTCGAAGATTTGAATGTACCACACATTAAATTCCCAGCATAATGTAATTAAGCCTGGTGGACTTAAATTGTATTTGTGAAGTCTCGAAAGGCTGAAATTCTGTAGAGAACTCTAGCCATCTCTGTAGAGATTCGAAGAGATACAAGCGAAATCGCGTACGAGGTTGAGTCTTTGACGTCACATCCGGTAAATCCGCGACGATCCACGTCATTTCCCCTGGAACATGCTTGAATAATGGCGGCCAAAAAAACCCGAGAAATACAGTCGAAAAAAACGGTCTTCCCGTGCTCGGACAGCAAAACGGTTTGGACAGGTGAGTAAGAACCACATACAGATTACGAAAATGCAAAAACATTATATACGAAGAATTTGGTCCTAGTGGCACTTTAAATTAAAGAACATTTTACATGCTTCAAAATGTTTGTTTTTCAATATCGTGCATTCTTTTTTTTCTTAAGCATTCTTCTTAACATTCACATTTTAAAAAGACTTTTGAAATACATAAGGTAAAAAAAAAAAAAAAAAAACTCTACCCCATATTTATCCTATTCAACATTGGAAATTTCAGGGATTTATTATACTGATATTGTCACTAATGGTCCTCAAATTTACAGTTGTCAACTTACCTCGTTCTCGCTGCATGATTAACACGTGGGGCGGATAGGCCAGATCATTTAAGTCATCGAATAGTGTTCTCAAGGAAGTATTTGTGCATTCGTAGCACAGTCCGCCACGGTTTTCCCACCACTCTATTGCTGTACATTCAGGATTTTTTTTAACACATAGCTTTTTGCAGTCCTCGGACAATGGAACGGCAAACGACAATCTCGCTCGACCATCCGGTGTGCACCACTGTGGAGTATAATCTTTCCAAACTTTATATGAAAAGAAAGTAACACACATTGTTGAGCATTTGAAATTCACCAGCTGAAGATCAAATGACGCGCGTCAAGAGGACAAAAAATTCCGAGATGCGCGCCGTCAATTGTGTATTCTAATATCGACCAGTTCAAACAGAGAGCGCTTTAAATTTCTACAAGAGCCGGGTACCGGATCCAAAATGATCAAGCTAGAAAATTGTAGATAATCCAAACAACTTGTAAAGAAAGTCTGACCGTGCGATTGGGATGACTTGATGTCTATTTTGACCATTTCAACGCGTTGTTTCTTAGCCTTGCAAGGTCCGAAATATTCGTCATTTTTAAAGTTTACTGTCACTATACAATTTTATTCGTCATTTATGTTTAAAACTTGAATACAACGGGTCTTGTACAAATATTCTAGAAGTAGGACTGTAGGTATAAAATGGTTCTACGAATCTAAGTCTACTTACTTGGAGAAGAAGTCGGTACAACTTCAGTTGGAGTTTGAGCAATGACTGCAGTTAGTATGAACAGTACCAAGAAAACGACACTTGATATCGACATGATTGTCTAAGTAATACCAAGGCAAACAATTCGTTCTCGGGAGTCAAATGCGAAGCTCGAAGCGCTGAAACTCGGCAGAAGTGCTTCTGATGGTTTTTATGGTGCTCGCATTACCTTAAAAGCTATCAAACGAAACGTCGGATTGTCATAATTGGAGCGAGATTTTTTTGAAAACAATAGGACAGAAATTGCAAACGCCAATTCACCACAATTCTGTGAAACTAGGCAACACCTATTTTTCAACTTGTCACTTCGTGATCATTATCCAGAAATAGTACGATAGTACAGTTGGAATAATGGCAATTTGTTATTATAAATATTTATTTTTTGACAATAGAACATGCAATGATTAAAATATAACTCGAGAAGATTACATCATTCTTGTAGCACTCTTGACAAGAAAAACGGCAGAACAAAAGCAAAATAAAAACAATAGATCGCTTTGAATTTGAGACAGATCGATGGCAAACGTTATAATACAAGCAAGCATTACGTAATTGTTTCGCGCTTTTGTATTAACATCGCCAAAGGAAAAAAAAATCAACGGGACGATGCTGGGCTTTTAATGTTATTGTAACGCGATAATAAAAAGTTATCATTTGGGCTTCATATTCTTTTTTCTTACTTCCAGCTATTTATTAAGCAAAATTTAACGTATATTTATGCAGTTTTAGTTATTCACGAGGAAGGAAGTTCACGTGAAGCTTTTCAACATAAATTTCAGTCAACCTTCTTACTAACTTTTACGGCAATATGCAAGATATTAAATAATTCATTTTGCCTGAAATGTGAAAAAAATAAAATGAATCAAAATGGGTAAATTAGCTATTATGTCTAAGGCGCCAATTTGTGAAGCGAAAGTTGTTCACTGCGTTTTGAACACAATTCATAATGCGTGGGCATCTGGGATCGATTATTTTGTATCAAGGCTCAATATTTTAAAGGAAAAGCCTTATTTGAAAAATTGGGAGATCATCATAATGTTTTCAACTAGAACTTTTCTCGCCAGCTACAACTCAAGTGTTTTTACTTTCCTTTCAAAAGGACCGCGCCCACTTAGGCGCGGTCCTTTTGAAAGGACCGCGTACTTTTTTGCTACGAGAAAAACTAGTACCATGCATCTTGTATATTTCCGTTCCGTCGATCAGTTTTCTTTGAGGAAGTTGACACAAAGAGACAAAATGGATGATGTAATATTTGTGTGCACTTAAATATTCTCCCCTTCAAAATTATAATTATCCAGTTCAAAGAAAAGGTATTAAAGTATTTTTTCAAAGAATCGTTTGCAAGAATGATGAAATTTCGTCTGGAGGGCACGATTAGCTCTGCGACAAGCTAATTATTGCTCCATTGTTCACATAATACAATTATTCCTTTTTTTGATTACATTGAAAAAGCAAGTTCATTCGTTTCTTGGGCATTATACAGTTTCTCAATAAAGTGACAGAAAAGCAGTTTGTAATTTCTGTCGGCTTATGCTTAACATTTAAAAACACACTCCAATTAGCAAGTTACAAATAGGTCAAGTAATCAACACAACGTCCTCAGACTCTACAACTGAGATTTGGAGGATTGTACACCGTAAGATTTCGTTCAACAATCATGTCGATTTTAATGGTAGTTTTCCTGTTACCAGTCGTTTTTACCTTGGCCATTGGTCAAATTACTACTAGCGTCGCACCGACTAATTCTTCGAGTAAGTATTGGCTTTGTTGAATTACTTTTCCATTTTATATTTCCAAGTGTTTATATGAGCATATCCCAGCTCTATTAATTTGTTTAAGTCTTGTTGCATACTTGCAAAAATGAAAAGAAAAAAAGACACGCAAATGACTAGGACAATTTTATAGTAATACTATATAATAATACATCCTAAAATGCAGAAAAATGCGTTTTCATAATTGTAGTTTTGGACGCATTTTGTTTTTGCACGTGGTAAGGGAAGCTAAGATGGTTGCAACTAACCAGTTTAAGCCAGCCATCAAGGGTTCAAAAAATATCAAAAACCCAGACATTGTGTTTTTCGTTTGATACGTTATTTGTACGCTACCAGTCAGCTGCAATAAAGTAGCATAAGAACAAAGTAAGAGTAGTGTTTTAGTAACCTGTTTGTTTTGATTGCAGTTTGGGAAGAATATACTCCACAATGGTGCACAAAGTCTGGCCGGGAGTTGTTGTCTGATCGTGTGCCAATACCCGAGAATTGTAAAAAGCTGTGTATTAAGATGAATCCTGGATGCAGAGCAGTTGAGTGGTGGGAGAGACATGGTGGACTGTGCTTCGAATGCACAAACACGTCTATGAGAACAGTGTACAATGACCCAACTGACCTGGCGCATCCGCCTCACGTGTACATCATGAAAAACGAAAATGGGCGCAGTAAGTTGATTAAAATGCACCACTGTCGGAGCAATTGCAGATTACCCCGCATTTTTAGCTACACGGTGCAGCCGGCAACTCGGCAACGCGTATACGCAGACGAAATTTATTCATAGCTCTCAAAGTTTACTAGGAAAGTTGCTAAGCGTATACGCGTATACACGGTAGATATTTATTCATAGCTCTCGAAGTTCGCTTGACAAGTGGCTACGCGTCTACGCAGTAGACGTTTGTCTATACCGTCAAGCAAATAAATTAACTTAATTTAAAATATTTTATCCGTGTCTCAAGATTGTGACGAACTATGAAGACAAAACAGAAAAAGATATAGTAAACAACGAGAAACTACAAAGTTAGTAACACAGTGAATCAGTAATTAGAGCAGTTTTCAATTGAGTGTCGTAAAACCAAAACCAAAGTAATTACTCTGGCCAATCACAAAGGACACAGACAATCCAGTGAACCAATCAAAACTTGAAGCAAATACATGTAGTTGGCACAAAGCGCGGGAAAACGTGCGCGAGCGAGTTGCAATTGGTTTTGGTTTTAGTCCTGATTGGCCGAGAAAGTGGCGCGAAATTTTTAAACCAATCACTAAGCGTAGTGAACGCAAAACCAAAGCAAACGCACTCAAGTGAAAACCGCTCTATCAGAATCTTACCTTGTCTTACTGATGATGCATAGTATTGTTTCTCAGACATACACCGTTATGAAAACAGCTAACCTTGCCAGCAAGAAAAATAAAACGTATTGCTTCCTCTAAGAAATAAACATTCTTTCCAAACGGGTTACTGACAAAGGGCCAAAAACTGTCATGAAGTTGCATTTGTGTGTTATTTTGTTCATAGTGATAAGAAATTTCTGATTTTTCAGTGCTAAATGTATTGTATTGCTTTTTATTAGATATTGATGAATGTTTGGCTTCCAATCCTTGCTTAAACGGAGCCACGTGCTTGAACATCCCTGGAGGTTACCGCTGTATTTGTCAGCCTGGATACAATGGAAAGAACTGTGAAAGCGGTAGTTGTTACATTTTTATTATTATTTTAGCATCAATTTATTACTTTTTGAAAAACTTTGAGTCAGTCGCTTTGATTTCTGATGTCATAAAAAGAAAACAATCCAACATGGCAGGTCTGAGCTGCTGGTTTACATCTTCCATAATGAATTGAATTTTTTTATTGTTACCGGCAGAAACCAGAACAAATTTCTATGTCATATGACATTGACCTTTCTTGCCGCTGACCTCAAAGGGATTTTTTTTGTGAGAAACTACAATCCCTCCCATGGGAGACGCGGTGGCCTAATAGTTTGCGCGCCGGAGTCCGGATCGAACGGTTTGCAATTGGGTTCGAGCCCGGGTTGAGGTCACAGACTCGTTAGTTCTGTTCTGCTTATCTCCCAAGTGTAATAATTTTTTTTTTTTTTGGGGGGGGGGGGGGAGGAGTAGAAAATTTCCTAGCAGCTAAATGCTATCAAAACTATCATAACTAGAATAAGCTCCGGCAGTATGGAGCACTTGGCTCGAGGTTTATACTACATACCCTCAACATTTTCTTGTAGCTGCAATATTGTTAAAGTTACTTGGGTAGGGTTCTACCCATCACTAAAAAAAAACGAAAAAAAAAAAAGCCTGGTAATTGATTTCAGGCACGAAATTTTTCAAGCTTGAATTTGTGCAAAACAGTAGCTTGGACAGTCACTGACCATTGACTTGTATGCTCTCTTTTTCAGATATCAATGAATGTTTGATTGCCAATCCTTGTCTCAATGGAGGTCAATGTGAAAACAAACCGGGAAGTTACAGCTGTACTTGCTGGCCTGGTTTTGAGGGGGAAAACTGCGAAAATGGTAAAGTTCTTTTCTCTCTTTTTTAACGACAATCAATAACGGTATTGCGAAGGCTAAAAGTTTTATGTGTAACGACAGGGACGGCGGAGCCGGGGGGGCTGGGGGGGGCTTTAGCCCCCCCCCCCCGCCCCCCACTTTTTCCGAAAAAATAAAGACTTACTAAGAGAAAAGTCTCTTAAGCCCCCCCACTTAAAGTCACTAGTCAGCCTCCCCCACCTGGAAAACTGCTCCGCCGTCCCTGAACGAAATGTTTATTAGAGAAAAGTTGTCCCTGGCGTGGTTGGAGGGTTACTCTCCATACCGAACATAACTTTTTATATCTTTCTTTACAAAGAGTGAAATAGAAGCGAACTGTTAACATGATAAATCACAAATTAAAATTGGCTGCATAGAAAGGGGGAGCTTTTGACATATTTTTTTTTTCTTTGTTAACGCGTTGGTGATCTTTGACTCACTGCAAGAGACATGCCGAGATATATGGACCATGTGCGAAGCCGGCGGAAGGGTCAACTCGCGACCATAAAACGTGCCCCGTCTCGTATTAACAACCTTTAATTATGTTTACCTCCGCACATAACCAATCTATTTATTTTAGAAACCAAAGAACCTAGTTCATGATCTAGAACCTAGTTTTACCGTCGAAATTGCATTTTATTAACTAAAAACAACCAACCAAAAATTAAACGACACAGCAAAATGTATATTCCAATGGTTTTAGCAATTTATTTATCATTTATTGATTATGGTTTTATAGATATCGATGAATGTTTGACATCCAAACCCTGTCAAAACAGCGCAACGTGCACCAATGTCCCTGGGGATTACCGCTGTACGTGTCAGCCTGGATTTAAAGGAAAGAACTGTACCAAAGGTAACCATAATTTTTATTTTCATTTATATTTTTATCTTCACGCCGGGAATAATGTAGCACTCCAAATTTTATTTTGGATGTCAAGCAATTATAGCTCTGACCTTCTTATTTGGCTTTTATGGCAGATTTTTTCAGTGTACTTGGACCTTCTCCTTATGAGTAAATATATAAAGCACAATAAAATCAAAATAAACTGGATTGAAAAAGGGCAACTATCCTTATAGCCTTCTTTCCTCTCGTTTAAGGACCTGTCTCGCATTATATTTTATTCTAATTTAGAGAAACAAAGCACACACAAAAAGAAAAAACAAAACAAACAAGAAAGAAGAAAATATTTGCAATTGTCATTCTTATCATATTTTGATATTGCACATAATGTTTAATTTATATTTGACTTAGCCGAGTAAGCGATAAAGAAATAGCATACTTATAACATACTGATTTTCTAAATTTCTTGTTCAGACGTCGATGAATGTGCCGTAGGCAATGGAGGATGTTCTCATGACTGCACTAACACAGTTGGAAGTTACGTGTGTTCATGCCCTGACCCAGAGCTATCGCTGTCCAACGACCAACATACTTGTGAAGGTGTGTGATATAACAAGAGGTAACTGCACCAAACAACCACATATTGGCGTAGACAATGGCAGCTTCATTGGATTGTTATGTTAATTATTGAGTTCTACGAACATAACTTTTAATAACACGATTCGGTGCCTATCTTGCGCAGTTGAGGCGCGAGGAAGATATTTCAATTCGTTGCTAATATGTTCTTCCTTAAACAGCATTATTTTTTTTATTTTAATTAATGCGGCTCAATCACGCAGAATACTGGCTACACAAGGGTGGCAAACTGCCAGAGTCCAGGATACACTGGCACAAAAGAAAAAAAACGAAAGCTATCTTTCGGAAAGTGATCTGTTGGTGGAACCAAGTGTACGTGCTAACTTGCAACTCAAGTACAGAAGAGTAAATTCTCCTAGTTATTTCCTAAAACAATAGATTTGATCTATTCGATGTATAAATCTTCTTTCAGCTCAAGGAGTCATCATCAACTGCCTTCAAAACGAGATGTCAATTACTATCCCAAAGCCCATACTGAAAGGGATGGACCGAGAGCATATCCGTCTCCTGGACCCGAGTTGTAAAACAACAGAAACTCCCAACCACTTCAATCTCAAAACACCGCTGACCGGATGCAATACCACTCGCAGATATACCGCGTCTGCCATTGTGTACAGCAATAAAGTCCTGGAGATTCCACTGAAAAACACAGATATCATAACACGCGTCAGAGAGATTGAGATCCCATTCAGTTGTTATTATTCCAACTACGGAGTGGCCACAGCTGTTGGCGTGAAACCGAAAAATCGCAAACTGGTCTTTATGGAAAGAGGAGAAGGCAACTTTACTATTGTCCTGGAATTATACCACAGCGACAGGTATGATATTAAATAATGGTTCCTCAGGACATTTTACCTTCTATGAAGAAAGAGACTCCCGGAAAAAAAGTGCAAGCTAGACGCTTTCTCTGAGAAAAAGAGATCCACGCCACAAGTCGGCACGAGAACCTTTTTCCAAATGTTTCAGTTTTCATGGTGTGGCAGCTGCATGGTTGCAAAGAAATCACATTATCTCTTTTGATATTTTATCTTACTTTTGCCAGTCAAAATTTTCAAAGACCTACTCGCACACACAAAAAAGGTAATTGCATAATTCTCTTTCTTACGTCAAGGGCTTTGATCATTGCAGACTTCATTATTTTTGTAACCTTGAATGCAAACTTTCCTTGCTTGAAAAATTAATAGAAGCATATGTACAATCTTGCTTGAACTTTTCTTGCATCTAGATTTCAACACATTACTTTACTATTTGTTTGAATGCAATGTGAATTAGGCTACTTAGTTAAGTTTATTTGTTTTTTTCTTTTTCAGAAATGAGTATGTGTTTGCTATTTTCAAAATAAAAGAAAAATCAAAGGCCTCCATTACCAACCATGATTAAGATCACAGTACTCCACAGAAATAAAAAAAAAAACGGAAAGTTTTAAACCCTCTATGATTTGCATGTTCCGGAATTTTTTTTTTAAAAAAATAAGGAGTCTTACTTTTTCTCTTCACAGATTTGCTTCTTCATTCAGTCGCAGTGACTTCCCCCTCTCCCTGAAACTCCGTCAGCACATATTCTTACAGGCCCAAGTTGACAGCAATGACAAGCGACTGTCAATCATGGCTGAAACATGCTTCGCCACACCAACTCCTGATGAGAATGACCCCAAGAGGCACGACATTTTAAAGGGAGGGTAAGGTTATGTTACACTGGTGTTGTGGACTTTGTCCTTTCTGGGAATAGCTCAACATTCGCTCTATCAGTTATCACGCTGCTTCATGTCGCTGTATTCATTTCAAATAAAAACGTATATGAACTAAACTGTGGCTCGCTCTGGCTCTCTTCTTTTATGGTATCACGGAAGGAAAAGTGGCGTTTGCGTTCCAAGTAAAATGGCGTTTTAAGGGCTTCTTCAAGTTTAAAAATTCACAAGAAAATAATACAGCAAGAAAAGGAAAATATGAGACACCATTTTTTAGACCAGTATATGTAGATCATATTCCACATAAAAGTTTAAGCGCTCACGTCAATGTAAACGTGACGTTGCTTATCATTGTATATATGATCAAAACAAAATCCAAATTTACAATCTTTATTCAATTAGCTTTCAAAAATATATACGTTATTGGGGTTACAACACAATTTCAATTGAAACGCAAACGCCAATTTTTCTTTCGCGATACCTTAATCCTAGTGCATTTTTTGTATAAAAACTGAAACTGTTTCCCTTAGCTTACGTTTGAATTTCTGTTTCTTTTCTTGTGTTTCTGTTACTCATGGGTCAATAACACAACCCTTATAGTGTTGTGTCTACGGACCTTGGCTGCGTTCGATTAGCACTATATATCAAGATGACCCTCAAGTTTGGTTAATAGAATACAAAAAAAAAAAAATGGAAATTTACAGCTTTTACCGATCACACGCGCCCTCCAACGACACTTTTCTCTTGTTTGAAAAGTGAGTTTTGATGGACGTCCATCATCTGTTTCCACGACAATGATCGCTTCTTCGCGCTAGTTTCAATTCGAAGTCATAACTGCTCATAACTCGTTCATAACTATAAACAAACTTACATGTAAGGCTTTGCGTCGTCACTTCTTCGCGCTAGTTTCAGTTCGAAGTCATAACTGCTCATAACTCGTTCATAACTGTAAACAAAAGTTACATGTTAGGCTTTGCGTCGTCACGTCGATGTGTTTGGCGATGGAAACGGATGATTGATGTCCATCAAAACTCATTTCTTTTCAAACAAGAAAAATATTCGTTGGAGGGCGCGTGTGATCAGCAACAGCTGTAATTGTTTAAACCAGTTACATAACTCATATCCATTTTTTCTTTCTTTTTCTTTCTTGTTATTTTTTATTTAACAGCTGTGCCGTGGATGACACAGTTAAGTTCTTCCCCTCCCCCACGGGCTATTATCGGTTCGGCTTGGAGACCTTCGAGTTTATCAAGCAGCCGTTCCTGTTCATTCACTGTCACGTGATTATCTGCAATGCGTCCAACACCCATTCCAGATGTGCCCGGGGATGCCAGTCGAATTCAAGACTGCGACGCGAGCTTGGAGATCGCAGGGTGTATTTTCTTTCACAAGGACCGATGACTGTCGACGACACAGCCACGTACGAACAAAACAAAGAGCCAGCTCCCAGAGAATCGAAGGATGAAATTGGTGAGTAAAAATCTGGTATTTATAATAAGAAGACATTTTTTTTTCTCTTTGACACAGGCCGAGTTTTTTTCTACTTGTTGTGCTAAAACCTAATTAATCAAACCGCTGATTACTGGAAAGGTGTATCAAGAAATTGTCTATTGTACTGCTGTTTGTTGGAACATCAGAAAATCCACTTAAACTCAAGATGAAAAAAATGACAATGTTAGTTTACAAGCAGGCGGTCTTTGTTTGTTATGAATCTCAAGATGTTTTGTCTATATGGAGGCGAATAGAATCAACAAAATGGCTGCATTAATCGTTCTTACATCAAAAAGTAAAATTGTTAGCTATCAGTCACTTTTATCACAAAGTTGATATAGCAATTATTTCTTTTTTGTATATTCTGTTTCTTTTCAGTTGCAGTGAACATATCACTTGTTGCCGCTATGGCCGCCATGACAGCCCTGAGTGTGTTCGGTGTCGCCTTGATGGCCTTAAAAAACAGAGCACGTACGCGTCACGCTTTGTATCTAACAACACAGAAATGAATTGTAAAGACTCTACACTTGAACTTAATAAAATGATCTTGTCAAATTAAGAAGTTGTGCTATTTTGTTTTTGAACTGAACTTGTAAAGCGCATCACTTCAAAAAACTATTCCTCCGTGCAGCTGCCCTTTGCCTTTCTACACTTGACGGCCATAACATTCAAGTTTTCGAGCAGCGTATTTTCCTTGAAATAAAAACAGAGACTCGCCAATAAAATTATGGTGTATTGAAACAGCTTTTTTTCGGACCATACGAAACCGAAATTTTTACTGGTAAGTATTTTAGAAGTCTTCCCTGTAATCAGGTCTATGTGAAAATTAAACCACTGAGCTGTTGGGTTCAGTTAGATATTGACCGCCGACCGATTAGCTCAGTTGGTAGAGCGCCCGACTATAGTAGGGGAGGTCTTGGGTTTGATTCCCAGACCGGACCAACACAAAGGGCCTTAGAATAACTGAGGAGAATATGCTACCTTTGCAATGACATTTATAAATGGCTAGATATTCTACTCTTGTCGAATAAGGACGATAAACCGTAGGCCCCGTCTCCTGCATCTTCAGTGTTTTATGGTCAGCAGGGGACGAAAAGAACCCACACTTATCGTAAAGAGTAGGGCATGGAGTTCCCGGTGTTGTGGTCTGGTATTTGCGCATTGTGCTGTATACTGTGAAATGCTCGGTTTCATTAGCATTACTTGCTAGAGGACTAACACGCTTCATAATACCGAGGGTAAATAAAGTTTCAGTTTCAGTTTTCCAGAAGTAAGATCGCGGTGAAAGTGCATTACTATTATATTAATAAAATGAAGGCAAAAGTCACCATTTCGCTAGCCTTGCGCTAGCACCTTTAATATCCAGTATAATACCCAAACAAACCTGGCACCAAACAATAATAATTATACTTAATATTAATCGAATTCAACATGCCCTGGTGTTACAAGCTGAAAACGGGCTCACAATTCCCTTTTAAAATACCATAAGTTATACCTGAAAACCTCTTTAAAATATTCCATAATAACTGATTTATCTGATAACCCCCCCCCCCCACCTTATCCCCACCCCCCTCCCCCACCGTTTTAAGCTGAGTGTTTTCTCGCAGCCTCTCCTGATCAGCAGAAAGTTTTAGAATAGGCAACTCTCAGTTTCCTTTGCTCCTTTTACTCTCTACTCTGAAAAGAAGCACAGAATTAATTAATTATTACGGCCAACTGGATTTATAGGGATCCGTTTTGAATATACACAAGAGTAAATGATGGTGTCGAAAATTGCACGCTAGTGACCATGAATAGTAAAGAATGGCTACAAGAGACCACAATGACGTAAGTAAGAGTCATCTTGAATGACCACGTGTGATCACGAATAATCACGTGTGATCACGAATAATCACGAGTGATCACGAATAATCACGTGTGATCACGACTAATCACGAGTGATCACGAATAATCGCGAGGGCCGATTGGCAAACAATAAGAATGAGTGAGTACTGATTAATACGTCTGAGCACGCGTGACCGCGTGCTTGCTTGTTTATTCATTTAGTAACTTAGTTATTTTAGTTAGTTAGTTAGTTATACAGTTATATATTTACCTGGTGTAAACAAAGTAGCTCCTGGGTTTCTTTCCCGCACCGAGTCCAAATGCATCAATCTTGCAGCCTTTCTTATCAACTTTGCCATATTTTCCGTTTTTACGGGGTCGTCCATTTTTAGTTGTGACACACACAGTATGTTTGATCTTTCCTTTGCCCTCGACCTGCGACATGAGAAATAAAGAGGCCAGCTTATGGATGGCAACCTAGCTGTGGTTTATGGTCTTTAACATCTCTTGCACCGTGGAGCAGGAGACGAAGACCACGAACCGCCGCCCGTGGTATGAGCCTGTTTTAAGTGTTCAATTAGTTGCCTGTCCAGGTTGCGCTCGGCAACTTTTGAGCAACTTTTTGCGGTTCTATAAACTTTCTGAGCAATTTTCGAGCAAAAGAAAAGTTAAGAGCAGATATCAAGCACTAAAACGTCAACAATTTCTTAGAAAACTTCAATTTATGCGACATTCCTTAATGTTTATCAATCTTTTGAACACATCACCTGTCACTTGACAACAGTTTTTGTTCGTTTCGTTAGGCTTAAAAATATCTTTCAGCAAGCAACTCTTTAATTTTTTCACCGATATTAACAATTATTGTGAAGAAAGAGAAATAAAGCTCTTAATTAACGATTATATAAAAGAATCAAGAAATTTAGGTAGCGGCTTTCTGGATTTTTGCCAACTTTTTGGCATTCCAGTGAACAATTTTTGGCATTTTACGATCACAATGGGGACAGGCCTATCGGTCAGTCGAAGAGCAGCGCGAATTAAAGGGCCATTGTAAAAAAAGAGAGAAGAGGGTCAGGTCACCATTTTTTTACTCTCTGTTCTTCGAGCTAATTACTTATTTGTTTCTACTCTGCGCTACTTCCCAACTAACAGAACGCCGAGAACAGGCTAGAAGACCTTTGTTGCTGACCTTCATATCATTGAGTGTAATGCAGTGCTTAAGTAATACTAGAGTCTTCTTTTCTCGTACGTAGTTTAGTTTATAGTATTGCGGACTTTTTTGTGGTTTACTACATAAAGTCAGTATCATCTGAGAAGTTCAGAATTTGTCTCGTCTAGATTTCGAACTGTTTCATTCGGCAAACATAGCATAAGCTTTTTAAGTCCTGCAATTTGGCCGAAACTTAGAATTCGTTGGCATTTTAAGAGCCGACGCATCAATAAGTTTATCTATATAATCTGATGTGCAATACTTGCATAGACAGTTTTCTATGTAAAAGGCAATTACCGACTCCGTTGTGCAACTGATTGTTTTGTTTTACTTATCTTTTAACTCTATATTTTAGCAATTTTTATTATATAATTGTAGTTATTTATTATGGCCACCCTACATAAATAAAGTTTACCTTTACCCTTTACCCTATAATTTTGTTTTGTAGTTAGGTGTCTCCAAATTCGCATACATCGTATGCTAGGGATTTTTCAGTGGACACGTTAATAAAGTTCTTATTTTATCTCATCTTATCTACTAGTGTGTGCACTGATGTGCTAATGTGCTAGTAAATCCTTACCCCAACGCCAAAAACATGGTAGCCACGTTTTTCTGCTTCCTCTTTGCACTCGTCGACAAGGCCTTCGATCCTGAATTTTCTAAATATTTTGAGAATAGGCTTCTTTTTCTTGTTCTTGAAACATCCCTTAACACTCCAGTCCGCTATACAGATCAGAGAAAAAGGTGAAATATATGGAAAATAACCTCCAAATGGCGCAATAATATACACTGATATTAGTTCGTGGACATTATCTGTTTAGAGAATTGAACAGTTTTCCAAGAGAGAAGCTCGAGACTCGAGGAAGACTGTGATGTTTCGAGGAATAAATACAATTGAATACCGATAACTCAAACCCTCAATAGCTTGAGCCTCCCGCTAACTCAAACTTTTTCGATCCCTCTACAGGCCATTTTCTTACTTATTTATATTCCCGTAAATTGTTCTTCAGATAACTGGAACCTTTTGTAATTTCCTTGAAGCCTGGAGTTGTCGGGACTCAAGGGTATTCCCCTAGGGCAAGTATCAATATCAGCGCATGCACCAGGGATACACTTTTGCGCTAAATTGAGGCTATTGTGTTTATTGTTCTTTATACATTTTAACACAAGGCCGCACATTTTGGAAGCTTTTAACGTTTAAGTAATTTCTGTGGACGTTCATATTATTGTCAGTCTCTTCTAAATGTCCACTTCTGTCCAATTTAAAAAAATTCCTTGAGGTAAAAGCTTAAACGTAAATCGCAAAGTTCGAAAACTCTACTTGGGGGATGTCATCTGATGTTCTCTATTTTTCGCTGCATCACGTGATGTTTTAAAACCAATCGCGCACGAAAAATATTTGATGGATTACAAACGTAAGTAATTATTCGCTATAAACCGTTGTTACTTATCCGTTTCAATAATCAAAAAATATCGAGTAACAGGGCGAAAGGGGAACTCGCTGTCAGTGCAATCTTTAGACTTAAGACTGCAGTTTTTTGCGTGTAAAGTTTATTTCCCTCAGAAGGCAAAATTCCCGTGTTTGCCTTTTGTCCTTTGCCATTTCAATATTTTGCCTTTTTTTTCTGGACGCAAGAATTTTAGTGAAACATTCTCACTGAATACAATTGCCCTGACACGGGAAGCTAAGTTATGGGAGGATACCCGCGACTGCCAGGGCAATTGGCGTGTAGAATGTAGGATTCGGTAGTGATCGACCGCCACCAGGGGAGGTGGGAGGGGCGAAACTTTTACCGTCACTTCACCGAACTCCGTTGAACTAGCCACGAGGCGACTGAAACTGTGATATTTGAAGCGAAGGACGCAATGCATCATGCTACTAGTGGGCAGGTGCAACACGCCGGAATTTGACGAACTTAAGCCATTCCCGCGTGGCGGGCTAATTATGTATGCAGTGAGAATAGTGGCTGTTCATTCATCTGCGGAAATAGGCCATTTCCGATATATTAAAATTCTAACTTGGCTCCGTGGCTTGGAGAATAAAACAAGAGATATCACTTCGAGGTTCAGTAATGAATAAATCATTTCTTTTGTTTTTTTCCCCAAGCCTCGGAGCCAAGTTAGAATTTTAATTTATCGGAATTGGCCTATTGTGCAACTTCATAATTACAAGCAGTTTTTGCCAAAAATCGTTATTTTTAACCTTTTCTTTATTTTCCAGTTTTTTTTTTGAAACAAAATCGTACGATTTGTTTATATTTACATTCCTTATAAGTATGTTGACTTGATTTTGTATCAGTTTCCGTTATTTTCTGACATTCTTAGAAAATGGTAAAATCCAAGATGGCGGATCCAAGATGGCGGTTCTTAAATAATAAAATACACCATCTTGTAGAGAAAGCTTCAAGCTCTCTATACAGTGCAAAATAATTTTGCTGTGCCTAATAGAGCGAAAACCCTAGGGGGAGGGGTGGGGCTCCATCCACCCCTCTCTTGTACGACGGTGGGGGTATGAATTTTCTTGCACGTTCGAGGGTTAATGCCAAAGAAATGAAAGAAGACTCACTTACCGACATTTTTCTCGCAGATGTATTTATTCCATGCATTGCAACTGTCGTCATGCCAGTAGCCAGCAAGACCGGCACCCCATACTGCCACGCAATCCTCGTTGTAATTGCGGTTATTAGGTTCACCCGTCCCCCAGTGAGTGTGGGTGGGGACTGTGTTATCATAAACCCATGTGAAGTTCCCTTCCTTTGATGTATCGTGCAGTCCAATCCACCTTGGATACTACAAACAACAAAGTTAACAGCTAGTGCAAGTTTGGTCAGGGTATAATTTTGAGTAACATTTCACCTATCAAAAGACACGTTCAGCGGCCAACAAAAAAATTCCGGGATAAAATTAGCTGCCCCTTCAAGAGAAGGGGCAGCTGTCTCGAGTGTTTGATTATTTTAAATATTTGAAGCGAAGGAATAGTTCCAACGCTGTTGGATGCCATTTATGATATTAAAAACCAAAACGTTTCGAACTCTTTAGGATTTAATATTTCGGCTTTTACTGTTTATGTAAGTAACGGATATGAAAACTGCAGTAACAGCGATCCGAATGAACTGCCGAGTGAGCAGCCTAACATGTGCATAAGCACATGAAAGGTCTAAACAAACAGACAGAACAGACGAAGGTCAAAAGTGCAGAAAACCATCCATAAGACTGACTGACTGGAGGGTTTACTGACTAGATGGTAAAAAAAAAGTCCTAATAGTTATGTTTGTGTATGTAACAGACGCAATAGCTGGCTATGGTGATTTACTTAGTAGTAATCTGTTGTCCTAAATAAATTTTATACCTTAGGTAAATTGCCATTTTTATTTTAATCAAGGAATTTATAAGAGTGAGCTCACTAATAAGTTTTCTTGGATCGGAGTAGATTTTCATGAAAGCTCAGAAAGTCTGCCATTCTCGTAAAAGTCTATCTAATAAAGACCGGGTATCCAAACCTCCTTCACGGTTATGATTCCCTTTGTTTTAACTTGATTAATTATTAATGAGTTTAAGAATGTAAAAGCGCATATAATACGAAGGCTAAACGAAAAAAGACAAGAAATTAGCTTAAGTTTTATTTAACATGTACCTTCAAATATTGTTCCATTGCGCCTGATCGTAGCTACATTTTGTTGCATTTATTTTAAGCGCAATTTTTACTAACTTAAAATAACTACAGAAAAAACTTATGATTTCTACAGCCAAAATTCACTAGTTAAACAAACCTCAGTTTTAATCTGTTCAACTGTTATCAAATGTTGTTCGTCTTCGTCATCTATTTTGACCAGGAACCCTCCAGCTATTTTACAGTATGCCCTGGCTTCAGTCCAATTCTTAGTGTCAGTACTAAACTTATAACAGGAATTGCCATAAGTAGTCCAACCGGTAGAACAGATAATTGGATTGAAATCTAAAAACCGAAAAAAAGAATAAGCAATCATTGGCACGGTTTTTTGAAGAGGAATGTTGTATAAGTAATTTATGATTTAGGCCTAGAACAAAGGAGATACAGAAAGTACACACCAAGAAAATCAATTTTCCGATAAGACAATTACTTAAAGTCAATAAAAATCCCCAAATTAATATAGAACACCCTACAAAAAAATTAAGTCGACAAATGACATCGCTTGTTTCGCATTATTATTCAACAAATTGTCACAATGCCCATATATGGTCAGAAAGTCATTGTTATTCGTCATCCGTTCATAACAGATCTCCTGCGATATTCATTGCTTGCCAAGATTTGTCCGAAGTCTTGATAAGCGCTGCATCACACAGTATTTTTAGCTGTATCATATTTTTCGTTAACAATAAGTCTGATATTTGTCATATTCTGTGCGACTTAGCAGAATAATTGTTAAATTTTTATTAACTCTTTTCGGGCCTGGCTTTTTGTATCCTTAGCTTTAGACAGATGAAGACGGATTCCCCAAGTCCCCCGCCCACACATACACACACATACCACTACAACCAACATCATCACCATTTCCGTAACTTCAAGACAAGTGAAACAGACAGTACTCTCAAGCAACGTTTTCTTTGAGACCAACAATTGGGCAGACCAGAATTGGGCACGACCATGTCTGAGTGAAGACGTGCCTTCGAAGCTCCGCTAGACCCAAACAATTTTTTTGTATGGATAGAACAAAAAGGGAAAGAGAAAGCAGTAACAAGCGAAGAGAAGTGAAACAGCTTCCCCGGTTGATAAGAAGAAAAAGGACGAGAATTCGAGAAGAGAGGAGAAGTGTTTACACGTGGAGTCCCAATATGGCGTGTCGGACGACATAGGCGTGAACATAACACTCAGAAGCTAGAGAAACTCGAAGATGGAAATATGTTGAACAAGGCATTAAGCAAAGTAGCAGCAGTGGAAACCCATGTCAATGAACTGGCGCCAAAGGAAGCGGACCTAAGAGCCGTGTGGATAAATGTGGAAGAGCGACTGCGAGTGTTGATTCATCTCGAAGAGTGGAAGATGCACACAAGGCAAAAGGAAGAAGCGAGAAACAAGCGAGTGGCCCGCTGCCAACAAATGTATATTTGGAGGCACTCAAGAGAAAACCTCTCTTCGAGGGAATCATAAGCCCCTATGAAGATGGACGCGAAGACCTGCCGCCGCACCCATCAGGAAATGTTTGAATGTTGAGAAGCCCGAAATAGAGTCCACGGGAGGACCGGTAATGCCAGATCTCGAAGCGACAGGGGGAGGGGAACAAAATTATACTACCCCGATCCCAAGTCAAGAAGGAGACAAGAGAGGGGCGGGGCCACCAGCGTGCACACGAGAGTTCCGTCTCTCTCAAAAAATAGGTGATAATGGGGGAGCAAGAATTTTCCAGTCGAGTACGATGGAGGTAGGAAAAAAGAAAAAAATGGCGCGGAGAGCAGAAGGAAGAAAGCATGACCCGGCGAGCGGGGGGCCAGGATGTTTTTCAAAAAGATAGAAATAACGAAAAAAATAGGGAGTGATTTGAAATCGTGATAAAAATAGTCCAGAAAAGAGAGACTATCGGAGAAAGAAATGGATGTTGCGCAGTCATTTAACATGATATTATCACAATTCGAGGGTGACTCTTGAGTTGGCCCTACTTATTTTGCTCTCCTACTAGGAAAGCTCCAAAAAATTTTTTTTTCCGTTGAGCCTGGCGACCGAAAGTTATTTTGTTTTTAAAACTCTATAGAGAGAAAATTAGGAAGATTATGCCTTTCCCAATTACTTTCATGGTGAGGCGTATTTATGCGAAAGAAATTATGTTGAGTTTATTATCCTCGCTAGAACCTGCCAGTTCTCCTTTTTTTTTTTTTTTTTTTTTTTTTTTTTTTTTTTTTTTTTTTTTTTTTTTTTTTTTTTTTTTTTTTTTTTTCATTTTTTTGTGCGTTTTTTTAGTGTTCTTATTTTTTTTTTATCTGTGCTTGTAACTGTATATTTAATTTAATAAAGTATTAAATTATAAAAAAAAAAAAACAACAAGGCATTATTAATGTCTAAAGGCGTGGTCAATATCAATTTATACCATAACCGAGAGAATTCTGAACATGAAAGTGATGTCGGGTCACGCCACGCACACATGCGGGCTACAAACTGCATGTGTAATGGCCTGATAAAATGAGCCGGGCTGGCTCGGTTTGCCGAGATCTCGGCACGTCTGTTAAACGCAACAGAAATCAATTTCGCGATTGCATGACAACCGGGCCAGCTCGGTTAGCCGAGATCTCGGTATCGCGATGCCGTGATCTCGGCTAGCCGGGCTGAAAGGTTTCCATGTAATCACGTTAACCGGGCCAGCCCGGCTAAGCGGGCCAGCATTAAATTTCTCTTCCGAGCACAATATCCGACGAAAAAAGCAATGCTACTCCTTCTAAATAGGATGTAGAGGTAACGTAACCCATCCAGCTGCATAAGTGCAAAAAATTAACCACCAAATTGCCGGAAAAAGATGATCAAGATCATTCGTGCTCTGATCATTCATGCTATAACCGGGCTGAAAGTCATCTCGGCAAATCGAGCCAGCCCGCGGGCTAACCGGGCCAGCCCGGCTCATGTAATCAGGCCCTAAGTTGGTTTCCATGTATGAAAGCAAATTTCATCTTCTTTTGTTTGAATCAAGTACGCATTTGTTTTCGGAATTCAGGATTGGACTTCTACTCAGGTGATCTGTAGAAAGAAAATTGACCAGGCTTTTGAGTTTTTTTTCTAACTGAGAAGAACGGTGCTAGCGAACCGGCAGCGGACTGTTGACGTTCCGTGAAAAATAATTTTACTCGCTTCTAGCGATAGGCACACACGTAACGAGAGAGAAAAGGTAATCAAAATTGTTATTTTTGAATTCTTGATCATCTTCTTTTGTATCATGGTCGTTTTTACGTGTCGGTAATCTTTACGTCACCCTGGCAAAGGTTTCTTTAGGGTGAGGCATCACTTTTGATAAATATTTGTTCGAGTTTGTTATGGTATAAAGAAAATCGAACACATTGTTCCATGATCTACATTCTTATAGACCATAGAAATGACGCCATAAAATGTCCAAAACTTTGCAGTGAAACCACTCGCCTAACAGCCAGGGGTTTCACTTGAGTTTTGAACATTTTCTGACGTCATTTCTATGGTCTATAAGAGTTTAGAATATAGCCGCTGTATACGCGCGATGGAATTCTAGCGGGCATTATTTTTAATAGAACATAGCTGAAAACTATAGAAGCCCGGTACCCCGGATGTGCGAATTGTTTGTGGAATTTCGCTGAGCGACTTCGTCGACTTCGCGTCTATTCACTTGTTTTGTTGTTTAAATAATGCTTTAAAGCAGCAAGTTTTTATCAGAAACGTTTTACCTGCTTAAATGGAAGTAAGACAGTGCCAAAGGAAGCGACAGTTGAAGAAAGAATCGTTGAAATTTGTTGTTTTTCTTTGGAGTTATATACGCCACTATTTTGCCGTGAACTGCCCGAAATTGATTGGAAATTATTTGGCAAAACAAGCTGGACTCTCGAAACGCTTTGAGGTAAGAAACGTTTTTTAGCCACAATCTGAAGACAGAACACTCCACTTTTGTTCTTTTTAAATCGAAATAAGAGGCGAATTTGAAAAACTTGCTGCGAAACGAACGCATGAAAATTTTTCATTTGAATGAAATTGAAGTAGGCTTATAGTCTATTAACCAAACTTGAATGCGTAAATATTTCAACTAGATTTGTCGGCTTTCTGAGAATCTTTTGGAAGTTGGAGAAAGGACTATATAAATAGGAAATATAAATGAAATGATATCTTGGTTTATTTATAAAGAAGCCGCCAAAGAAAAGAATAAACTAAACTTTCACTTTTACCAATGTTGCGTGCGTTTGTAAATGCCATGAGCGGCCGCGAGTCTTGTAATTTCTGTGCTCTTTTTAATGCTATATTCTAAACCCACTAGAAGATGGTTTTCCTATGTCCTATAAGAAAATAATGCACTTTTGAGGTCTAGAAAAGCAGCTGAATGCCCTCGCCTGACGGCTCGGGCATTCACTAGCAGCTTTTATAGACCTCAAGGGTGCATTATTTTAACAATAGAGTGTTTCTGTCGAGGAACTATCGGCTGATAGTTGCCCCGCGGAAATTTGATGTTCTTAAAACAAATATTAGCCCGAGAAGCGAAGCTTCGAGGGCAAATATGCTAGTTTTAAGAACATCAAATTTCCAAGGGGCAACTATCAGACCGATAGTTCCGAGACAGAAACACTCTATTGTTTTTATTGTTCACCACTAAATTTTCTTCCGCGCGCACCTACAAAAACGAGCATCGTGAATTATTTTTACTTTTCAGGATAAAAAACTCAATTGAAAGCCGCAATTTAACAACAAAAACAAAACCAGACAAGAAACCCACTAAATGCAGTGAATTTGGTTGGGTTTTTTGTCTGCAGGCAGCTTGTTTACAAAAAGCAGTCACGGGCGGGCACTATCGATCCGGGTATTTTTCACGGGAGGGCACTATGGGCTGATAGTGCCCTCCGGCGGACGGGCACTATCGCGTCACGTGTTCAATTTAAACCAATAGGAATCGGAGAAAATTTAGTGGTTGACTATAATTTCTTATAGAACATGGAAAACCATCTTCTAGTAGGTATTAAAATAGATCATGAAAAAATGTGGTCGATTTGTTAAGTGGATATTAATGGGCTTTCCATATATAGGCCAATGGTAAAAGTCATACAATTTTGTTAAAAGATTGTTTTTTTTCTTGTTATACAGACCGTTCTGGCAGTCCTTTCCTGAAAAACCAGGTTTGCAGATACATTTGTAACTTCCAGGAAGGTTTTTACAAGTTCCTCCATTTTGGCACGGTTTCGTAGTTCGGCATTCGTTTACATCTGTAAAAAGGTAAGATAGATAAAGTATTAAGGACGTTCGCGCGAAAATCTTCCAACATTGCAATTTTTCTTAAAATTTCAACAGAGCTAGTTTATTAGTTACTTTTATCAGAAATGTAAAAAAAAGTGGGGGTCACCGACTTCGTTTCTGTGGTACGATAAGCGAAAGCGGGCGCGTATTTGGATAAATTTCACTTCGTCATTCGATATGACCTCAGCGGCTTCGGGCGACAAAATATTTTAAATTAATTGATGTAGGCTAACTTTCTATGTCTGAATTTATTTTAGTGGGTCTATTATACAAATATATTTCGGTTTTGAAGTCCCTTAAGGAAAATCTTGCCTAAAGAATTGGATTTGCGAACACTCGAGACTGGAAAATGTGACTAATTTGGTCGCGCGCGAGGGGAGAAAATGAAAAATTTACAAAGTTCCAACATTGGAAATTCGCTCTTTTTTTGTCAATCAGTAGAGATTTATCGGTAAAGGTGGTATATCCCGAAAAAAGTGGGGGTCACCGACCGTTTAAGAGAGGAAACTGCAAGCGAAGTTAACGCAACGGCTACCAACCCTATGCGTCGTTTGGAAAGTTTTCTCAGCGCGCGCGCTCGTGCATGACGTGGCGTGACGTTGCGACATGAATTACGTGCGCAGTAAGGATGCGCATAAACAATTAGCGCGAACGTCCTTAAGACGGATTCTGCTCAAGGTTCGAGCAAAAAGTGCAAAAATTAATTACCTCAAATCTACTTATAGCACAGTAACATTTTGTTTACAACAAAGTTTTGAACTGACGTGAAACGTCCATTTTAACTAAAATATGGAGAACTTCAAACTCATTTTTCTCTCGGAGGGTTAGCGTGAGAGCTAAAATTTTAAAACTGTGACCACACTATGAGGTTATTTTGGTAACTTTATTTTTGCCTTTAATGCTTAGTTCATGCTGAAACCATCTTAAATATTTTTGTTCTTTACATTGTTGAGAATCAAATGTTCAAAATGTGCGCAGAGAAAAAAACACTAGGATTGTCTAATTGCCTTTTTTAAACAGTTGATCTTAAAGTAAATTTGTTGTTTCCGGCTGGAACATTTTCTCAGTGGCTAAAAGAGTGAAGTTATAAATGAAGAATATAAAAAATGACAATCATGTAACAAAGAATTATTACGAAATTATAACTGAAAATTAAGAAAAATCATAATTACCGTCACCGCAGTTTGATCCAGTAAATCCAGGTTGGCACGTACAATTATAGCTTCCAAGAGTGTTAGTACAGTGGCCTTTATTTAAGCAAGGCTTAGAAGTTGAGCATTCATCGATATCTAAAGAAAGCAAAATATGGCAATTATTTGAAGTGTAGGGAAATTTATCCCCAGGTATTTCGGTATTTTAATTTTTTTTGATTTTTTTTTTTTTTTTTTTTTTTTTTTTTTTTTTTTTTTTTTTTTTTTTTTTTTTTTTTTTTTTTTTTTTTTTTTTTTTTTATTTTTTTTTTTTATTTTTTTTTTTTTTTTTTTTTTTTTTTTTTTTTTTTTTTTTTTTTTTTTTTTTTTTTTATTTTTTTTTTTTTTTTTTTATGCAATGTTGTTATAATTGGTTCTTGTTATAATTTATAAACCTTCCTGACCGGTCTTTCCGGTATAACTTGTCTTGTAGTTCTTACGTAGGTTTTCACAAGTTAATCCATTCAGAAAACGTTCGTAATTTGGGATTTAACGCTCAATGACTGGTCCATATCTCGAGAGTCCCAATTAAAAGGGCCTATGTCACGGCTAAGTTAATCTTACGTTATTAAATTTTGCCAAATATTCGCTATGAAACTAAATGTTTGCAAAGAAATTAATTATTTGATACTAAATGACAAAACCATAGCTTCCTTGCAGCTAAATGTGTCTCCCGGGCGTCATAAATCTATAAATTAAAGTTACTGCAAGCAGACATGATTAACTTTGAAAACTGTTCCGCCGGACAATATTTCAAAAGCCCACATCGCAATCCGTTTCAATCTTCGACACTTTTGGCCATCCGTACCTTCTTTTGCATTTGGTGTGTTATTTAAATATTCCTTCACTGTTTTAAGAAGGTATTTTATACATTTAAACAAATTTGATAGTCATTTTCTATGCCTAAGTTTGGCTAAAATCCGTGACACGGTCCCTTTAATGTAACCCGCGGCGACGGAGTCCGGGAGAAACATCTACATTCGACGGGAAACAAAATTTACTGGTTTCCTGAGAGACCAGTCATTGATTTAATGATTTGTTATATAGAACGACGAAGACATTAGAAAATGCGATGTGAAAACTAATCATCGGTAAGCATTCGCGTTAACATTGCGATGTTAACGCGACCCGTGACGTCATATATATTGCAGTGTGAGACTTTTGGTGGGAAACAGTTTTAGTGTTGGATATTATGTGACCTCGAAGTAGCCAATGAGAATGGGCGCTGTTGAGAAAAAAAACGGCTATTTAACAATTGTTAAAAACGATTTGTAAAAAACGTAAGATACTTATAGTTACTAACGTTTTCTTTAATTATAGGTCGAGCAAATGGAATTAAATAACAAATCACGAATATACAGAATAATAATATTATAAAGTAATAAATGTAATAGCCCAATTTCGATATATTAAAATTCAGCCTAAAACAAAAGACCTCAGGACGAGGCTCCGGGGACTAAACTATAGAGTTTGTAAAGAGTTTGTGGGGTTTATTCCCCGGAGCCTCGTTGTGATGTCTTTTGTTTTAGGCTGAATTTTAAAATATCGAAATTGGGCTATTTAATAATAATGATAATCAATACCTTCGCCACAGTTTTCTCCAGTGAAACCAGGTTGACATGTACAGTAATAACTTCCAGGAGTGTTAGAGCAGTCAGCTCCATTTAAGCAAGGGTTAGAAGTTGAACATTCATCGATATCTAAAGATAGCAAAATATGCTTATTATTAAAGGACACATAAAATATATTACACGGTGGCGAGAAGATATGCACTTAAATTTGAGCCAACGTGAAATTTTCTTTTTATTACCTAGAAAAAGACTACATTAGTGTCGAAACCGCAAACCTTAAGCATAATACGTAAACTCTAGCAATTCGGTGGCTGGAATTTCTTAAATATCTCTTCTTTGGTCTACTTTGCAAGAAACTCCTTAAATTGTTTTGTGAAGTTTCCTTCTTCGTGTTTGTATTTTCCTGCTCTTTAGTGAACGATTTTAAGTCGGCTTCAATGCATTTAACTTCTATATCACTCGCCATCTTTCAACTGGCGTTTGGCAAAGTTCGCCAGCCGTACAATGGTGCGAAATGACGTAATCAATATCCTCGCTAGTGAGGATACAGAACTGAATACGCCACTCCGGACCCGCATGTAATTTCGTATGGATTATATATATCAGGGGTCTATGTTTCAGTAAAACCCTCGCTTCTATATAATAAAACTATAGTAAAAACTTGTTTCTTGTCAGTATATATACAAACCTTCCTGGCAGTTTTTTCCTGTATAACCAGTTTTGCATAAACATTTGTAACTGCCATGCAGGTTTTCACACGTTGCTCCATTTTTACAAGGTTTCGTAGTTTGGCACTCGTTTATATCTGTAAAGAAGTACGATACATCTAGGCATTTACTTTTTCTTTTAATTAATATTTGTAGCAATATTTTTTTTTTCATTCAACCACAGTTGCGATAATCACTTCAATTTTTCTTGAAAAATAAACTTTGGAAATCAGTTTTAAGCTATTGTGTGCAACATGACGTTCTTTCGTTATTTTATATTATGACAAGACTATAAGAATTAAATATTTATCAGAATTGCTTTGGCAAACAACTGATAAACAAAGAAAATGGAAATTGATCTTCACTTATACACAAAAGGTTAAGAAAATCTGAACGAGATGATGGCTTGTAAGTAAAATATGAGGCTAGTGATAAAATATGTACTTTGGTGCAACACAAACTCGCTATTTACAGCCTTGCGGACACCTTGCTATTGCCTATACCCTGTTATTAAGGACAGGAGTAAACCTCGTGGCGAATGACAATTACAGGCAACTCTCTCTATTACGGACACCTTCGGGACCACAATTTAGTGTGTGTAATGGAGGAAGTCCGTAGAAGTGGGAGTTATTTTTCAGTAGTTCTCATTTACCTTAGCCTGTTCAAGGTTCTTGGTAATTGGCTCTCGGTAGTTGGGGGAAATTGAAACACGCTGGCGAGCGAGGCGTTGTTCGCTCTCACCCAAGTACCGAGAGCCTGGAACAGGCTTTATTCACCTGGACTATTCGCTCCTATCCGTAACAACAAGGTGCATGTCCGCAAGGCGGGGGTCGAATATACTGAAAATAACTCCCGCTACTACGGACTTTCTCCATTACGGACACCAAGTTATGGTCTTCAAGGAACCCGCTATAGAGGGAGTCGAATGTAATATTCTATTTTTTCTTGGATCCGATTTAGCGATTTAAAAGGGCGCTTGCAAGAATGTGGTGTGTTATAAATGAAACGAAAAGTGTTGTAAAAGTCTTACCAGTTTCACAGATATAGCCATATTCCTTTGCACAGTCGGAATCCTCCCAAACTTTATTAAACATAACAACACAATGTTCCGCTCCATCATGGTTATTTGGTTCGCCCGGGCCCCAGTTCTTATACGATGTCTGATTGAATGGCGTGCCGTCACTCCAAACAAATTGATCTTCATCGCGTTGGTCATTCAGCCCGATCCATAGGTGTTGTCGGTGATAAACGAAACGTTCAGATTCTAAATTTATCAATCTCATTTCCAATTCGTTCGCCACACTGAGGAGGTCTCCACTGTCAGACTTGCACGCCTTACGAGCATCGGTCCAGTTGAGACCACGCACCGCATTGGTTTTCACCACAAACTTGTAACAGGAGGTGCGAAATGCCTTTAGAAATTTAAAACCTTTTGGACAAGCTAAAAGAGATAAAAAAGAAGTCACTTGATGCACCATAAAAACTTACATATAAACCCCCTGATTTTCGACTAGAGAGGCTAAAATACCGGGGGAGGCGGTACTCCCTAATGCAACATAATTTTATATAGGTACATGCGGAATTAAAGGGTATTGTTTGCGAGCCATTTTCGTCAAACGCAAAAATTGACGTCACGTCCGGTTTTCGGCGCCTCGAACTTTTCTAAGAATTTGACTCGAAAGTGTGCAAACTTGTAAGAAATTGTTATAGAAATAGTACAGTGAAAAAAAAATGCTGGGAAACTTAGTGGAGATCAATTATCAAATTTCCCTTCCATAAGATGCGTATAAACCTTAGCTTTCCAGTGACCATCGTTAACTTTTGGCTTTTAAGCGAAAGTTTTTGGAAATTTTAAGACTTTTTATGGAGAATTTTAGCGGGAATTGCACAGAAACTGCGCACGCGCGTGGCGTCTGACCGCTGTGTGGAGACAAGGGGTGGATTTGAATATTTTGGTCTGAACTGGTGTATGATTTCTGACTAGGTATAATTTTCGAAAAAAACATCATCATCAACAACAGCAACAAATTAGTAATTTGAAGCCTTTGTCGAATGTTCACTCAAACCGAAGCAGTTCATGGATATAATCTGCTCTGAAATATGGTATCGGTTGTGGGGTCAAGTCTAAAAATAAGGTAAAAAAATCGCATATATTTTGTAAGGCTTTCAGGAGGCGCGCAACACATCCCACCGAAATTGTCTGAGAGTACCCCTGGGGTGGAGGATGGTGGGTGAAATCGTTCTTTTTTAATGGATGTCTTGGTTTTAGCACAATATATAAGAAGCTGCTTTTTTAAAGGGTTAGGGTTAGGGTGAAGTCGCTCTTATTGTGCATAATTGGCCAAATTTAAGAAATAAAGTGTATTTTGCTTTGTTTTTCAGAACATACAGGATCTAGCCAAGTGACGTTTAATTTTCGGAAACCACCAGGATGAACTTCTTGTTCAACAAGAACTATATTCTCACGTATATTTCGGATGTCTTAACATGTAGAGCAAGCTATGGGATATATAATATATAATAAAGCAGAATGTTTCTCTTTTCTGTAGAAGATTGGCTATCGTACAGTAGCTAATCCAAGTAAGGGTTCCATCTACTCCTCTTTTACAACAACACAACTCAAATTGCAATATAATAAAATACTAAATGAACACTTCTATCCATCTTTGACAAGGCTATTTACAATTGCAGTGTAAAATAATGGAAGGACTGCTTAGTCGCTATGAACTAACTAGAGCAAAAAAAAGACAGAAAATTATGGACTGGTATTAAATGCTTCTGAAGAAACAATAAATGAAAAAAAAAACATACCTTTGGTTTTTTTCTTAGAGGCCGCACAGCTTATCCACACTAAAATTAGAGCGAAAAGGACCTTCATCGCATCTGCAATTCAAGTTGTTTGAAAAAATATTCTGGTTTAATTCACGAGAAACATTAACATGTAAGTCGTCTAACGTATTACCATTACGCGATCTTCCGTACGTAACATTTCGAAATTAACAGACACGAATAAGCTAGAAAAGGCCGCATGCAAAATTAAAAAAAAAATTATAATCCATATTTTAATAATAAAAAATTAATGTTTTACCCAAGGACCTCATATTTATATTTATTGCACGACTGAAACGGTTGGAGGGTCACAGAATTCTAATCAGCTAATCAGAATCATTTATTGCCGGTCCAATATTATTTTATAAGTATTAGGCTTGCTTAAATTGTTTACTTCTCTTATTCAGTTTTAAATTCGTGTATTCATAATATATGTTTGTACAGGTAATCACATGATTTCGAGTGCAATTTAGGATAAATAAGGACGAGTAAATTTTTCAAAGACTAACAAAATTGCACAAGCCCGTAGGGCGAGTGCAATTTGTAGTCTTTTCATGTATATTATTATATTACTAAACTTGCTCGCGGAACCAAACCTAGAGAATAATAGTTCTCAATGTTTTCTGTACGAGCCTTGCTGCGCTCGGACCATACTAATTTATGACCGATATTTTAATTACCAGTTCGTCCTTGTGCTTAGTTAGTGAGATATTGTTTAAATACAATTCTGTTCAGTGGGTCGGCGTCAGAGTTATTGATTCTCCAGCTGAATAGGCAATTGTGGTTTTTAGTTCTAAACGGGCGCCATGAAAAATTCAGTTATTTTCTCGGGAAGGCAAAGAAATGTGCAGTGATAATAATTTATTTCAGCACAGTAGTGACACTGTACTGTTAAAAGACCGTTCAGTTTTGGCCATGCTCTCGTTCCCCAGGGATCTTCGTTGTCCTTAAAACAACGTTGGAAAAAATCCGAAAATCGAAACTTTGTTGGGTTGAAGAGAAATAGAACATTCATTGATTATCCCCATTGGGAAATGTGAATTTTTGCTTTCTCTTCACCGTGAAGGTTCCTTTTGACTCCACCATGAACAACATCGACGTCCTCGAGGAAAAAAACTCACGCCGTTTCGATTGACGCCATTTGCCTGTAACGTGTATGTGAAAACATGACTTTTTTCACTAAATTTTCAATCTTCGACAGTGGGTACATTATTATTATCGAAGATTCACCGAAGACTACATTGGGATTCAGATTTCTCGAACGTACGATTTCTGGATTTGCTTCACTAAGTCGAAAACTGAAGTTTTACCTCCCGTTTATCTAAACTTCAACTTTTCCAACCAGTTTTTGTTTCTCTGAGAGGGTTGAGAAATCGGGATTACATGGTTATTAAAAAAAGAAAGAGTTGGATTAATCGAAACGATAGGATTTATCAATGACTGACTTTCAAAATAAAGAAATTTAATGAAATACCAAAATGCAAAGATCCCTAATTAGGTGTTAAAATTGTTAATAGCATTCAATTTTAGCTAGAACGTAAGGCGAGATTTCACCCGAAGGTCGGTTTTTTGGGCCGATTAATTAACATGGGCTTAACGGGAAAAATTGGTTCGCGTTTCAAGAAATCCACAAACGCTTTTATTAGCCCATACATCTTTTGTACTTTTTTGGCCGATTTTGCAGGGATGGTGGAAGAAAATATATTTTTTTTTATCAAAGGTTAAGTAAAATTTAGAGAAATAAGAAATTTGAGAGATTTAAGAAAAAAAAATTAAGTTAAAAGTTGGTAGACGGACACAAAACAGTCCCTAACAAGTTCTTGCGTGGAGGTCAATTGTCTGATGGTGTTTCATTTTTTTTATTTATTTAATCCCTTCTTTTAACCCCTTAAATTTTATTCAAGTTCAGGTTTAGCCCCCGTTAAATAGACGGACCTTACAATTTTTCTTTTGGGAGAATGAATTTGAACTTGAGCTCAGGCATCAAGTCCATTAGCCGTGCATATTTTCGTTGTCCATAAAAATTCAGTATGGTAGGTGTAAATAGTTATATTTTACATTTTTTCTTTCACTCAAAAGACGTTTAACGTTTAAAAAACAAACTTGATGTACATTTCACAGTCACGATGCATTTCATCGATTAGAGAGAGAAATCCCAATTTTGCAAAGTGAAACAAAATATTATTTGGAAAAATCGGGGGAAAATTATAGTTTTCGACTCGGCTAGAGAAATCGAGGGTTAGATAAATCAGGGTTCCACTGAATAATGGTCATCGCTATTTTTTCCGGCTTATTTTAATCGCGTTCTAAACGAACATTTATTTAAACAATAAAAAAACTACACGTATTAAGTGAAAAAAAAAAAAACATGAAAGGTCATGCGAGATGTTGTTTTTTTTATGGGCGATAACTGAAGCTGTAAATGTCACAAAATAGGGTTCAAAGATAAACCTTATATCAGATGCCGATATGCCTAATAATCAAATAAAGTTCCGGATACGGTGTTGTTATTTTTTCTCCTTTTTAAAAGTCAAAGTATATCTTACCTCTACGCTAAGCAAGACGCAAAAGCCAGCGTATAACCCGTCCAGTCGTTACGGAAATTATCCCACATGTATCTTTGTCTTACAAGCAAACGAATGGCTCTCATACCTATTACCTAGAATTAAGAATCTGCAGTTTTTAACACCTTTCCTTTTAGCTCAAGCTTTTTACATGAATAAAGATGATTCTAAATTTATATTTGCAATTAGCCTGCATAACAAAATATCAAGTTTTACAATATATTTCATCTTATTTTAATTCATGATACAAGGACTAAACGTTTTATTTGATCCTTTGTCTTCGTTATTACATAAAACTGAGAAAAATGAAAAAAATATAGTTTTATGTAGAATTTATTTTATATACAAAGGCTGTATTATCTTGCAAATGACCTTTTTAGATGTACCGCCTGAATATGCACTTAATCAAATAAGGATATTAAAAATATTGTTATTTCTACCGTTGTGCTATTTTAAGAACAAAATTTGGTTGTTATTATTGTCAATAATGAGCAAAACAAAGGACCTGCAATTTCCCTTATGCGAGGCCGACATATCTGGTGTTGTTATTTAAATTTAGTATGTGATGTTTGCACTTTAAACGCACCTTTAGGGCGCTTTGATTGTCTAATGCTTGCTTAAGTCATTAGCCTCTTTTACGTTGTTTCGTTACTTCAAGCATTCTTCAACAATTTAAACCTCAAATGTTTGCTTAATTGAGCACTTTCCTAGCGGGGATTTTCAGGTCCAATGCGAATAAACACTCAAAACAAATTAATGTAACAATCTTAAAAATACCGACTGGCAGGAGGCACACCAGTTGGCTATTTACAAGCTTAGGCGAGGAGTAGAACTTGGAACTACCGAGAACAACACCAGCTAGCGATCAGAACGAGATTCGAATTCGCGACCTTTGGATTTAGAGTGCAGTGCTCCAATCACTACGTCACGTTGCCTTCCTGTAAAGGACTTGTGAAGCACCTTTCCAAAACAATTCTTAGA
Source organism: Oculina patagonica (assembly GCF_052425735.1). Taxonomy (NCBI): domain Eukaryota; kingdom Metazoa; phylum Cnidaria; class Anthozoa; order Scleractinia; family Oculinidae; genus Oculina; species Oculina patagonica. Next base: position 8,443,845 of record NC_135764.1, read on the forward strand.
CTTTGAAACATCGAATTGCCTGATGTGGTACAGTTTAATAAATTAAAACCTCTCCTCAGTGAAAAAATATATTCTAATTCAGGTATAGCCCTCTCAAATATATGGACCTTTTAAACACAAAGAAGAACGCAGTTATTTTGGTGGTTTTTATGTTTCTTCAAATAGATATTGGCTTTACTCCCAATCATCACAGTACAAAACAGACTTATTTTCATGCAAATGCTTTCACACTAGGACTTGCTTTGAAGCAGATTCAAAAATGGCAATGGGTGCTAAATATTTCACACGCGCTGAGAAATGTAGACTCCCAAAAATCATTCTTTAAGCCAAGGCTTATGATAATCTTTATAGATAAATTTTAATTAAACGGTCCAGATTCTGAAACTGTTGTAATATACGTCAAGATATATACTATATACAAGGCTAAAAAGAGTTAAAATGGTAAAATTAAAATGATAAAACCAAACGTTTTCGGCTGTTTGCCATCATCAGGGTTGAAAAGACCGTCCGCACGCATGCATTTATATCTTATGTAATTCCCGTTGGGAAAAGTTTACTGACATAAGAAATGACTTGTTTGTTCAAACTGGGGCGGAATTGTTGGATCATTAGACCCTCAACGATTCTACGCTTGTGGAATGTCTGTGCTGAAGAGAGAACACGCCAGGTGAAAGAATGCGATGGGTTTTCCCGCAGGTGTTTTGCATGTTCAGAGGTGTGAGCAGGATTTGAATGTTCCGCAATTCGCACTTCTAAGTTTCGCACAGTCTCGCCAATCATTTTTATTTTACCATTTTAACTCTTTTTAGCCTTGTATATAGTATATATTTTATAAAGCGAACATTATGGACATACGTCAAGATATTTCTAATCTTTCCATCAATCAATACTGATTACAGTGTTCGCAGCGGACTCGCTTGTCAGTATTTCAGGACGCTCGCTTGAAAATGTTCTCACATTGATTTAAAAAAAAAACTTAGCCACGGTGAGATTAATACTTAGTCATGTCAGAAATTTAAAGAAAATGGGGGAGGGGGTGGATGTCACTGAACTCGTTGCGGAGATAAGGTGTCAGGTAAGACCACCCTAATACAATCTGAAAAATCGGGTTTCATTACTAAATACTGGCGCAGTAGTGTATTTTTCTCTAAACATATTGCAAATAAATCACTGAAATGTAGTTTACTGTTTATGTAGATCCATTAATCAAATTTGTAACATACCTTAACTGAGTAAATTTAATAATTTAGCGATCACATTTTCACCTCTCAGTAGTCGCAAGATGGCAGGATTCGATACCACGTGGATGGAGAAATTGAAATTTTTTAACTTTCTACGTTGATTATTTTTCATGTTTTTACACTCTGTTGATAATTAGGAATGAGAGTTGTCAGTGGTTATTTAGTAAAAAAGTTACAAGTGACGTTAACGCAACGGTTTCCCGCCCTGAATCTGCAGTGCGGTCGCTTTGTTTGCAGAGGTGGTAAACTTTCTCTGAGACAGTCAAATGGTCAAACAGGCTCTTCCAACATGACGTTGGACGAAAATGTTTGATCATTTAGCCGGGGCTTGCATAAACAACTAGCGCGAAGGTCCTTAGAGCACTTATTCAGTTACTCCTATAAGTTCAAACGTCTGATTGCCCGATGTAGTGCAACTCAATGTACAACTCACCCCGGTGGAAAATAAATTGTGACGATTCATTTTATAAGTTTATCATAAGGTTCGAATGTTTGTAAGTAGCAATTTTGGAATATTTTGCTCGTTTCTTTCTCCGTTTAGAATACACTCTTTTTTTCTTTAAAAATATTGCTTTTTCCGACCCAGGCTGAAGAAATTCTTGTGAATATTCTTAGATTATAGCGTATGACATTAATTTCCGTTTTACAAGTATCATTGACAAGTATTTGGTGTAAAACTTAATTCTTGCAGTTTTGTTATAAGCATCGAACATACGGCAAACGCTGCTTTTGTTGTTTTTGGCTAGTTTTGCCATGAAGGGATGAGGGTAAATTTTACACTGTTTGGTTGAAAACAGCAATTGAATTGATTTTCAACACATGCAATTATATTCTTTTCCAAATCTCAGCCTCGGGTTTATTTCAAAAAATTCTTAAAATTTCGCAGATTTCTGCCTCGGTATTCTTATAAAAGATATTCTTATAGAGCAAAAAGGAGGGTAATTATTTGTCTGACGGGGCATTATCCAACACTTGTAAAGAAGAACGCAGTTCTTTTGAAAAATGTGTTAAGATGTTCCACGAGAAGTGCTCTCGATGGTTTTATGTTTCTTCATGTTCCTTTCGAATGAATATCGGAATCACTCCCACGAGCATTGTCGTACAAAAATATTTCTTTTCATGTAAATGTTATCACACCAAGAGGTGTTTTAAAACAGATGCAAAAGGGCCGTGGCTAAATATTTCGCCACGCGCTGTGCAGACCCCAAATTATCGTTATATTAGCCAAGGCTTACGATGAAGTCTTGACGCGCTTTTTCGACAGTTGGTAAAACAATTTTAAACGTGCTAGTTTTTGTCAAGATGTTTTTTATCTTACCATAACAAGTTTATTCTCTGAACTACCTGTATATCTGGCTTGACAAAGGATCACAATGTTTGCAGCGAAACCTTTTTAACATTGATTTTTTCCCTAAAACTTTAAACGCTGTGAGATGAAAAAATGGGGTGGGGGTTGTTCATCACTGAATTCGTTGTGGAAAAAAGATTTCAAAAACACAACCCTAATGCAATAAAAATATCGGGTTTCGTTACTGAATATTGCCGCAGTGTCGTTTGTCCAAAAATATTGCAAAGTGTTTGGTAACGTTTCTTGAATCTTATCATTTATTACCGCTCACATTTTCACCTACCCGCATTTATTCTTTAATTGTTCATGGTTTTATATTCTGTCGATAAGTAGAACAGAGAGTTATCACTTACCATTTAAGCGAAAAAACAGCACGCAAGAAACGTTATCGTAACGGCTTCCCACCCTGATGTGTTTGGATGGTTTCCCGAGCATGCGATCTCAATGCATGACGTGGCGTAACATCGCGACATGAACTACGTGCGCAGTAAGGATGTGGATAAACAATAGGCCATTTCCGAGTTACCCTTTGCCTCTATTTCAAAACGAGTCTAAGTGCGTAACCTTGTCATATGAAAATCAGTTACACCTAAAAGTCCATTTTCATGTAAATCAAACTCATTTTCATTTGAATGGTTTCGCACGTAGACTCGTCAGTTTCGAAACAGAGGCAAAGGGTAACTCGGAAATGGCCTATGAATACAAACGTCCTTATCAAGGCGATTTGCTGCCTGTAATTTGTCTATTGAGAAGTAGATGTTTTTTTTGTTTGACAAAACCCTTTTTCTTTTTTAGGAATAACTCCAGCCTTGCTATTTTTTTTAGCATTTATATTGGGTCGGTCACTGTTGTAAATCTTAAAAGGAAAAGGAATCAATCCAAACTCCTCAACTAGGCCTCACTTGAAAATAATAAACAACAAAGCCGTAAGCAAAAACAGCCCCTGTTGTTATTCACAGCCATAACAACTTCAAGCGCATTTTAAGCAGAACATTGCATAATACAGCTTGACCAATGGGGTTTTACTTCGTTTTGTTAGTGGCAGCTTTGGTGACAAGTGATTAAGCTTGCTTTTAGCTTGAACATTTCGTGTGTCTGGAAAAAGCGAATAGTACGGATAGGGCGAATAGTCGTGAATCGTGACGAATAGTTGCGAATAGCGAAGAATAGTGATGAATTGGAGAGATGTAGTTCCCAGTACTCTGCAGCAACATGGGATTTTCCCGCTAAAATTGATGCTTCGCAGCAGAGAGGGTATAAACGTAAAACGCATTTTTTTCTCTGTTTATACCTTTAAAAAAGCGTATTCATTAGCTTATTATTGTGTTTTCTTTTTTTTTTTTTTGCCAGTGATGGACAGCTTCAGACAAAGTCCAGTAAAGAAAAGAGAATAGCGTGACGAGCCTAAACAACGGCTGTGAAGGAGACTGGCTTTGGTGTTTTAGTTTTCTTATAACACAACTTCTTATGTCTTTTCACATCGATAAACTAATTACAGAACACTTGTCTCTCATTTGTATTTTATTGTTTGCTGAAAGAACGTGCATCGGATCGCGATTCTTATAATAAAATCTGAGTAGATAAAGTTTATGGTCGGTCGGTCGGCATTGAGTGAAGAGTTATAACTAAAAGTGATTTACATGTATATATTTATAGCTTCACTTGCACTCTCTTTTAGTGTGAGAGGACAAGCAAGCAAGCGGCTCCCTTTTGACGTTTTTTTAATGCATAAGATATATAACTTGCTTAGATTTCTAGATTGTTCTGTGCATGTAGCAGTAAACTTGGTTGAAACCTGCATGTTTAACTCATTTGCTATAATTCATCAAATATTTTTCGCGCGCGCGCTTAGTCTAAACAAGTCACTTGATGTATACAAAACCAGGGAATATCATATGATATGCATGCCCCGAGTGACATTCTCAATTTACGTTCGCACGTTTATTTTATCCCAAGTAAATTGTAAAAGTCAATAGATATGAGCATTTTCAACAGACTAGCAACATTTTTGAACGCCTACAAAATTATTTTGACGTTACTTTAAAACTTTTAAGTAAAGGTCTCCCAAAATAACACTCGAAAAGCTTGTAAATCACTCGCCTGACGGCGTGAGATTCACAAGCTTTTCTCGTGTTCTCCTAACATCCCGGGTGGTTTTATTAAGCCAGTAAAGCCCTAGAAAGTGGTCTATTGCTTAATTATATTGTTATAATGATTTTCTTCTGACCCGCCAAAGTTACAATGAAAAATATAGAACAGAACCACGATATAACAATCCTAAATATTACAAAATCCTCGTTTTCACGAACACAGTCCGAAAATCCAAACGTAAACTGTACTCCGATATTCGTTACATCGAGGTTTTCGATATAGCGAACTCTCGATATATTGGCACTTCTAAAAGCGATGTGTCACTAAAGCTTATCAAACAAATAATTAATGGAAAAAAAAAATCAGGAGACAAGTAAATAAATGAATAAATAATACAGATTTCGACTTGTATACTTTTACAGAGTACATAGTCCTGACGTGCACTTTTTCAGATATTATACAGAGGCCTGCTTATTATACCTAATCGTACCATTTTGGAACGCTTCGGTAGCACATCAGGCGAGTTTGGCATACATACATAGCCCTGCCTACACAGCAGATATTCGACGTATGAACCGGGTCTTACATGCATTTGCAGAGCCCTGCTTATGCGATTTTACAGACATTTTACATAGCCCTGCTTATGTGCTTTTACATACATTTTACATAGCCCTGCTTATGCGCTTTTACATACATTTTACAAAGGCCTGCTTATGCGCTTGTACATACATTTTACAAAGCCCAGCTTGTGCACTTTTACAGATCTTATATAAAATTTGAAGCTATTATGCAAACACTCAAATCCTCTGTAAAACGTAGATTTACAGACTTAAGAGATTTTGTCTGTAAATTATGATCAATGTTTCATACTCTGAGCACTAAGAATTCACAGACATGTTATAAATATTTTGTCTTATTACAAAATACAAAAAGTATGCAAAATGTATGAAAATAATAATTTACAAACATTCTGCTATGACGGTGAAAGAAGACCTTAAAATTTATTTTTATCGAAAGTTTGTAGAATTTAAATTTACAGAAATTTAGTCAAGTCTGTAAAGGGTTTAGTTTTTCCAGTGAAATGGGGCTGTTATTTATATAGTCGCCAATATTGACGCATAGTCGTCAATAGTGATGAATAGTCACTCGCCGTGAAAAAGCATTCAGGCTTCCACAAAGTTTATGACCTTGTTCTCGAATTTAAAATGTATCTACAGCATTTTTTAAACATCGTTAAAATACAATTGGGGAGTTGGGAGAAGGCTCTGTCGCCGTAGGTATTTTGTCAAGGCCCAAAGAACGTTTGGCCAGGAAAATACATAAAACCCCTTATTCGTTTCTGATATTGGCTAGAGTTGTTCCAAAAGAATATTTGCCCATTCTAATTCCCAGTCATAGACGTATTTTGACCTTTTTTTTAACAAAGCAAATTATCCCAGAGACAAAATAGCTATAAAATTAGGTAGTAGTGAATTGTAAGTCTGCAGATAAAAACTTTGCGCGCGTGCGCCTATCCTCTGGAGCGGTAATGTTATGGAATATTTTACAAAATGATATTTTCATTTATCCTAAATTGAAATCGGGCTAACGCTGTAAATTAAAACGGGTCACATTAAAAGTTGGGAAAAGTCTTATCTACAGTAGGGATACGCGAGAAACAAAACTATACTAAAATGCATTTAAATATTTTATTTGATAAACATTGGCTTGATTAATTACACAAACACATTTTTAGCCAGCAGTCACATATGAAATCTTCCGCCTATGTTGTTGTCATCAACATTAGCATGTGGACCAACTGCTAGTCCTCTGACGTCACTGACAGTGGTGCGTAGACAGAGGTTCTCTTGCGTGATAACCAAACCATTCCCACAAGGCAAAGCGCCGATACAACCGCCATAGAAAGGACTGCAGGAAGTGTTACACCTAAAATGAAATAAAAATGTTTGCGTTGATTTTTAAGGGATGTCAAACTGTTACAGACAAAAGTAAGTTTTGAAACCCTTTGAATTTGTTTTTACTTTAGTCGCGTCTTGAACTTTTGCTATTGAATGCAAGCCAAATACATTAATTTCGAAAATAAATGACCGTTAATGCTCTGTAAAGACTTGTGTATGTACTTTTGTACATTTTACAAGTTCACTATTTAATTTTTTAGAAAAACTAAAGATCGACGTCCAGGCTTATTCTTTCATAGAAATTTAAATAATAAAAGTTGTTGTATAAAATCAGGAGGACTAAGCATTCAGCTTCGTTTGTTTTATCATTAGGCTAAATTAGAAAATTTGTAGGACGTTATATATTTACCACGCAGAGTAGATTTTGCGTCCATTTCCTTTGCGTCATCATCGATTGTCAGGGGTCCCTGTGCCAGAGGATATAATTTATCATCGCTGCTGACGTCACGCCTTTTTCTGGTTTCCTTAATACATCCCATTTCGCATCTGGAGTTTGGGTTCCCTGCGTCACAAATCCTTATATGGCAGTGGACAAACACGAATGGGTGGTCAGCAATGAACTTGAATCCTTCAGTGGTGAACCGGGAAATGCCAACTTTAGTCGAGGGTAAAACACTGGTTGTTTCATCTACAGGGCAACTGCACATATGAAAGAAAAGCTGTTAGTGTATTTCTTTATACGTTAGAGAACTTTTCACTAGCTTTATTACACGTTTGAATGATCAATCGCCAGCACAAAAAATAGAAGCTGGAAAACATCGTTAAACCTTAAACAAAGTCTTACAATAATATGGACAATCATACTCTTTCCAGAATACCAGATTTTTATACCCTCAAAAACTCTCTTAACTTTGAAACGTCACTACTTTGGATGTCATTTAAATGTGTTAGCTTTTCAAACAGACCAAAAAAAAAATAACTCAAATTCTCGTCCCAAGTTTTTTCACTTTTCATAGCAAATGTTCGCTTGGTTTTTGGCTAAGAGAAAAATGCAAACAATGACATCATATCAGTAAAGATCGCTTTATATCTTACCCATTCTTGATGAGGTGATATTTTGTAGCATGTTGTCGATCCTGTGAAGGTGTGGCGTAACAGTTCTCGGCTAGGACCGAAAGACTTTTGTCTTTAGATATCACATAGGCTTGGAAGTACAGATCCTGTCTTAGTTTGACCTGCACGGGATAGTCACCTTGAGTATAGGCTGTTGTAAACCTGGTTAAGGTAAGAGAAACAAATTAAATATAGAAAGAAGCCAAGACAGCAGGCTATAATATTGTTTCTAAAGGTGTTTTTTTCTATGTGTTGTGTTTTGTTTTGTTCTCGGTCTTTTGCTTTGCTCGTTCTTTTTATTTTTTTGTAAAATTTAATTATTGTAAATAGCCATAGTTTTTAGCATTTTCTTTTATTTTAACCCTTTTTTGTTATGTCCCCGTATTAGTGGGAGAGTTTTCCCCAGCTAGGTGGTTTATGATATTTTTAATAAAGTTTCTATCTATTTATTTATTTTGTCAAATTTATTACTTTGTCAAATTCAATTTATCTGACAATTGGCAAAAAGGAGAGTTTCTCACTTTTCTTGCAATTAACTTCAAGAATTAAGTACTGGCGTAAGTACGTTGCAAATTATCAATTACTTGAAAAAACAAAAAGCTTAAAAGAATTACACTAAAAAAAATGATACATAGTTAAAGTCTGACTTACTGTTCATCTGGGAACATGTCCAGAGCAACTGTGAAGTTTCCTTTTCCTTCTTCATCAAAGACTAACTTTCTGGTATCAGGTTTGACTCCAACAGCAGTATCATCACCAGAGTTCTTATAGTAACAGCTGAAGGGAATCTCAATCTCGCGAACTCTTGTTATAATGGCATCATCTTCTACTGGGATTTCCAAGACAGTGTTTCCGTATACAACAGCACCATTCTTGTGTTTGGCAGTGGTGCCGCAACCGGTTAATGCAGTTTTAAGGGTGTAATGTGTATTTGTTTCCGTGGCAACGCAACTGACATCTCGGAGTGTGACGTGTTCACGGTTCAAACCGAGGAGGAGAGTCTTGGGCAGCGTAATTGACATGTCGTTTTGGTTGCATTTAACCGACACCCCGGAGGCTGCAGAAAATAAAGATAAAAATTACAATCAACACAATAGTAAGTAATTTTCTAAAGTATTAAATTCACTCGCAATTCTTTGCTATCTTGTGGTAGAATTGGAAACAGCATGTTCTTTTTCTGAACTAAAAGTCTTTTATCTCATTTTAATTTAAATCGATAGCTTGCACCTTGCGGTTGATATAAAATTTTCGACCCTTTGGTTATAATTATGGGGTTTTTTTCTTACCTGTACAAGTATGACGATCCGGGGCCAAATTCAGCTCGGGGTCTGGGCATGAGCAGACATAGCTGCCTTCTATGTTGGTACACTTGTGGGAACATCCGCCATTTTGCTTTGCGCATTCGTTCATATCTGTTAAGATGATTATTACGTAATTTCAAAAATAATTGTTAAGCTTGAGATAGTGACAATTTGCTTCTGTTTTGGTCTTGATATTTTTTAGCAAGCAAAATTCCACATTTGTAGAATACTTTATAGTAGTAGAATTATATTAGTGTTCATGTGCACAAGCTGTTATCTAATTGGCTAAGTTACACTATCAGCGACTTGTTTGCAGTGGCTGGAGGTTGTTTACAAAACTGCAGCGTTTTCTTATTCCTCAGAAGTTTAGAAATATTTCTGCATAATTTAATTTCCGAGAAGACCAAAAGAAAAGCAGTCACTGTAACACGACTATAAAAATTCAAAATTGTTTAATAAACTAGCGAGAGCGTTTAAACAACTCAAAAATTCAAATGACAAGAATCTGTCTGCGTGATATTTCGCTTAAGAGTAAAAGATTTTTTGTAGTTCTTTATGTAGATGAATTCGTTGATTTAAAGGAAATTTAGTTTGGACTCTACTAAAAAATTTTCGGTTTCTACTTTATAGTTATTTTGGCCGGCCACCTATCACCCAATAGATATCTCTTTAGCTCGTAACCTAATTATTAATTAGAAAATCGTAAGTATGACAAATTTTCAAACAAGAGACACACGGCATCATTTTTTGTCTGCGGACAAACAGTAATCGAGCAAAGCAAATTTGCCCAAACTGCAACTTAGAATAAGTTTCCGTACCTTTCTCGCAGTTGTTTCCTAGGTACCCAGGTGGGCAACTACACTCGTAGCCCAGGGGAAAGCTCGTGCAGATTCCTTCATGTTGACAGGGATTGGGCTTACAGTTGTCAATGACTGCAAGAAATAATGAACAGCGTTAATACATGTGGCATTTCTAGAGTGGTGTATTATATTTTACAATAACCATTTTTTTTTTCTTTTTGTTGTGGATTATCTGAAAAATAGCTACGGCTAAGAGTGCTTCTAAGTCAAACAATGGGGACTTGGTAATCGCATACAATTTATTTCGCTAAGAATTCAAACAATAACAGTTATGAAATGAAAGTGTCATGTCCTGTCCATGTCCATTCGTTACATATTTAACAGGATGCCGGAACTGCACGCTGAAGAAGGCAACAGAGTGGCCGAAACCGGTCCAAAACAATATTTTAGCGTGTCCTTGTTTACTGCCGGCACAACCCGAACATTTCAACCCGAACATTTTTATGTCCTGTAAGCTTATTTGCAAAGTTAATGCTCCCAACCCATAAAATGAAAATAAGACAACAGGTTCAATGGGAGAAAAGGGATAAGGGGTGAAGTGCTCGACTTGCCAATAGGAATCCTGTAGGGTATCACATAAATTCGCTTATTTTTCGCAAAACACGTTTCACTTTTAGGCTACGAACGGTAAATGTCATGTCGGAATAAAAATTAACAAATTTAAAACCAAATTTACAATGCGATGTCGACCTACATATAGGTGTTCTTTGGAAGCGTAAAACCCATTGCAAAAGTATTTGTATTCTTCTAGAAAGAATTAGGTTAGGCAACTTAAAATTTCTTAACCTTACCTGGTGGCTGGGTTGGTAAATTTGGTCCATGTGTAAAGAGTTGACCGAAGACGACCGTAAAAGCGAATGGCAACAGGAATAAAGCACCTGAAATCGACATGATTGTACCCTGAAAGACAGCGCTGTGTAAAATCCACTTTCAAGTGCTCGGCCAAAGAACGTTTGAACAGGTTTGTGATTTGTAATTGGCATTTAAAGGCAAAAGAATGTTAATTAAAGCGTGAATTCCTCAACGCAATAGGTCAGAAATTGCAAACTGATAAACGGAAACATTTTAGAAACTAAAAGATGTTACAAAAATACCACAATATAATTTGGATCGCATTAATTAATGGTGGGTGATGTGATGAAATGTAGTGCGTTACATTTGAACGACAATAACTCATAACAAGCCCTATTGTTATTCACCGTAGCTGAGACAAGATTACATCATTCTTGTGGCATCTTGGGCAAAAAGCCAAACAAAAAAAAAACATTAAAAACACGAAATAATTAATCCGCTATTCATTTTGTAGGCGAAAAATGTCAAAATCACATTGAAAAAGTTACGTAATATTTTTTGAACTTTGTTTGAATAATTAATTTTCAACACAGAAACTCAAAGTAGCATAATTATTCCGAGTTGTTAATTTAATTCTGCGTACTTTTTTTTACTTTTTAGAAGGTTCACAGATACAAAAATAATGTTCGTGACCAATTTTCTCAGAACAAGGGGAAAATGACGGCAAAATGTTTTGCTGTAACGACAGCCAATGACGAAAAACAAAGTTCAAATCAAGAGATATGCTAAACATCAAGGTGTGCCAAAACATCAAAGTTAAATGCACGTGTTGATGTTTGTTTTCAACCCTCAAAACTATCCACCTAACTAGATCATGAAGATTACGTACATAATCTTTTTCGCCTCTAATACAAAACAATAAGACGTAATTAACGATTGGTAATTTGATCGTGAAATATTTCGAATAGAATTTATCTGTATCAATGAGCTTTTGCAAACCATTCCAATCACACATCCAGGTTACATAATCGTTATTGTACTTCCCATGACATTACATTTAATTCAAAGAAAATTCGTCACAATATTGTCAAAACGCATCTCTCGTCTATAATGAAACACTTTTCTAGCCAATGAAAGCTCGGGAGAAAAATCTCCGTCTCCTGCCTATAAAATGGCGAATTCATTTGCAGAAGTTACTTGAGTGCTGATTCCTTTCGAGAACTAGATACGTCTAGAAGCTTTCACGTGTTGTACCATGAAGGTTGTCGTCGTGATATCGTTGGTTCTTTGCTGCAGCATGCTTGCAAATGGTAGAGCAGAGTCGCAAATGGACGCGGATGCTGATCTTGTGGAGATTCTGGGAGATATTGATGACAATATGTTATTTGAAGATTTCATGGATGAATCATCTGGTGGTTAGTATTACTTTTTCGTACCAAATGTTGACAGGGCATGTTGAGATCGCTTCAATGGTGTATAATATGCTTTATTTTATTGTCGCCTAGTTTGTGTTGTATCGTGTCAAGATAAGATAATTCCCCGGGATAATTCTAGTTTCCTTTTCTTCTCCATATGCATACAAAAACTTCCATTTATTAATCAGTCACAGTATACATGTACGACAGTCGTGAATAGAGCGAGAGATGCACTGTTTGCGTAACTACATGATGGGTAACGATAATCTCTTCTCGCATTCTCACTCGCTTTATGACTCCAAAGACTTATAACGTAATCCGCAGTGTCGTCACTCGAGTAGAGAATGCCCTGCCGCTCAACAACAGTATGATCACTGAGTTAGTCCGTGGGTCAACCCGGGAGATAGAAGAGAGATCGCAAAATTGTTTGCATAACCAAGTATGGGTTTTATGGAAATCTTGCCCAATTTCTTCCATGTTTAGTTGGAACCTTTGTTTAAGTTTGGACTCCAGAAGGTACCTATTAAATTCGATGGTGTATTTGTTCCGTTTATACTTGAGTTGAATTTACTTTAGTTGATTGCTCCTACCAGCTCAAACACTTGATTTTATTCACTACAGTTAGTCCATGTGCCGTCAACCCGTGCAAAAACGAAGGACAGTGCCTGCCTATTGCTGGAGATGAATTTATTTGTAAATGCCGCGAAGGATTCTTTGGAGATACTTGTGAAAAAGGTTAGTACATCCCCGGGATGTTCGGGCCGAACATAAATTCGTACTTATTGTACATTGAGGCACTATTTTAGCAGGTTGCTTAGTGTTAAATACGGTTGATTTCGAGCCACTTCTGGGCTCACAGAAAAACACTCAAAATTAAACAGAGGGCTTAATATCTGACTATAATGAACGCAAATAAACTTTGTAAGACTTGATTCAAAACCCAACATGGCCAATTTTGGAAATCAATAAAATAACGCGAATATTGAAATCGCAATGACTTCATGTGCGCGTCATTGTTTGCGTCTTTGGTAAGTCGCTGTTGTAAGACAATGCTTCAACTACTAAGATACGTGTTTCTGCTCCTACAATTATTAGAACTTTTAGTCTACCTGTGATCATTGTTCATTCCTGAATGAAAGTAACCTCCGATTTTTTTTTGGCATTGAGAGTCGTTGACTGTTTGCACGCTTAAAGGACTTAAAGGTTAAAACTTAATAAAAAAATGTTTGAATTCTTCATCATTAAATCTTTTTTGCCTTGTAGTAAACCCATGTGCCAAAAACCCATGCCAGAATGGTGCGAACTGTTCTAATATCGCCGGCGATGAGTATATTTGTCAATGTGCGGAGGGATTCGATGGAGACAATTGTGAAAAAGGTATGTGTAAAATGTGACATCCTTAGAACGCTTCCGGCTGTGCATGAAAATGGAAATTTGACAGAAAAATATATTAAAAATGTGCTACACACTAAGATAAAAAAGCGCTCTCAATCATCATCATCGTTAGTTATAAATTTCATGATTTAAAATATCATTTTCATTGGACGCAAATGTATATTCAATCAATCAATTAATCAATAATTAATAACATGGCGCGTGATGAGGTTGCCCTCTCTAACCGAGCCAGAGGTTCTCAAAAGGTAAATAAAAAACATTTTTAGTTTAAACGAATTCGTAGAACGTTTGTTAGACATAACTTCCCGTAAAGAATTTGCATGGATAATTTATTTAGTAAACGTTTCACACTGAACGCATACGATGCTGTAAGCTTCATGTAAAACAACTCAAGATTTAAAATAATTCAAAAGAAAAAAAGCCAAAAAATGAACGACGTTTCGGTGAAGTAATTTCACCAAGAAGGCTGAATGAAAAAGGGAGAATATTAAGATAAAGACAAAAGAAACGTAAACGATTGCTTTGCTCGTTATGGTGAGGCTGGTTTTAAGGCTGATAAACAATCACGCGCGTTCAATTAACGTTCTAAACAAATTTCCGCGCTTAGGAAGCCCGAATAAGCAGGAAGAATTGTCATATTTACGCAATTGTAAAACCATGTCTAACGATGTATATTTACGTAATTGTAAAACGATGTTTACCTCATTATGTTTTCAGATATTGATGAGTGTGAATTTGAAAAACCATGTGAGAATGGAGCAACTTGTATTAACCTTGTTGGAAGTTACGAATGCTCCTGTGCTTCAGGCTATGCTGGAGAAAAGTGCGAAGAAGGTTTGTATTGGGACATATTTTAAAAGCGTTTGTAATACTGCATTAAATATAGGGGAATTTTTGTTAATAACAATATTTGCCATAAGAACATTTGTCATAAGCATACCAATTCTGAATATTGAAAGTACATCCTACGGTTAACTTTCCCTATTAATTTGAGCCCGATGTATTGAATACCTTTTCTGTGACGCAGGTTTGAAAACTTAATATTTTACAAAGAATGTACGGGCTCATTAGCGCTTATGCCACCCAGAAAATTGGCAGTTTTTTAACGCTTATATCTCAAATATTGCACACCAAGAGCTGGAAATTAAGCCGATAATTAAGTTTTACAAGTTCTTAAAATATCTGGAATCACTTTGAATATAGCATGATACCTTCTTTACGCAAAGTTGTATGCTTATGAGGCAAAATATGAGCAATAACGTCAGTAAATATCGTCTTATATAGACACCTGTTCTTCGGTAGGAAATAAGTTTGATCCACGTCTGATTAATGATTCTCGTATATTCATTTGCATACTCGTTTCTTTAGACATCGATGAATGCTTGACTTCTGAACCGTGCCTTAATAATGCTGAGTGTGAAAACATCCCTGGAGATTACCGCTGTAAATGCCAGCCTGGATATAACGGAAAAAACTGCAGCAACGGTAAATGCCTCTTCTTTTTTGTAGTGATCATGAAGTTAAGGATGTGATCTCTTTTCCATTTAATAAAAATAAGCGCTTGGAGTTCCTTGTTTCAAAAGTTATTGATATTATTATGTCGACATCCCCGACGTCCAAGATTTTAAATAACTTGAAAATGTATATATTTTTTTATATATATATAAATTTCCTCTCCCAAACAGATACATTAAGTCATGTAAACAAACGCGCAAATACACTATCGCAAAAAAAATAGCATTGCATCCAATTTTAAAGAAATAAAACACGGCTTCATTCGGATACACAGTGGTCAAACACTTATTTTTTGTAAAATCAGAAACGTTAATACGTAATAGAAATTCGTCGTTATTGCAGTTTCTCATAAAATTTTGCATATCATTTTAAGGAAGCAAATGAATAACCATCAAAACTCAAATGGTATTAAAATACTTATTATCTGCCCATGCTGTGCAGTTAAGTGTCGCAGAATATTTGATCCAAGTGTCTGCCGTCATAAGTGCTCAGTTATTTGTAATGTTGTATTAAAACAATCGCAACGGCTTGTACTATTAACCTGTTTACGTTTACTTAAACAATAAAGATAACACAATAGAGCAAAAATGTGACAAATTGGATTGCACCCGGATACCACCTTAGTCTGTACCACACGCCGTGATTATTAAATATGAAGTTTTAATTTTTGTGTACGTTGCTTAATATGCCACTATTTTTATAGATATCGATGAATGTTTGACTTCTGAACCTTGCTTAAATGGAGCTACTTGTGAAAATGAACCTGGAAGCTACACGTGCACATGTCCGCCGGGTCATAGCGGAAAAAATTGCGAAAAAGGTAATTAACGGTATAGTATTTAGTTGACTTCAATACTCGCGTATACAAAAGAATTCATCGCCAATAGAAGAGGAAGACATTTGTAAATATCATAAAAAAATTCCTGGAGATTCAGTTGGATAAGCATAACGAAGACTTCATCAACCTAATCTAAACATCATTTCTGTCTGCAGCTCTTGTCTAAATTTTAGTCACCTCACGGCCTGCTTGCTTCATTACTAATAACTACTTCAAATGAATGTGTTGTTGTCTTTGAGATTTTCTGCTTAGATCCCCTTACAATACCGTTTTCTTTCAGATATTGATGAATGCCTGTCTTTCAATCCTTGCTTGAATGGAGCTACATGTGTCAACTCCCATGGAAGTTACACCTGTAAATGCCCTCCTGGATACGACGGACAACACTGCGGCAAAGGTACCCAAAATTGTTAATAAACAAAAACTGACCTTGTTGAATAATTATACTATACTTTCACAACATATAATCATTAATTTGAATATGACATTTTTGGCACCTTATGAAAGTAGCTTTAAGAAATAGTAATTAAAAAAATGTCACAAACCGGAAGGCAGACACAAGTACACTCACTATTATTGAACAAAATGAGAAATTGCAGACATATTCTTTAATGAAGTCTAAGTAAAATAAAAAAAAAAGGGGAGAAGATTAAGTTAAGTCTGGGATCTACAACACCAGGTCATGAAGCAAAGTTAATAACAAATATCTCCAGGTTTACAATTTATGTCATGACATTAAAGTGTTCTGTTTTGCAGATGTTAACGAATGCGTGACTATGAAACCTTGTCAAAATGAAGGAGCTTGTAAAAACCTTCCTGGAAGTTACCAATGTACCTGCATAACTGGTTATACAGGAAAGAACTGCGAGAAAGGTACGTTGACGTGTGTACTTAAAATAACTGTATCACGGATTTTAGCCAAATTTACACATGTGAAATGGCTCTCAAAATCGGTGTAATATACAAATAAACGCTTAAAACAGCAAGGGAACATTTTTAATAACACAGCAAATACAGAAGAAGGTACAAATGGCCACAAGCGAAGAAGATTGAAACGGATTGCGATATCAGTTAAGTCTTTGGAAACACTGTTGGGCTGAACAGTTTCCAAAGTTTATCTCGTCTGCTTTTAACCTTAAATTATAACGCCCGGGAGTCACATTTGGTAGCTATAGTTTGGTAGCTATAATTTGTTATTTAGATCCATCGAAGCAATTTAGTTGCAAAGATTAACTTTCAAAGCGAGTATTTAGCAAAACTTAATAAAAAAAAACCTCACTCAGCCGTTACATAGTCCCTTTAAGTTTAAAAATATTACATAAAAGCATTTCCTTCACTTCTTGTAGATGTTGATGAATGCTTGACGTCCAACCCTTGCCAAAACGGAGCCACGTGTTTGAACATCCCTGGAAGTTATCGCTGCGCATGCCAACCCGGATTCACAGGAACAACCTGCGGCAATGGTAAGGAAATTTAAGTTTTATATCTGAATCAATGTTCTATGTTCAATGTTAATGTTCTTGTAATTAAACCTTTAGGTAAAGATTATTCACTTTTGTCTAGGAATATAATTTGAAATAATTTACAATACTTTTCCAGGGTCCTAAAATTTGAAATTCTCTACCAGAATCAATCACTGGTTCGAGTAGCTTCTCTTCTTTTAAGAAAAAAAAAATGATTATATTTCTAATAAAATGAGTCTGAAATTGGTCTAGCTGCACATTCACAGCGAAATTACAAACTTATTGCTAACACGAGGTTGCCTCCCCCATAAGCCTTATGGTTTCTTGGAGGTCTCCTCGCCCTATCTTTTTAAGTTATTTTAATTTGTTTGTTTAATTCTGAAGTGGCAAATAAATGATGATGATGATGATGATGATGATGATAAACTAAAAATGTCTTATCCTTTCATTTTACCTTCAGCAAATTGTTGACACCACCCCAATCTTTTCGTATTTCAAAAAGTCAACATATATGTGTATTAACATATTAAATCTATAAAAAGGAGGATTTCATTCATAGCAGTTTTCAAAAAACACTTAAAGCGTTATTGACTGTTTTCTATTTCACAAGGAAAGAAATTTCTACCTGAACTTTTTAAAAGCTGACTACAAGTAATTGGGAAATAAAAGCTGCAGGTCAAAAATAAAAAAAAAGGAGCATGCATAAGTTTAAAGAATAATATGTAACCATGCGATTAACTTTTTTTAACAGATATAAACGAATGTCAAACTGTGAAACCTTGCCGAAATGAAGGAGCTTGTGAAAACCTTCCTGGAAGTTACAAATGTTCCTGCAAAACTGGTTATACAGGAAAGAACTGCGAGAAAGGTGCGTATATATCTAGACTTCCGAAATTACTGAATTTGAAAATGTTATAGACCTTGATTTTTTACTATTCCTTGTAGATGTTGATGAATGTTTGACTTCCAATCCTTGCCAAAATGGAGCCACGTGCTTGAACGTCCCTGGAAGTTATAACTGTACATGCCAACCAGGATTTAAAGGAGAAACCTGTGATACTGGTAAAAAAATAAAAATAAAATTTTATTTCGGAACAAAATAAACTATGAGTAAAAACTTATTCACTTTTGTTGGACTAAGTGTCTCTTTTCGTTTGGGGTTATTTGAATTAACTGTGTACTACACTGTGCCAAACTATTGTCAAATGTCAGCATAGATGTGCATTATGAAAAATTACCAATAGAAATTTAATACAGAAGATTGACAAACTATATAGATTTATCTTAGAAACTTATAAAAAAAGTAGCGAATTTTATTCAGGTACCGCACGATAAAAAGAAAAACAAAAGTATTAGTTTGTTTTTTTAAAAAAATAGAACTTAAAAGTAAAGAGCTGAAGCCCAGGTGCTGCATGTCTAAAATAAGAAAAAACATGCGAAATGAATTTAAAGAAAACAAATAACCATATGTTTCTTTCCACAGATATAAACGAATGTAAAACTTTGAAACCTTGCCAGAATGGAGGAGCTTGCGAAAACCTTCCTGGAAGTTACAAATGTACCTGCAAAACTGGTTATACAGGAAAGAATTGCGAGAAAGGTACGTTGACGTGTATACTTCCAAGATAAGTGTATTTGAAATGTAGAATGATTCTGAATTATTTATTATTTCATTGTTAGACATCGATGAATGTTTAACTACCAAACCTTGCAAAAACGGAGCCACATGTTTAAACATCCCTGGAAATTATCGCTGTACATGCCAACTCGGATTCTCTGGAGCGAACTGCGAAAAAGGTGAATACATTTGTCTTGACAATCACTTTTAATAAGAAAATGTCTCTATAACTGTCTCCACATGGAACACACTCCTGCCTTTTCGCTCTTTAAAAAAAACTTCATTCAGCTTACACATTAAAAAAGAAAACACCGGAACTATGAAATCGGCGTAAGACATTGCATGAATATAGCAGTACATTGCTAAAAATTATTATTATTTCATTGTCTTCACTTTCAGCCAAGAACAGTTGTCTTTTTTAAAGTTAAAAGTAATTTTGAACGAGACACAATTATAGTCTTCCCTCAAATAACCTTCTACTCTGTGCATATTGGAAATGTTATAACGTCCTCCACTCGTTACGACCCAGATCTTGACGGTCCATCGTGTTTCATTAAAATTCCCTTTACAGACATCGACGAATGCGCAGTGAAGAATGGAGGCTGTTCTCACGACTGCACAAACACAGTGGGAAGCTACGACTGTTCATGCCCCGACGCTGAGCTAGCATTGAACGAGGATAAACATACTTGCGAAGGTAAACATATGAACAAACGCACAATTGCATTTTATTTGAAACCTACTGCTGATAGAGCAGTTTTCAATTGAATATCATAAAACCAAAACCAAAGTAATTACCCTGGCCAATCACAAAGAACACAGACAATCCAGTGAACCAATCAAAACTCGAAGCAAATACATGTAGTTGGCACGAAACGCAGGAAAACATGCGCGAGGGGGTCACGATTGGTTTTGGTTTTAGTACTGTTTGGCTAAGAAAGTGGCGCGAGATTTTTTAGCCAATCAGTAAGCGTAGTAATACAAAACCAAAGCAAACGCAATTAACTTTCGACACTCAAGTGAAAACCGCTCTATAAAACTGTAATTTAAGATCAATCACGGTTAAAAATGCAGCCAAGAGCGGATTGCTTTTCCTTTCATAACATACGCAACTAGAAATATTCCTACTCTTCCAAGACGATTTAAAAGCCCACACAAAATAAAATCTCGCGTTGAGTTAACCATAGATTATTTTTTTTTCAGCTCAAGGAGTCGTAGTCAAATGCCTTCAAAACGAGATGTCCATTTCTATCCCCAAACAAATACTCAAAGGGATGGACCGTGAGCATATCCGTCTCCTAGACGCGAATTGCAGAGCAACAGAAACTCCCACGCACTTCAATCTCAAAACACCGCTGACCGGATGCAACAGCACACGCAGATACACCGCGTCTGCCATTGTGTACAGCAATAAAGTCCTGGAGATTCCACTAAAAAACAAAGATATCATAACACGCGTCAGAGAGATTGAGATTCCATTCAGTTGTTATTATTCCAACTACGGAATGGCCACAGCCGTTGGATTGAAACCAAAAAGCAGAAAATTGGTCTTCTCAGAGAAAGGGATCGGAAACTTCACTGTTTTCTTGGAATTGTTCCACAGTGATAGGTATGGTAATCTTAACAAAAACTATTATTTCATTTTGAGGTTATAGCTTTTTGGTGTTTTCTACATTCTACTATTTCCTTTCGAGGGATTGAAACTCGCTTTTTAACACCATTAATAAATCTAAATAAAATAAATCTAAATATATGCATATTGCTGCTGAGATTAAATATGAAATATTTTCAACTATATACTTCTATTCCATGTTCCCTTTTTCCATTCACACAAGAGACCTTTTACGATTGGGCGTTTTGTTGCCCCATTACAGACCATGTGATGATACTTTTGAGAATTCTTGCTTTCGAATGTTCGAGTAGTCGCGTGTATATGATTAAATAAATTTTATGTGCATAAAGAAAATTCTCTAAAGAAAATCACGTGGTCTGTAATAGGAAAACAAACCGCCCAAGCAAAAAAAGGTCTATCACCCAATAATTTAAAATTAACATTTCCCATAATTGGGACATTTCTTTCAGTTTCACTACGCCATACAGCCAAGGAGAGTTTCCTGTGTCCTTAAAACTCCGCCAACAAATTTTCGTACAAGGAAAAGTTGACAGCATTGACAAACGACTGTCAATCATGGCTGAAAAGTGCTTCGCCACACCAACTCCTGACGAGAATGACCCAAAGAAACATGACATTCTGATAGACGGGTAAGGCAATGGGCAATGGCATGCGGGCTCTTCTTCTTCTTTTTTTTTTACTATTTCAGAATGATTCGAGCTCCCTGTTACTTTCATAATACGGCCTTATGCACCTTCTAGCGCAACGAGACATGATACTTCCATAAAAAGGTTTTACTGTAAATAACAAAAGTTGATATATCAAATAATATATTGCATCTTAGATCTTCTTGAATAAAACGAAAAACACCAACACAAAAAATATAAATAATACAAAAATATTATCTATTCATACTTTTCAAAAACGGATTATGGCTTCAATAGACTCGGCGATGCAGTTTAGTTAAGCGCTTAGTAATCAGGCCTTTCAGCAGAAGCGAGCTAAAGATAACTTTCTGATGCAAACCTTGCTTCTTTTCAAATGTAAATTATCCTGTAATCATGCTAACAAGTTGCAAATCTCAATCATCGCAAAGTCAACTAAAACCTCGCTTTCATGCGGAGGTTTGGTTACATTACACAGAACTGTGACGTGCTCTATTGGAGAGAACATTTATTTGTCATTTACCCAAAAATTGATTGCAATGAAGATTGCAATTGCAATGAAGATACCAGTTTAAACAACTTCATATTACGTTTTTCACATTGTCTTTCTCATGTTTTCAATATGAATCTGATGTTGTAATAAATCGAAAACTCATTCCTTTCTGTTTCATCTATCTGTTACAGCTGCGCTGTTGATGACACAGTAAAAATACTATCTTCACCAAAGGGCTACTACCACTTCAGCTTAGAAGCCTTCGAGTTTATCAAGCAGCCTTTCGTCTTCATTCACTGTCACGTGATCATCTGCAATGCATCCAACCCCCAATCAAGGTGCGCTAGGGGATGCGAGTCCAACGGCCGAGTAAGAAGAGAAGTCGGAGATCATAAGGTGTATTCTTTAGCACAAGGACCCATAACCATGAATTACACGGACGAATATGAACAAGACGATGGAGGTGTTACTGCGAAACAATCGAAAACAGCGGGTGAGTAAATTCATGTGTTGCCATTTCTGTCGACAATTTCATTTTCGTAGTTGCTTCAAACGTAAAAGCAAGTTAACCAAAAGTGTGCTATTATAACAAAAGCCCACTTTAAATTGCCGCAACAATCATATTCCATTTCAAAATTTCAAAAAATGAATCAAAAATAGAAAACAAGTTTTTTGTTTTGCTTTTTTTGTCTTTTTTTCTCACAAGCGAAAAATGCCCACAGCTAACTAAATAGCTTATTTTGCTTTGACGTTATCTAGAATCAAATTCTTCCCTACATAATTTCATTTAGGAAAGGTAAAAAGTGCGTTAAACTAGAACCACTTTACAAGTTTTTTGCCACCCTTGCAAAAAAGATAGAAGAAAAGTTAATCGGATATAATCACATACTACACTCATTAAAAAAGCTTTAAACTTTGAAATCTTTCAACAAGATTGAATAAAAGAAAAAAAAATAAAAATAAAAAAATAAATAAAAAAATAAAAATAAAAAATAAAAATCAAAATCAAAAAATCAAAAAAAAAAATAAAAAAAAAATAAATTTTTTTTTTTTTTTTTTTAAATAAATATTACAAGTTACCATAAAATTGAAAAAATATCTCAACATATGATTAATTGTTATATTTTATTATTCACTTGTTTTCAGTTGAAGTGAACATGCCACTAGTTGCTGCTATGGCCGCCATGACAGTCCTGGCTATCTTTGGTGTCGCATTTATGGCCTTGCGAAACAAATCACATGGAAACCGCTATCTAAAATAAAATAAAAAAATTAACAAATGTCAAACTTTCACTTCAGCTTAATAAAGAATCTTGTCAAGCTATTAAATGTCTTTTCATTGCAATTTAAAGATGAATTACAGTCCGTTCTCGCAATCTCGGCTGCAATGTTTATGTGAGCCTCACAAACAAAGCAAAATAAAAATACGTGACAAACTTACCTGTTTCTTCTTATTAACGCCAGATATCCTGCAGAACAAATAACAACAAGTAGAAGAACCTGACGCTATTTCAAACCGACGTTCAGCTCATCGGAAATTCTTGAACAATGCGAACTGTAATGGCGGACTAAAAACTTCATGTATGCTGTCAACGAAGTGTAACAATTATATTAAGGAGCTTAATTTCAATGCTTAATTTCAATGCTCAGTCGGTTCAGTCGCTCCCAGGCATACAATGACTTTAAATGTTACTGATTGTTATGTAATTAATTATTTTTATAGTAGATACGATCCAATTAGATATAAGCATTTAGTTGTATTTAGAAATTAGTTTCAGACCCGTTGCTTAAACCGGTGTAAATAAAGGTTTGATGATGATGATGATGATGAGTCAAGAATTCAAAACAAAAACGAAAACAAACCCCGAGCGCGCAGTACGGACTGGAAATCAGCTTTAACTAAAAATAGTTAACTACGGGGAGATACTCTTGTTGCGTCCCATATATAACTATACTAGTCGAAGTTTCCTTCTAACTGAAGCGATTGTAGCCCGTATGTTTGTGTCTCTCCGGACACAAAATATCGAAATTTATTTCAGACTAACTGAAAATCCCTTTTTGTTCAAAGTCACAAGTCTTGGCATAGTGATATATTTCGGCTTCAAATTTAATGTAAATTTTTGAATATACATACACATAAGCTACAATCGCTCCAGTTGATCTCTCCTTACCCATTCACTCTCCTTTCTAGAAAAGGGAAAGTGCGGTTTCTGTTTCTAGTATGTATCATTTTCTACCATTTCTAAACTGATATGGATTATGATTTGCTATTTTTCAATTATCATTCGCACAAAACTAAACAAAATGGTTTTTGTCGGGTACGTCCTTTTTCTCAGTACACACTGTACGCTAAGCATATTACATCCAAACAAAATTTCCAGCCGATTTGAAGTTCGATCTACCCATTCTTTATCATGCCGAGTTTACCAGAAAAAATCGAATGCTTTAAAAAAAAAACGATTGTTAAGAAATATATTATTGACTCGAGCCACTCGGAAAAACAATATTAAACAAGCCTTTGCCTGCCCGAGGGCTACACCCAATAACTAGCTGGCTTACATCATTTGGCCTGGAAAAAAGAACGTTATTTAAGCTTCGAAATGGAAGGAGGGACATTCCATCGTGCGTCGAAATGACACGATCAATAATAAGATTTCCACAACTGATATACATGTTGTTTCTTAACTTTCACTCGAAATTATTAAAAAACATCCGTTTTATCAGTCTTCAACTTAATTATGCATGTATTTCATTTCACATTATGCATTACTACCATGATTATAAATTAACAAATCCATTAACAGAGGCGATAATGGGCGACCCATTAAAGTTCATCTTGACAACTTAAAAACAACGTTTTGTCCTTGAAACTTATCATTATTTCCTCCAATACATATGGCACAAATCGATAAACCTAACCATAGCGTATTCTTTTTCTCGGCCGAAATCAGTAAATGATAGGCTCGTCTTGCGCTGGGAGAATTTTAACTGAAAACTCGTTTCGTGAATAGCGTGTGCCACTACCAAAATAGTAAATCTCCTGACTGAGTTCAAATATTAGTTATTTTGGAGGGTTTGTTTGTTTTTCGCTTGTTTGCTGCTGTTGTTGTTTTTTTCTAGCCTATTTATAAATGCTTTCAAACCATGCCACTCAGAAAAACGCCTCGATTCTTGGAAAATTCATGGCGCTTTCCTAAACATTTCGTTGGACACGCGACCACCTGCCCGTCAAAATAATTTTAGCTTTAAATTATTTATCAGATCAGACGGTCTTGCTAAAATGCTAATCTGGAAAAAATCTATAAATGAACCATTTTAGAATTTAAAAATGTTTTGTATCGAACAGTTTTGGTTTAATATATTAAACTATGATAATACGAAAGAAAACTGTATCTGTAGTCGGTATGGTATTTTCCTATTACAAAGTGCACGTTTTTAGGTTCGCCATACACAGGATGCTACACCGATATGCCTCATATCGAGTAATCATTAATTTATTTTTGGACAGATTATTGCCCTTGCTTTAGATGAAAACTTGGCCCAACAATTAAAGACTGGATTGAAGCTCAGCTATAATTATTATTAATGGAAACAAACATGATTGTAATTTGGCCGTTATGCCACGAATTACTAAACCTCTCTAGAATGTAATGTTTATTAATTGTCATGAACTCCAATTTTGCAATTAATAAAGAAAGCAATATAAAACAGCCAGCGAAAAACTATTTTGCGAACCGAATTTGCGTTCGCATCCCCGCTTAGATCGCTTATTCAGGCCACTGTTATTCCTGCCCATTTCATTAATTAGGCACCCGTCCAATCCCGTGTCTCGCACAGTATATTTAATACCAAAGCTCTGAGAAACCTTTGGCTATATTAGAGAAGCCCTAGCCCTTTTGCGCTTTACAGCCATCTCATCCATATGAACAGACCTGTCACATCATGTTAGGGAAGGGCGGCTATCTTGCAGCCTATAAGCATCCGCTTCATGTGACGTCATGGAAACAATTACGTTTTCGTTCATAGGTGGATGTTAGTAAGCTGGGTGCGTCGCATCTAATTGCATCCTCACTTGCTTTATTACGCGTAAATACAACAGCAAGCTGCAGAATCGGAGACAGAAACAATGCGAATCACCACTATTTTAATCCTTGCTTTCATCACTTTTGTGATGGTGGAATTATCAGAAGCCGCCACAAGGCGTTCAAGCTCCAGCTCTTCAGGATCAAGAAGGCGGTCAACTTCCAGTACATCAGGATCACGCAGACGTTCAAGTTCCAGCCCCAAAAGCTCAAGCTCAAAACCCAAGATCACCAAATACACACCTATCAAACCCAAGACGATCAAATCCCCGGTTATCGTCCGTCAAACTAAAGCGGGTTCGCGCTCCAGTGCGTTCAAGAGGTTTGTTGTCGGTTACTTGGCGTACCGCTATGCGTTTAGCAGTGCTCCGGTGTATCGGCAGGGGTATCCTATGTACCGTAATTACGTCTCCATTCCAAAGAACAGAGCTGTGAGACTTTCCTACGAGGAAGAGAAACTGATGGACTCGCGAGGAAACTTGTGTCTGGGGAAATCGGCGAAAAGTCAGACGCTGCGAGAGGGAATTGACGGCAACTTGGTTGAGCTCTACACCACGATCAAGTACCTGAAAACTGGGAAAACCGTGAAGCTTTATGGAATAAACAACAAAGTTTCCCTGGAAGATGTTAAAGACCAAAATTTCGAGGTGACCAGTCGCGCTCGGTATAATGATTCGATAGTGGCAGAAACTAGTTGCTCGCAAGTCGAGAAGCGCATTGTAGGAACCATGGTGGAAATGTATGAGACGAATCCTAACAGCGCGCGTATTGTTTACATCAACTACAAGTTGCTGCTTGCTTCTATCGCAATGGCCGGATTTATTGCCTTCTTTAAGGCTACTTAGTTAACAAAATAACAGAAAAAAGGTTTCGTGTCCTCAATACATTGCATTAGCGCTTGTTTGGCGATTAATCTTTAATGGCGCGGAATATTATGTAAATTTCTGTAGAAATGTCAAGATGATTTGTAAATTACTTATCCAATGCTGCTAATATATATCGCTTACGTTGTCATTAAATTGAAAGAGCTGTCGTGCATAATAAAATATATTATCGTAATATATTATTAATGTAATGAATACATCAATAAAAGAATTGATTAAAAATATGGGGATCACTCGACGGAATTTTGGTTCTGATTATACAACACGGTTTACATCTAAAACCTAAAAAAATGGCAGGAGAAAGAAGGAAAACAGCCGCTCAAAACAATCTGATTTTTGCTTTGAGTCGTTCACAAGTCAAGAAGCGAATCGAAAAAATATGCTTGGTATACGCATTTCACATCCGATAACAATTTTAAAAGTTTCCCCGTTTTTTACTTGCTGAAGATTGAAGATGTCAACACTAACACAGTCATGCGTAAGTGTCGCCAGTATGCTTTCGAAAATTGACTTCTGGTTTTTTAATGTTTGAAGAGGAACGGGTGAAGATGGAATAATTTTAAATAAATTTGACCCTTTAGCCCGAGCCTAGCGAGCCTTAATAACTCATGTTTCGGTTTGTTTGTTTGTTTTTTTTAGTTGTTTTTTTTTTTTTGGCGTTTTGTTTGTTTTTGAAACTATCCGGAAAATAGTCATCTATGCACAGTTTAGAATAATCCATTGGCTTAAAACGCCCATTGTAGTTAGATTATTATTTGCCAACGAGGCAGCCGAGCCAAGAGGCAAGGCTGACTCAACGACAGAATCAGAGAGCCTCGTGAATAGGAGAAAAATCGGCTTAACTTCAGTGCAAGGGACTTAGGCCTAGTTCAGACGTCGTGCTCCTGCCGTGCCGAACTAAATTCAGGAATTAAGCTCGACAAAAGCACGGCAGAAGCACGGCGTCTGAATCAAACTTTAGAATTGAGTTCGGCAAAGCAATTTAGTTCGACACGCCATGCCTCTGGCACGGCAACGGTTCAAACGTCGTGCTTTTGCCGCACCAAACCAAATTCATAAATTATATTTATGTATTTTGGCGGGATTACGTTCGCGCGAGGAGTTACGAGGAGACCCGAGAATAATTCTCCTTTACGAAGTATACGCACAACCTCGTCCCCATGCAGGGTCTTCTCCGTTTTCAGGCGCCATTTTGAAAACGGAGACGGCCCTGGGAACGAGGGTAAGTGATCAGTTAAGTATGCGCATTGAATTTTATTCTTGCCAGACGGCAAAAAAACAAGGCGGCCAGCCAAAGAAATACAAATGAAATTTTCTCTGCTAAAAAGCACATCGAGGATGTTTCATTCAACGAAGTAGATGACACTAATGACATGCGGGGCGAAGAAGAAGCTAGCAGGGCTGAATATGAAATAAGCAAGTTTTCGGAAACAAGTCGGGCAAATTAACAAACTTTCTGTTGCTTTTCTTTGCTTCTTTTTCTTGAGTATTGCAATGATTTTAAAAGTAGGAGTTTTTGCTGCAATTTGGAAAACGGCGCCATTTTTGTTGGATCACCGCTGACTAATTGTTACGTAGTTTCAGTTAATACTGAATTTGGTACGACTCTGGCACGACGTCTGAATCAGAGTCATGCTTCTGCCGTGCTACAGTCGAACCTAATTGCAATTTAGATCGGCACGGCAGAAGCACGACGTCTGAACCAGGCCTTAGTCATATTTGATCCACGAACTAGCAATAATTATTTTATTTATCTAGACCTCTCAGTTATGAGTAACTTATCTTGAACTTCTTCTTGGAATTAGCCTTATATGTTCAGTTGTATGTTATCGCAAGGAAAACTTTTTTCTTTTTCTTTTTTTTGTGTTTACCTTCTCAACCTAATAAATTATAATTCAGCCTTCGTGCAACGTAAAGTATTCTACAAAACACATATTGATTTCTGTTAGGGCAAAGTACAGAAGCATGTTCTAAATTTGTGGTTCGACGGTGAGCGATTTGAAAATTAGTTCAATTTCTCAGGAAATTGAGAATGATGAAGAAATAAACAAAAATAAAACTGACTTTAAATCAAATTTGAGCAAGATGATAAATTACCAAAAGTGAAAGAATAGAATTTTCAAGTTTACTTGCTATGTAACTGTATTGCAATACATTAAACTATTGCTTTTAGAGACGAAGGGTCTTGAATAAATTATGACGAAAAGGGGCTCAATGCTTTGTTTCTCGTCAGTGCTTTTTGGCATCAATTCTAAAATAAAAAGGATTTTTGGCGTATACTAAATGTTTTTAATTAAGTCATAAAAGAGTACGATGGCACTAAGTAAAAAATGTTAAGGGAATAAATAATTGGGTTTCTTTTTTTAAGTATCTTAATAAAAAAAAAACGTTCTTCAAAACGAGACGTGTTAGTAATTACGTATGCTCTAGTTACACTTAATGACGTCAACTGTTTTATTTGTCGGTCTGTCGATAATTACATGTTTTATGATTGAATTTAACTTATCTTGAATTTTACTTCTATCTAACATCTTGCTTACAATTTGAAAGTTGGAAAAAGCCTCCCAAAATGTCTAAGTGTACTAATATTGCTAAGTTTTATAACATGTAGTATTTCTTTTCTCATATACTTCCTTGCTCTTTTTCGATTTATTTTTTCATTATAACGGATCAAACAAACAAGTTTCAGTTTCGAAACAACAATTCAAAACAGTTGCTAATTTGCGGTTCAATGGTATTCTAATGTAATAGAAGTTTATTTATTTTTGTTCCGAGTATGACGCAAAAAATCAAAATACAATGCTGACTTTTTAAGCTGACATTGACCTTTAAGTGTTTACGACTTTTATTTTTGCCGAATAGTGTTTTCTAGACTTGACTAATGTATATGCGACAGACGTCCTTCACGTACAGCACTTCTGTTGTAGCAACGAACCAAAACACTTTTAAATTTACGGTTAATTAAACTAATGATGTGAAAAGAAATTCAATTACTGAGAGACAAAAAATAAACGCACAATGCTGCCTTTCAGAAACGGTCTTATAAGCTGCGAGTTTCAGAAAAGAAGCATTAAACAAAGCCCAGAGTCCAAGATAATATTAAATAAAAAAGAATAAATAAAAAGGTCTTATTTGCTCGATGAACTGGCAATAATTTTGTTATTTACTTAGACCTCCAAGTTATGTGTAAGATTTCTTGAACATTCTCTTGAAATAAGCCTTACGTAAGATCGCATAGAAATCCTGGTAACAAAATAGTTTTATATAATATATATTTACCTCTTCACGCTAATAAATCATTGTTCTTCCCTCGTGTAACGTTAAGGACTCTACAAAACACGAATTGATCCCTGGTGCAGTAACGTGCCAAAGCATGTCGTTTCGACGATTACTGATT
The DNA here is from genome assembly GCF_052425735.1 of Oculina patagonica. NCBI lineage: Eukaryota > Metazoa > Cnidaria > Anthozoa > Scleractinia > Oculinidae > Oculina > Oculina patagonica. The sequence continues at coordinate 8,473,866 of NC_135764.1, forward strand.
TTGAAAAAAGTTCAATTTCTCAGTAATTGAGAACGATGAGGACACTTTAAATAAAATGCTGCCTTTAAATCAACTCTTGGTGAAAAGATACTTTTTTCAACTTTGCTGGTTATTAATTTTCACAATGTTACAAACAAACTACAAACTCCTTTGTGAAGGAGGTACTTGACAAATTATCGCTTGACGAGAAGGGTTCGAAGGGTTCATTATGTTTTTTTTCTCCTGTCAGAGACATCTTTCCATTTACTGTAAGGTAAAATAGATTTCTAGCATGTTTTAAGCTTTCTAAAGTCCTAAAAACAAGCGGACAATTCACTCAGTTTCCTATTTTAAGTATCTTAATTAGAAAATACATTTTGTAAAACGAGACGTTATGACGCACTAGTGATACTTAACAAATGGCGTCGATTGTTTTCTTCTTCGGTCTGTCGATAATTGCATGTTTTATGATTAAAATGAAACTTCTTTTGAATTTTACTTCATTGAAACATCTTGCTCTAAATTTGGAAGTTGCAAAAAGCTTCCCAAAATGTCTACTAGAATGCACACCGCGGTCAAACGCAAAAATGACGTCACCTCCGGTTTTCGGCGCCTCGAACTTTTCTGAGAATTTGTCTCGAAAGTGTGCAAGCTTTTGTAGGAAATTGTTAAAGAAATGGTACGGTGAAAGAACAGTTCAAGCTGGGACACTCAGTGGAGATAAATTATCAAATTTCCAATCCATAAGCGGCGTATAAACCTTAACTTTCCAGGGACGGCGTTAACTTTTGGCTTTAAAGCGAAAGTTTTCAGAAAATTTAAGACTTTGTATGGAGAAGTTTGGCGGGAATTGCACAGTAACTGCGCACGCGCGCTGCGTTGGACCGCTGTGTGACTAGAATGCGGACTAATATTACTATTTTTTAAAACACGTAACAATATTTTTTTGCATATATTTCCTTGTCCCTTATAGGTCTATTTTCGCATCGAAAAGCTGAAGAATCATACAAACAAGTTTTATTCTCGAAGTAACAATTTAAAACAGTTGTTTATTTGGTTTTCATATGTAAAAGAGGTTCCATTTCTTCGTACGAAGTATGACGCAGATCGAAAATAACAACACAATGCTAACTTTCTGTAGCTGATATCGACCTTCAAGTGTTTACGACTTTTATTTTTCCCGAATAGTATTTTCTAGACTTGAATTATACATATCCGACAGAGAAAAATCACGTACAGAGCTTCTGTTGTAGCAACGAATCAAAACATTGTTAAATTTACGGTTTATTAACTAATGATGTGAAAAGAAATCAATCACTGAGTGCTTGAGAGTGACGCAAAAAATTATGACACAGTGCTGCCTTTCAGAAGCAGACGAGTCATATAAGCTGTGAGTTTGGGAACAGAAGCATTAAACAACGCCCAGAATCCGAGAAGGAAAGACCACGAACGCAACTTTTGCTAAGGTAAATTATGACACTATAAGTCTGTTGCATATACATAAGTTAAGTCTAGCAGGTGCTTTTAATTGCTTCTTATATTTATATTATTTTGATCCTTCCTGGATTTGAGGGCCCATATGTTAAGAGATATGTTCGATACTGAGTCAGCTTGGGCCACAAGGCTTGGGGGAAGAGAGTAAATAGTCCCCCCACGGATTTCAAGCAAACGGCTTTTTAGAGGTACGGTTGGTAGGGTGAGAAAATCCTGGTCGTTGGAGAGAGATTGCTTCAAACGTTAAGAGTTAAAAAAAATTAAATTAGTTAAAAATCGTCGGAAGGCTACAGAATCGACCCGGAAACATTTTGGTCAAATGAACGATAATTTGACTTCGTCCTTCTATATCAACCATGTTTTAATAGAAATCTATACCCGAATTAAAAATTTCTTTTCATTCTTTGCAGCATGGCTTAAGCTTCCTTTTCCTATATTGTTTCTGGGTTTTTTTGTCGATTGCAGCCAATTTCTAAAATCATCAAGAAACAGGAAATCAAAGTTAGCTTTGCTTGTTTAAACATTACTTGTTTGGTATGAATTGTAAAGTGAGAAAGTATAATGTTAAGTATTGGACTCTGGCCAATGGTTGTATAATACGTAGTAGCGAGTGTCAATCATTGTCAGTGCGTGACATGGGCTTGCCTTCAAAGCCCACGATATATTATTATTCGAATCAGTCTTTCTTAGCTAGCAGAGCCGTCTTTGTATTTTTGTTATCCCCACCCACCCACCCGCGAGCCGCATCAAGGGGTAGGCCTTCGGTTTCACTCCCCCCTTGCTGCGGCTTGGCTTTTTCCGGCAAACAATAAAGTCATTTATCTGTTTATAGTTTCCGTTGTCCTTTGTATTAGTGTAGATCAGTCACGAAGAATTATATATAATTATTTCGTTCATAGCAAAAATTGGATCGTCCGATACCTTATACGTATATATAATGGATCGCATAAACTCACACAGAAACTAAACAAAGTTCTTGTATAAAAAAGATCATATCAAAAACCGTTTTAGAAAGCATTAGAGGACATTATTGAGGTTGACCTCCTGTTTCCCTTTCGTGATGTATTTTTGTTTTCCATCATCTTAAATTAAGCAACTATTTACTGCTAAGGAGAATAAATTATTGAAACCTTGCTCTGGTCTCTGAGTAGGAAATAAAGCATTTTGTAAAGGAATTTATAAATGGAATTTGTTACGGGAGACAATTCGGTATCCACTTCTAGATTAGTCATATTTGATCGACAAAATGGCAATAATTATTTTCTTCATTTTACCCACTCAGCTATGAGTAACTCCTGTTAGCTAAAGTTCTTTCAAAATTCTGACGCTGACCTTCTTGAACGTAAAAACAACGCTCATAATAAACTTTATACAAAACGTTTCGACCGAGAACATTCGGTCTTCTTCGGTTTAAACATGGCAGATAAAAACAACGGCTTTTAAACGATTTCACATTTGTACACCCGCGAGTGACTTATATCAACAAGTACACGCGAAAGCTGCACGAGACTTGGAACATTATTATGTAAGTGTTTTATATAAATCAGGAATGTCTATGTGTTCATTTCCCGCATTCCGGTCCCTCTGCGAATGCCATGCTTCTAGGAAAAGCCTGTTGTGGTAATCGTCTGACCTGTCCACCACAGCGGCATGATTGAGATCCATATCATGGCTCAACTGGTTCGCGTGTTGTGAACTAATTATTGGAACTAGCTTTATTTGGTATCGCATGAAAAACTTGGAAGTAAAAGAACATTTTGCATTTTTTTTATCGTGTCTACCTTCTCGCCCTTACAAATCATTGTTTATCCTAGTGCAGCGTAAATAATTCTACAAACAAGGGTTGATTCCTGTCGCGGCAACGTACGAAAGTAGTTGTAAATTTGCTGTTCGACGTTTACTGATTTTAAAATATTTCAATTTCTTTAAAAGTGATAATGATGAAGAAATATAAAATAAAATGCTTCCTTAAAATGAACTCTTGGTAAGACGGTAATTATCACAACTGAAATTATACGTTATTCAATATAACATGCTAGCTAGAAATTTTCACAATTCTAAAACAAAAACTATTGCCTTTGTGAAGGAGCTCCTTGACAAATTATCGCCTGACGAAAAGAGGTTGTTGGGTTTGATATGTTTGTTTCTAGACGTCTAACATTGACTATGAGATGAAATTTGTTTTTCCCCTTGTACTACACTTTTTGAAATCATAAAAAACACAAGGACACTGAGTAAACATAAATGCTAGGGGGATAAAAAAAAAATGTGTCTCTTATTTTTTAAGTATCTCGTTAGAAAATCCGTGTTGTAAAACGAGACTGGCATGGACGCACTAGTGACCTTTTTAACAGTCTGCCGTCAATCAAACGTTTACTTCTATTATACATCTTGCTTACAATTTGGAAGTTGAAAAATGTCTTGAAAAAATGTGTAAACGTGGACAAATGCTGTTTAATGTTATGAAATGGCGGCATTTTTTCGCATTAACTTTTTTGTCTTTTTCCGGTTAACTCATCGTAAAGAATCCAACAAACAAGTTTTCGTTTCGAAGCAACAATTCAAAACAGTCGTCATACTGCGGTTAATAGCGTTCATATGTAAAAGAAGTTCCATAATTAGTACTTGAGAGTGACGCAGAGAGTCAAAACACAATGCTTATTTTATGAAGCTGATATCGGCCTTTAAGTGTTTATAGTTTTCATTTCTGCTGAGTATGCGTTCTTACTATGCAAATAAATCATGTAAATCACATCTTTCCTGTTGTACCAACGAATCTAACAGTAACAAATTTGCAGTTTAACGAATGTTGATGTGTAGCGAAATTCAACTTCTACGTGCTTGAGAATGACGCACGAAGGCAAAAACAACGCCTGACTTTCAAAAGCTGATCCTTGGAGTCCTTTATTTATGGTGTAAGTTTCGAACAAGAAGCAATAAACAACGCCCAAAATTCCTGAAGGAAAGACCATGAACACAGCTTCCAAAATACACAACAAACAACAACAAACCCCTTAATAAACGATTAATTCTAATTACTCTATCGACACAATCATGATTAAAAACTGCGACTTGAAGCGTATTGTATTGCTTAAAAAACGGTGCACACTTTGCAAGGTATTTCTGTGGATCAAGTTCTTTCATTAATAGTTCAACTTTTCTTAGATCTTTTTTGTGTCAACATGAGGAAAGAGTTGGCGATTGTAGTTGCTGCCCTCATGCTGATGCAGCTTGTAACGCATACGAATAGCTGCGGGCCCGTGTGCATTAAATATCAAAAGGTAAGAAAGCAAAACTAAGTCAGTATAGTGTAGAATGAGGTTTAAATTTAGTATCGTTTCTGAATATCACCCCCTTGAAAGAAACATTTTTGCGGCGATCGGTTAGTTAGGACTAAATGTGTACTTGACCGAGTGTGCACCATATCTTAAAAAGTTCCCCCGTTCGATTAAGCGCGTTCCTTAAACTCGAAATCTGAAATAAACGCCTCTCCTCGAATAAGCACCCCTCCTCGATCAAGGGCCTCTTCTTCTTGCGAAACAAGAGGTAGGGCTACTCTAGGTTGCCATTACATTAGTTTAAATAATTTGAGTTAAAAAAGGAAATAGGTATCTTCTCTTGCAATTCATAGTTTGTAATCGATACATGTGAGAACAACCCTAGGAACAACCTTACTGAACCACGTTCCAAAAACAGAATATTGTAAAGGGTCTTTCTCAAATAGAGGGGGGATGCTGTGGAAATCATTGTAAAGAAGTTTTGTAAACTTATAAAATAAAACAAACACTCAATCAATCTCTCCCTTTTCACTTTTTTTTGCATGCAGGTAGTGATACAAGATAACAACGGCAATGTGTGCAAACTTATTAAAGTGGTGCAGATTAAACTACAAATATTTCCAATTGGCAAGAAGAGGCGACGACGTGACGTCGTATCTGCCCCTTCTCCATCGTCGACGACCGTGCCTACGGTTTCCTCAACGACGGCCACGCCTTCTTGTCCTCCACCAACTGAGGCTCCTCCGCCGTGCTTGCATATAAATGGAACTGATATTTTCACACAGAACAACTTCAACCATCTGGACAGCAACGGTAAGGTGGACAACTATACCAAGCACTGTCGTTAACCCCCGAATCGCTACAAATGTACTGGCAATTATTGATACACTGCTCAAAAACAACCAATGCTTCCCTCTACTTCTCCGCGGCCCTGCGTCAGGTCTCTCTCGACCTTCCGCGTCTCCTCTCTCCCTCCTCAACCTAGGTTAATTTCTTCTTGGTGTGTTCGTTACCGCCGATTGTTAATCGTGCGAACCGATAAAATTTAAAAGTATTCGCTAGTTCTGTAAACATTATAAAATGCATGAAAACGTTCTCCACCCTCCAAAGTTGCGTTTTGCAGCATTTTGCGAAAAGTATACCGCGGTTTGGCGTCAAACTCCTGCCATATAAATTTCAAGGTACTGCAAAATGTTTGCATCGATTTTTGTTGCTGTGCCGTGCTGTGAGCTGGAGAATTCTTCTTGGGATTGTAAGCTACTCCGCGACTGAAGGCAGGCGAGCAGTTTTGTTTATATAATTTTGAATACGAAATAAGCATGTGCGTCATTCACTCTTACATTCAAGAGAATGTAAGAGTTGAGTTTACATGACCTTAGTATTTCCGGACTTCTGCACGAACGATTTTTCTGAAACTTGGCTATGGTGTGTATTAGGTGAATATAAGCTGATTCCAGAAATTTAGCAAAAATTTATCGGCAAAATTTTGTACTGGAAGCGATTTTGTCCAAAAAGTGGGGTCCAGTTAAACGCCAGTAACATTGAAAATATTTTTCACCGGTGAAATCAAATTAAATGATATTATTACTGAATGATAGGCGAAAGTTTTCCCAAAGTTTCATAGCCATCGCGTCAAAGCCGAAAAAGTTATAACGCAAAGTTTGACATCGAAGAGTGCGCCTGGAATAACTACGGAGCCACCTTAAACCTTGGTTGTATCTTTTCGTAGTTTAACTCTTTTAACGTTGCTTCTATTTTTACTTCCCAATAGGGGATGGTTTCATATCTTTTGCAGAATTCAGCCAAGTGAGCCAAGTTGAGCTTATAAGTAAGTATTAAGTTAGATCGTAATTTATTTTCACCTTCTCTTTTACTGCCCTTTTTGTGCTTTTTTCATTTATTTAATGCATAAAGGAAATGAATCAACGAGCAACATATTGGAAAGAAATGGTAAAAAAAATTCTAGAAATAAGCCTTAGTGAGGATAACTTACTGGGCATTCCGCGCACTGATGTGAATTTTAAGGTTTCCAATCAGGCCCTTACTTTATTCATCTTTCTGGTAGTAATTTCCTGTTTGCTTTATGTTTGTTTTGCAGTGGACTGATATGGCGTAATATGAGGCTTTGTCGGCGGAGATGTCTTTTTTTGCGGCGGCTACAGATTTTGGATTTTGTCAACATATAATCGCAACTTTTTTTCTCATTTTTTAATATTACTTATAAACTAAAAAAGTAAAAAAATAAGATAACAATGAATAAGTCCAAGCTTATAACCGCTATTTCATAACAACGTTTTTGGTATTACTTAGTTTACTGATTGGGTATTCAATCCACATACCAATAAAACTGCTACTGTTGAAAATATTTGTTTGTCATCTGTCTGTGGCATCCATTAATTTCTACATCATTATCCTGTCTGTCGGAGTACGTATGGATGAGATGCCAATATTTATAGACGGTTTTTTAGAAGACGAATTCATGAACTTGAAACAGTTTCCCAGTTTGGGAGCTCTAAGGTCAAACTCATCTGATTAAAATTATTTCTTTTTTGCTTAAAAATGCAGGCCTTCCGCCTTCATTTCCTAAAAACGCTTGGCCCCGGTTCCTGTACAGCCGATTAAATAACCCAAGATTAGCGGTTATTCCGCGATTATTTTTTTTTTTTTAATTTTTTTTTATTCCAAAGATAACTAATCTAGGGGTTACAGGGTGTTCCTTAAAACATATTCAACCCTCGATTGACTATCGGAAGAAAATGGCTGTGCACTAGGGGTGGAAAGGGATAAAAGAAAAGTACGGCCCCAGCAAAAATAAATAAATAAATAAAAAATAAAAATTACTTGTTGAAACTTTTGTAGAAACAGAAAGACAAAAAAACACAATTTTTCCTTAACGATATTTTCGGCGTTCAGATATTTATAAGAAGCATTTAAAAAGCTAAAATAAAAGTTAGAGTAATGATCAAATATAATTTCAGTGTATAATCTGTACAATTGGTTTTAGAATAAACGCCGGGCAAAGCTCACTAGATCATGCATCGAACGGAAGATCAATTGAGCTCTTAAAACGGTGTAAATTAAAAATTTCTCTATTCTATGCCGAGAAGGGCATGAAATTGAGATTTCATGAATCGTCGCTGAAAATTCCATTTGAGCTCGAATAAAAGTTTATAAAGTTCTTTAACCATTGTGCACATGACGGGCTAATACCAAAAAATATGATTAATTTGAAGGAAAATAAACAAAGTTAGTCTAAAGGAAAATATATTACAAAGAACGAAAGGCATTAAATTAAGCAAAGAAGACTACACTGAATGCGGAGATTGACTGTAAGTTAGTTTAGTTCAGCTGAATAAAATGATCAACTTTTGAAGAACAAACAAGTTCGATATAAAACTAAACTCTGACAAGATTTCGTCCATAAAATCAAATGAACACTCTTTTTTAAAGCAAAGTTGTTTGTTTTTACATAACAGCGGTAAGTGAGCGAGATTTGTACCTCTGAGAATGAAAATGTTGAAAGTTTCTTTATTTTTGCGCTTGTCTCTGCGGACAGCGGTCCATCCGTGTCATGAGAACTCATAAAACCGCGGTAAAACTGGACGCGGGGCGCACATCCCCGAGAGCCGGAAAAATGAAATCTGTTTTGGAAAAGTTGTTACTAAGGTAGCCTGAATTGCTTTTCTATCTTCACCGGTCAAATCAGTATAACAAAATCACCAAACTATAAGTCGGCCATTTTGTTTTTTGTTTGTGAGCTTTCTCCCCCGACTAGTGAGTTAGTCCACCTGGCTACAATGAGTGACGAAAGTCTTGACACATAGTCATTTTTAATCCCCCCCCCCCCCCTTTTTTTAAACTTTTGATTTTGAGCCCTTACAAAATCTACTCCCTCCCCCCCCCCCCCCCCCATCCAATGTTGTAGTCTGTTTCTAGAGGTTTTTCTGTGCAATCATACAACATTGGATGGCGGGAGAGGGGATTTCTTTGGACGTAAATTCAATTTTAGATTAGAAGGGTGAAATAGTGAAAATTTCGTGATTGTGTAAGCTCCCCAAAAACCGTTTGAATTATCGTGAGTTCTTTTTAGAAACATTAATTAAGCCATTTAACAATATAAGAGGAGTGTAACTCAGTTCGATTACCGAGTTTTCTTTCGTTAAAAAAAGGTGCCATAAGAAAAGTTAGTAAAACAGGACAGTTTGATTCCCATTGATAACGTCAACTTTGCCATTTCAAGAAGCTATTTAGTTATCTATTTGAAGACAACAAGGCAACAAGGTACAACCGATACAGTTGAATGGTTAAATCCAAAAGATTTTTTGAACAATTATCTTAGTTTCTTATATGTAAGCACTGACAGGCACATTAAAATTCTTTTTTTAAGGATTGAGGTTCTTTTCACATTAACTGTTTACGTACACAAAAGAGGTTTAACATATCAAGAAAATATCGGATAAATGAATGAGGTCTTGAAAAATTATCGCTTGACGGAAAGGGGTTGTATGTTTTGGTTTGTTTTGTTTCTAGTCAGAGACGTCTAAGCATTATTTCTAAGCCGGATAAAGTAAATTTTTGGCTTGTACTAAAACTTTTTAGTCATAAAAGACTACGATGACACTCAGTAAGAACAAATGTTAAGGTAAGTGAGTTTCTTATGTCAAGTATCTTAATTACAAAATAAATAAATAAATAAATAAATAAATAAAGTGTCTTTATTTCAGTTGATAAAATACATATCAAAATATTAAAAAAAAGAGCTAAATAGTTTTACGTAACATTTTGCTCATAATTTGGAAGTTTCAAAAAGCTTCCTAGATGTCTAAATGTCGACAATTATTTCTAAATCTTATAACACGCTCTCTTAACGGACACTCTCGTAAGCGGACAGCTCTACTTACGGCCGCCTTGTTTGAAACCCCGTTGTAACTCCCATACAAACTCTGTATTTTTACATTCTCGTAGGCAGACATTCCCGTAAGCAGCCGCGGACACTTTCAGAGATTACGACTTAGACTTTTTATTTGTTTTTATGCTCCCGTAAGCGGACACCCCAAAGAAGACAAAGGAAATCCTGTTAACAACTTCTGCATTTTGTTTTTATCAATCAACTTCACATCGCCTTGTAGCAATGATTTTACAATAATTACAGTACCATATTTCAGTGCTTGTTTTGTCGTTATCCACGTCCGCCCGGTTATCGTTAGCTTGGCAAGCTCCCGTAAGCGGCCATATATCCCCTACACCTCTAGTGGCCGCTTACGAGAACCATTTTCGTAAGCGGCCAGCTCCAGTTACGGACACTTTTTCGCGCCCCGAGGGCGTCCGCTTACGAGAGCTTCGACTGTATAAGAAGGAACAGAATGAACAGGCCCGCTTTCACAGGACTGCAAAAATATCAAAAACATGAGATCGTTCCATTCAACAGTTACCAGAACGTTATTGAAAAACATTAAAACTGAATCAAATTGGTCGCGATGAAAGTTTTCTTGATTTTTGATACGCTGAGTCCTTGTACGCGCTTTAATTGTACTGTTAGTTTGATGTGCTTTATACTGCTAGTTTGATGTGCTTGTACATTCTTTACCGTGACATTTTGCCTTTTTCCTTTTCTTTCTTTTGACTTTTGTAGCTTTAAAAGAACTTTTAGATTTTTTGTCGGGTCGAATCGTAGATTTTGTGTGTGGAGCTGAACGTGTGTTTAATTCCTTCAGCCGCTGTGATTGGTTTACCGCGTCATCCGATGAACTTAATGAGAATAAGATATTTGATCACGAAATATAAAATAGATTCCTCTTTCTTTAACGAACGTTTTCGATAGCAATTTCATAAAAGCAATAAACCGCACTTTCTAGGGCTTTACTGGCGTGATAAAACCACGCGGGATGGTATATTGCTTAATGGAGGCGCTATAAATATCTGGCTAAGAAAAGCAGCGGGAAATAAGGCAATAAAAAGTCTTTGCCCCGACAGTATCTAGAATACTTTCAAAGGTCTATAAGGAACGTTTAATAGTCATTTTTAGAATAATTAAAGCATTGTACTTCTTTCTTTTGTACTTTGTTGTTTTTTATTTTTATTTTTTTTTTCATAAAGCTTTACATAAAAGGAACAACGAAGAGCAGAAATTACGGAAAAAATAATTTAAAGATAAAAACGGAAATTTCAGAGTCAAGTCTACAAAACATACAATTTACAATAAATATAGGGTTTACAAATTACTGTAAGTTACAAAAGCACGGGTAATAAATATCGTCACGAGTCAGCTGATAGAAAGAGAACTTATTCATACAATCCTTCTTATACTTGTGGTTAATTTAATTCAGCTATTTGTTGCTCTAAACGGTTTTCCCGTAAGATAAAAAAAAAGGAAAAGTACAAAAAACATGTTTACATTCGATGTCTCAAAATATCAAAATCAAGCCCCAAATAAAGCTGTTGAAAATTAGGCCTGTGGTATTAAGTTTTCCTATGACCCGAAGGTTTTGGTGAAAGGCCTCAAACTGCAAAACCGTTGCATTGTTTCGTGTAGACTCCAATTTTTGTAAGATGACTTAATGGTAAAACGATCTCTTGACGTAAGAACACATTAAATATTTGCGCATTTACGTATTCAATGCGCTTTACATTAAATACTTCAAACCAAGCTGTTCAAACCTGCTGTTCAAAGCAAACAGCATTAATTAGTCATCTCGCTAATTATGTTCCTGTGAAAAGGAAAACATATAAACTGTCTTGAAAAATCTTGTCACTGGCTTATTCAGGGGCGCTTTTCATCAGTTCCATTTATGATAGAGAAAACCTGTTGTTGAGGTGGGAAATCAAAATATGGCGCAGTCCTTTTCAATATAATTTTTTATTTGAAAAGTAAAGGCATTCCTCTTTTGTCGTTTTTACCGGAATTACCTGAATCTATTACCTTTTTGCATTTACGACCACCAAGATACATGAACATTTTTCGATGGTAAGACCCGTTCTATTGTATTTCTGACTGTCGAAAACCCCAATTTTCTATACAAATAGTAAGCGCCCCAGTTTCGTTTTCTTGTTAGAGGTTTTGCTTTTTCCCGATCCCTTTGGTGGAAATCGGTTGCTTCTTTTAATTTGGCAAGCGCCACGCTCTCCATTCTGAGAATGGAAGGGAACCATTGGCAAGAAATTCGCCTTTTTGATATATCGCAGCTGAAGTCCAGCGTTTCCTCCATCTACAACTTTAGACACTGAAATTTGATATCCAGTGCTATATTTTAGTATATTCTTGTTCACAACTAAGATATTGGTCTGAGTAAAATGAAACATTACAGGTTATCAAGCTGTCAAATAAGGCAGATTTAATGGAGAACTCAACTCATTTCAGTGACAAGCCACATTAAGATATTAGATAACAATACAGAAATTCAATATATATCACCTAAAAATGATCTCCTTGCATAAGAAGCGTTAAATGTTCAAACCAAGCTGTTCATCGAACCACTTAACTTTATTTGTTTTAATTCCATTTCCATCATTTGGTGTTAACGGCCTTGGGTTGCGTGAATTTGATCTGTTTGTGTAACAAAGCAAGTGTTAATTTTAATAACTTCAAACCAACCTGCTTGGTCTATTTCTTTGTTGCTCCATTTCGTCATTTCTGACCATGCGATGGAACTCTCGACTTTTCCCTTTAGACAGGTTTGGACATAATTTTTCCTACGTAAATTTATATGAATGATTTACGGAAAGATAAAGGAAGATTTATAAAGGGAACTTGACAGTCCATTTGAAATGGGCTATTTACATACGAAGCCAAATAGGCCGATATGTGAAACATACAGCTGATATGATAACAATAGCGTATTTATGACGCACTTGTAAACAGGTACTTAATGGCTCTAACGAAAATGGAATGGATTAACGACAATAGTTAATTCCCCACTTTTGGAAGGTGAATTGCCTAAAACGCTTTTTATTAACGAAGACTCCAGTCTAGAGTCATCAAATCATGGTTTCCGAGCTCTGTAATCTAAAGTTGGACGAATACATAGCACTTGTTCATTTTCACGGAACATTCATGTTAGTCTTTTGTGTTTTAAACTTGACATTTTCTGTGGTGACAACCTTTGGAAATCTCCTTGTCATTCGCGCGCTGTGGAAGGCTTCCTCCATATCCGCCACCTTGAAGAACTTGTTCCTGAGTCTTGCTGTTTCTGACCTTGCTGTGGGATCGATACCGCAACTAATGCTAGGGGTGGATATCGCAGTTATTTTACAGAGGGAAGCAAGTGAAAACTACAACCTTGACATCTTTTGTCCAGCGGTTATAACCACTTATCTGTTCTTTTTATTTTTTCTGGGTTCAGCATCGTTCCTGACTATAACCGCAATCGCTGTCGATAGATTTTTGGCCATCTCTCTGCATCTAAGGTATAAAGAACTAGTAACTTCAAAGCGTGTGTTTGTAGCACTGATAGTTTTATGGCTAACAAGCGCCATCGGTGCCGCTATATTCATCTCATTTCCCATCTACAATCTGATAGTTGTAGTGGTTATTGAATTATATGGACTTTTCTTGACAACTGTGGTGTATTGTCGCGTTTACAGAGTCGCAAGATATCATCACAATCAAATAATAAGCCAGTGTCAGTTACAGAATGCTCAAGCAATGGAGTTACTCCGACAGAAGAAGTCTGCGATAAATGCAATGTTTGTTTATGTTGTTTTCATTGCTTGTTACCTTCCAAATTTATGCTCTTCGATTTTAATGCTTGCTGACACATCTCGAAGGTCTTTTATGGTAGCTAATCATGTGACACTGTTCATGGTTCTCTTCAATTCCTCGTTAAACCCAATTCTGTACTGCTGGCGATATCGTGAGGTTCGTCATAATCGTGAAAAGCACTGTTAGGAAAATACTTCGCATCAACGCCACCGGCTGATTATCCATACTTTGTTTATATGGTATCGCTGAGCACAATGAGTTGACAAAATATTTTAAGAGAAACGTATTCTAATATGCCTTTGACTTGTTTTAAACCATAAGTTTCCGCTCACGTTTTATAAACAACATATAACAGGGCTCTCATGACCTGTAGCTGTAATTCAACCTTTTCCGTTTAAACAAAGAAATAAAACGGGAATCTTTTATGTGAGAAAGGAGTTTGTAGTGTCAGTTTTTGTTCAAATCGTATCTCTGTTACGGTAAGTATAGAATTTTTTTTTCAATTTCTCCTACTATCTTTACAATGTTGGGCTTTCTTGAATTCTGTCCAAATGTTTAACAATCAATTTTGACGATTTTCCGACCTTTTTTGGACAAGCAAAAAGAAACGAAATTCGAGATGGCAGATGCAAAATGGCAGGCCCCTGATTAATTTATGTTTTCAGTTCCTCGTCAAAGGCGCTTTACGTCCTATTCAAGTTTTTTTCCATGCTTTTTGTATTTATTTTAACCATTGCGTGATTACTTAAGGAGATCTGGCACAGGGCATCCAGAATGATCTAGTAGAAAATAGAGTTAAGTGCTGAAGCACCAGTAAAGTGTTTTTTTTTTTGTAGTCTATTACTGTTCTATTTAAGTCAACGCAGTGGATTATTTGTCCCAGTCTGTTCCATTTGATGTTCACCACGCTTCATCTCTGGATTTCGAGGATAGAAGAGAACTATTCACAAGAAATTCGCCGCTTTTTGACATGTCGCAGCTCTGGTCCAGCGTTCCCATTTAACACTCCAGTACTGAATTTAGGTATCGAGTGATTTCAAATTAAATTAAATAGAATTCAAATTTAAAATATAGTATATTTTAGCATATTTTTTCCACAACTAAGATATTGGTCCAAGTAAAATACAACATAACATGTTGCCATGATTGATGTCAAACGAGGCAGTTTTAATGGAGGACTCAATCCATTTCAGTGACAAGCACGTGCACGTGATAGAGGAGAAAAAGAAAAGAAGATAGCAAACCATACATTAAATATCACTTAATTACATCGTGATATCTGAGTGTAGAAAGCGTTAAATAATGGACATGTTAAAATATCACGTCAGAACGAGCAGTTCATTGGACCGTTTTAATTGCTGGACTTTTTGTTGTCCCATTTCGAACCATGTGATAATACTCCCGATCTTTTTTTATTTGATCATATCCTCACGTGAAAATAATACATAAATAATTTTGAGCTGTTCGGTTAATGAGCATCACACCATCTGAAATGGGTAATTAACATAGGAAGTCAAATATGCCTATATATTAAACAAACATCTGATGTATAACAACAAGATTATAAATTTGACAGTTGTTAGCAGGTACTTAATGATGGTTCTGACGAAAATTGAATAGATTAACTGACTCACTCACTCGCTCAATCATTCTCGTTGTGCCCTGTAACACATAAGGCATCTACAAGGTACTGCCAAGCTGCTCTGTCCTGGACTGATCTTATGATGCTCTCCCATCCAATAACAGCCCTCGTCATCTCTTCCCGTTATGTTGTTCTTGGTCACCTCCTTTAATTCCTTCGTCCCTCTGGAGTCCATGTCAGGGCCATTCTTGCATGTGCTGTAGGATCTTTTCGTAATGCGCGCATGTCCAAGCCATTTTCACCTTATTTGCCGAAGAATGGTGTCCGTAGTTACTTGCCCTGTGGCTTGCAATTATGGGAGTCTGGCGTTAAAAATTTTATTGTGCCAGAAAACTCGCATGATTCTCCTGAGACCGGTTGTATGAAAGGTAGCAAGACTGCGGTTATCCTTGTCATTTTCCAGCACTGTGATCCGCAAAGTAGAACCGATAGAACATTAGTTTGTACAGTCTAAGTTTGGTCTTATGGTTGTAGGTACTGGATTTCCAGATTGGTCTTATGACACGAGCGACTATACAGTCTTGCTTCCCAACGCGACACAATGCCCTGTTCTGTCCCACTGTGCAGGTTGAAAACGCTTCCTAGGTTGGTAAACTTGTCCACATGCTCCAATGCTTGGATGTTTATCAGGATGAATTCCTTGTCAGGACTGTTAGACATAACTGTTGTTTTCCCCATGTAACCTTGAACTTTTCTGTTGCATTTGAGTCCGTGTGTGGGAGGGCAAAGCTAGGTCATCAGCAAATGCCAAGCCTAGGTTCCTGTTTCGTGCAGAGCGTCGACCTGATGCCAATGCGTTGTTGCTCTGTGACATTCTTCATAAGCCAGACTATGATTATGATAAACAGGAAGGCAGACATCACGCGTCCCTGGCGCTTTAGATTAACAACAATAATTACTAATTGACTACTACTTGAAGACCTTGGCGAAGGAAGCCAAATAGGACTATAGATAATTATTAAACAAACAGCTGATGAATGTCAATAAGTTTATATCTTAATGAGACAGTTATGAGCAGGTACTTAATTGTTCTGACGAAAATGGAATAGATTAACTATAATAATTAATTTGCCACCACTTGAAGACGTTGGCGAATAGCCTAAAACGCACCTTGTTGAAGAAGGCACCTACCTGGAGGCATCGAATCATGGTTTCCCAGCTCTGCAGTCTAAAGTTGAACGAATATATAACACTTGTTCATTTTTACGGAACATTCATGCTAGTCTCTTGTGTATTAAACTTGACATTTTCTGTCGTGGGAGCTCTTGGAAATCTCCTTGCCATTCGCGCGCTGTGGAAGGCTTCGTCCCTATCCGCCACCTTGAAAAACTTGTTCCTGAGTCTTGCTGTTTCTGACCTTGCTGTGGCATCGATTCCACAATTTATGCTTGGTGTGAATATTGCATTGATTTTACAGAAGGAAGCAAGTGAAAGCAACAACTTTGACATCTTCTGTCCAAAGGTTTTAACCACCTATCTCTTCTTTTTCTTTTTTCTGGCTTCAGCATCGTTTCTGACTATAACCGCAATCGCTGTCGATAGATTTCTGGCCATCTCTCTACATCTCAGGTATCAAGAACTCGTCACTCCGAAGCGTGTTATTATAGCCCTATTGGGTTTGTGGCTAACAAGCGCCATCGCTGCCTCTATATTCATCTCAATTCCCAACCATAATCTGATGGTGGTTGTGATAATTGAGTTATATGGACTCTTCGTGACAACTGTGGTGTATAGTCGTATTTATAGAGTTTCGAGACATCATCAGAATCAAATACTGAGCCAGTGTCAGCTGCACAATAATCAGGCAATGGTGGTACTCCGAGAAAAGAAGTCTGCCATAAATGCATTGTTTGTTTATGTTTTCTTCATTGCTTGTTACGTTCCAAGTTTATGCTGTGCGATTTTAATGCTAGCTAACACATCTGGAATGTCTATTATGGTAGCTAATCATGTGACAGTGTCCCTGGTTCTCTTGAATTCCTCGTTGAACCCATTTCTTTATTGCTGGCGATACCGCGAGATTCGCCAAATCGTGAAAAGCACAGTAAAGAAAATACTTCGCATTACCGATACTGCGTGATTTTCACAGAGAAAAGATATATACTTTACCACACGGCTGCGGAACAATGCATTGATAAAATATCGTAAGAGAAATTTTAACCTTTTTTAAACTACCTCGACTTATTACTAGCATGATTTTTATATTATAATTTAACCTCTCGTGTGCAAACAGATAACTACAACGGTATTCCTTCCTGTGAGAAAGTGATGTGTATAGTGTCAATGTTTTGGTCACGTCCCATCTCTTCCAAGGTTATTAGGAGATTTTTAAAGTTTTGTCATTTTTCTGTTTTTTTTGTTTTAATTGTTGTTTATAATGTTTACATTAGAGACATTCAGTAGAAATCAATTTTGGCGATTTTGAGTCGTTTTCGTGGAAAAGGAAAGGAAATAGAACATGGCAGATTGAAATTAGCGGATTTGTGCAGAATAAATGTTTGCAATTTTGCGTCATATGACATCCTAACTGACGTTTGGCCACCGCTTAAATAAGCATCTTTAGCTATACGCATTATGTGCCACGCAAGTTTAATTACCATACCGTAAGCACTTAAGAATGTCAGGTACAACAGATCTGAAAAGGCCAGGCTAGTTAAAACCACTAGATCATTTTAAATTAACCCAGTAAATTGATTATTATAAGAACTTCCTTAAAATTCCCGGTGTAAACATTCGGTATAATTCATGGCCTAATTTGTTAAGTGGGGCGAGGAGTCCGAAAAGTAATATAGGCTGGCCTTCTATCAAAATCCTCTGACCCACCCTAGACAATAAATAACGACCGGTTCCTAAAACGTATGAAAAGAACGAACACACTTATTCCTCTCATGCTGTTCTCACATGCACTAGTAATAAGCATTAACGCAAAAAGAGCAAACATTTATGTTTTCTTGTACCCATGCCTATATTTATGTTTAATGGGGATCTGAATGGGAGGTTTAGTGTTAACCCTCGGAGGTACAAGCAAACTCACACCCCCACCATCATACAAGGGGGGGGGGGGTGGATGGAACCCCTCCCCCGGAGTTTTCGTTATATTAAGGCGTAGCGAGATTATTTTACACTGATAAGAAAGCCCTTAGCTTACTCTGCAAGACGACATAATTTAAATCGGCTGTGACGTCATGTGACGTCACGTGACGTCATGTGACGTCACATGACGTCATTTGAGCCGCCATCTTGGATCCGCCATCTTGGATTTCAACATTTTCTTAGAAATTCACAAAATAACGGAAATTGACGCAAAATCAAGCCAGAATGCTTATGGAATGTAAAAATAAACAAATCTTGCACTTCAAAAAACTGGAAAAAATAAAGAAAAATGTTAAAAATGACGATTTTTGGCAAGACAAATATTATGAACAAATGGTTGACATATCAAAATTTCCGTAAAAGATGAATGAACAGCTACTGAAGGTTTCAGCATTATAGATTAAATCGTCTTTTCATAATTTGGAAAAAAACCTTATGGGGGGGGGGTACGTCCGAGGGTTAAGTATTATTTGACCATAATTTTTGTGTTTTGCTGCAGCCGCAATGGCTGCAAGCAAAACACATTGAGAGCTGAAGTTTGTGCCGTAAGGACCGTAAGGTGTAAGGTGTAAGTGCCGTAACAGAGGAGAAATCTGAACTACCGATGTCAATCAAATCCATGAACAAACAAAATCGAAACCAATGAACCGTAGCGCTGATCGCATTCGAAGTTACGGGCCAAAGTATTCGAACGCAAACCACGTTGGACACGTTGGAAAACAGAAAACCGATTTAAAAGTATATCGCATTGGGAAAGAAAACAAACTGTGGCGCGACCACTCCAGTTTTATGAGAAAATTATTCTGCAGTTTTCATCATTTACGAAAAGAGCGAAGACTTGGAACCTCGCCGAAGGTCATAAATATTTTCTCCAAAGGACCGGTTAGTGCACAGTTTGTAAACTTTCGCTTTGAAAATAAACTTACCCTCACCTTGTCTACACTGTCTACAGCATACTAGTACTGTATTAACTCTGAACTTCATATTTTAAAATAAAATGTATGAACGTGTAACTTGTCACGCAAAGACAGCTGGAAAGGAATATATACCATGCTGGTAGGCTGCACCGCTAATTGTAGCTGTATTCGAGCTATATAAAAGACAGCTAGAAACGAATTTATACTAGTAACATCACAATGGGAAAGAAACTTATTCAGTGGTGCACACCGTCGAAAACAAAGAAATATTAAAGGAAGTTCTCATTCACCAGATTCACTGCATCAGATGCAACATTCGTCAGTTCGTGTTTAAATGCGTGGCGACCAGTTTGTTTACTAGTTATTAAAAAATAATACGGTCTTCATTTAATAAACAGTTCATCCTTAAATTTCAGCTTTTCTACGACTGACAGGTAGGTACTATAGTATAAGCCCCGCTAAAATAGCTGGAAAGGGAAAGTTTTTTGAAAAATGAATTTTTGACTGCCAGACGCGCTGGCGCCACATGTTTATTTTGTGAAGATTAATTAAACGCCGTGAAAAATAGAATTTGATGTCCAGCGAGCCACTGCATCTTCGGCTACGCAGTCCTCAGTGAATCCTCCAACTTCACAAATTTCTAAAACTTTAAGAAAACGAACTTTCGCAGAATCAAAAATTGGTCCTTATCGATCTTCCGATCTTGTTGTGAAGACACTGAAATTCGACGAGTGTTCATGCGTGAAGGGATGACTGACGAATGATAATAATTATTTGTAAACTTTCGCTTTCAAAATGAACTTTGCGTTACGTTCAACGCCGTCTTTCTGTTGTTGTACGCCGGTGCGCGTGCGATTATTTATAATTTCTGAATTTTGCATATTTAACTCAGGGTGACACAACAAGTTTGTTAAGAGTTAGTTGTTCCAGTGTTTAATTTGGGTGAAAGTGGTTAAAGAACCACTGTCTTGTCACTAATAAATATATCACATTGAGTTCTTATAAGGTCAATAGATTCTGTCTTTTTCGTTGTTGTTAAAACGCTACCATTGTGACAATGATTCCAAATACACTGAACTAACGGTAACCAGTGAGATAACGCCACTAAAAGAATCACATTGAGTTCATTGAGATTTTTTTATAATGTTAAGAGTTACTGTTTTTTATCAAAGAGACAATCATGTCAGACATTACGTTAACTTACTAGTAATTAAATTATGTTTGCTGTCTTTGATTTCAACATAACATTGATCAGTAAAATTATCAGGATTGAATTAACACAAAGTGACTACAATATAGTGCAATTATTAACCTGCACACAAGTGACAGACAATAAAAGACGTTGGATTTCAATCTCGACTCACTTGTCTTTCATCAACATGTTCCCTAAGACTTTGCTCTAGCAGCAAAACACATGGACCCATTGGGGCCCTATTTTTAGTGTTTGTTGTTGCATTGGCGATTTTTTAATGTTTAATTACTCCGGGTTTAGAGGGTTTTTCTTGAAAAACCCATACTTTTTTAGCATTATAAATTCTAATTCTTGTAAAATCACTTATAAGCGTAGAGAAAATTTTCGGATTTCTCTTTAAAAATCTTCGGTAGTCTTCGGACATCTTCTGTAGTCCTCGAAAATCTTCTCAAATGATCGGAAATTGTTGGAAAATGGCCGAAAACTTCTTGATATACTAAACAAAAATAATATTGGCTTAATTAAAAACACCCAAAGAATAGGCTTCTTTCGATAAAATTATTAACATTTAGCTTGGTAGCAAAGCCTAGAGGACACACACGAAAGAAATGAATAAACATGCTTGTAAAATGTCTTTTGTTTGTGTCCTCTAGGCCTCGCTACCAAGCTGAATTTTAATAATAAAAGAAGCCCTTTTTAAAAGAAGCCTATTGCAATATTTGAGCTCCCCGGCTGTTCTCTTTGACGAGTCCATGGTATATGAGAGCTCATATACCATTGCCTTTTAACTAATCAAAACTCAGGATTTGGAATATATATACCATTATTGCTAGTTTTTAATAATTGTGCATATCCCCAGTGAAAACTAGCCTTAGGTGAAGTCAAGAAGACTGTTTTATGTTATAGTATTAACTTCGATTCAAAAGAAATGTACACTCCAGTTGCTGAGACAAGATTATTTAATCAAGTTCAAGTGAAGCTTTTACATTAATTTCGCTTCTTTAGCTAGTGATATCCTATCATATGTTTCTTATAGCCTTGATTGTGACACCGATAATGGCCAGGGATGCCGTCAAAGCGGCCAAAGCAGCAATTAACGGTATGTTCACTCCAACTGAAAAGAAACAAAATTCAACTATTTACACTGCTTAGCACGTCCAAAATTATGTCAGTTTCATTTTGGTACGGTATGATATGTGGTAAAAAAAACTTCACAATAGGACATTTCCGAGTTACCCTTTGCCTCTATTTCAAAACGAGTTTACGTGCGAAACTATTCATAGGAAATGAGTTTCATCTACAGGTCCAATTTTTATGCAAATCAAACTCATTCTCATATGAATGGTTTCGCACATAGACTCGTTTTAAAACAGAGGCAAAAGGTAACTCGGAGATGGCCTATCTGTCAAACCCTAGTGATAACACATGACTGGAGTTTTAGCTGAATCTTTGCACCGCTTTTTAAAATCCTGAGTCACATCCTGTCGCACCCGCTCCATGTTTCAATTTTTTACCGCAAATCTAATAAAGATCGAGCCTATCCTAATATCCAACATATATACACGCTAAAATCAGACACAAATTGATTTTACTACTCTCTACTACTCTGATAAAAACCCCAAACTCGTTTCCAATAAAGATTTCATTATCAATTAAGGACTTATTTTCTGTGCTCCAAAACTGGCAAAGTTGCTAATTTTGCCAGTAGTTCTTTTGTTTTTCGAATAAAAGTCACAAAAATTAGCGACCTTTAGATTTGACTACGAGTAGGAGATCGAGTACAAGTAGGACTTTATAAATAAATTTCGAGGCATTTGTATCCGCCAAACTATAACTCTTTCCTGTTACTGTCTAACACATAAATAAACGTTAGGGATAACTCTGGCTTGATAATTCATTATATGAGGCACACGAATTTGGTTTGAAAACCCTTACTTGTACTCAATCTCGAACTCGTAGTCCAATCTAAAGGTCACTATTGTGCTCGTTTTGACGACCTGTGTCAAAAATTGTGCTTCTCAATCTGTCAAAGCCAAGAATAAATAATTCATTCACCTGTAGTCTCAGATTTTCTGGAAGGCAGATTTTTATTTCCCCGTTTGTATTCTTCTGTGTTATCAAGAGTCATCGGTCCTTGTGCAAGGGAATACACCTTGTATTCTCCGAGTTCTCGTCTTACTCGGCCATTGGACTGGGACTGGCAACCCCTGGCGCACCTGGACCGGGTGTTGGACGCATTGCAGATAATTACGTGACAGTGAATGAAGACGAACGGCTGATTCAGAAATTCAAAGGCTTCCAGTCTGAAGCGATAGTAGCCAGTGGGAGAGTGTAAAATCTTCACTGTGTCATCAACAGCGCAACTGTTGAAATACGATAAGAAAATTCGGTGCAACAGACAAAGTATTTGATCTATCCGAAGAAAATTCCCCACATCAGAAATCAAGAGCAATAGGAGATGACTCAAATTCTTAATTACATTCAAGCCTTTGCACGGAGGCACAAAACTTGGGTATAAATAACCCCGGCTTTTGTATAAATCATATTAATTTAATACATATAATAATTTCATAACAGGCTTTATTACTGTATTTAGCAAGAGAATTACAACAGTATTACAAAAGAAATATACAAATACATATATACAAAAATACGATACATTATGATAGGAAAACTACATTCAAACTGACTCACTGTAAAGCTAATGCCTAAGAGTAATGACGGAATCTATGTAATCCACGAACATCTGGCTTTGGACTTCAAAAGCTCTAACCATTGGTACACTGTACTAACTAAAGATAAATTCTCAATTAGGGCCAAACTCCTCCAAAAGGGGAAAGAGATCATCTCGTTTCTGAACTATGAAGCGACTAGGAGAATTTTAACAGACCCTTCCCCCCTCTTACCACTCTCAAGGGGATGCTAGTCTATGGCAGGGTCACACTTCAGCATAGTACCTATTAAATTTAACACGTGTATGGAGAAGAGAACTGCGAGAGTTAATTGCCTTGCCAAAGGACACTGCGCCTTATAACCCTTGCCAAACCTCAAACTGGGACCCCGAGATCCGGAGGACAGCGCACCAAACCAATAGCCACCATGTCTCGTAAAACTGATGGTCATAAGGATTGTTCAATTGTTGCAATTAATTAACTGCTTAAACATCTTCTCGACGTACTATTAAAATGTGAAGGAGCCGCAAAACTGGTCAAAATAAGAGATTCAATAGTGCATGTCATAGCCTTACCCGTCGGAGAGAATTTCATATCTCTTTGGATTGTTCTCGTCAGAGGTTGGCGTGGCGAAGCATTTATCAACCAATATTGACAGCCGCTTGTCATTGCTATCAACTCTCCCCTGAAAGTACATTTGCTGACGGAGTTTTAACGACAAAGGGTAATCTTCAGGGCCGTATGGCTTAACATATCTAAAAAAAGTGAAATAACAAAAGATAAAAACAAGTATGGAATCGATACCCTTTCCAGTCCTAAGAGACCACTTAATCCTTTCAATAATTTTCCTCTAAAGACAGTTTCGAAAAGTTTGTTATAAACCAGCTGTCCTCTACTCAACCCTTCGACATGCAAGGGAGAGAATCATGGATGCCACCCCAACCCTACCACCCCACCACCTTTCCTGCGGTCTAGATTCTGTGTTCCAAAAATGAATTATTTTATTAAGAGAATCCAACATAACTTGAGGTACATTGCTTTCCTGTGATATTAAATGATACTTTGATGTTAT
This sequence comes from Oculina patagonica, assembly GCF_052425735.1. Taxonomy (NCBI): domain Eukaryota; kingdom Metazoa; phylum Cnidaria; class Anthozoa; order Scleractinia; family Oculinidae; genus Oculina; species Oculina patagonica. Next base: position 8,497,903 of record NC_135764.1, read on the forward strand.
GTATTTTTTTAATATTTTTTCACGAGGTAGATGAAGGGAACATTTTGACCGTGACATTAATTACATACCTGGAGCTGCGGTATAATTCCAGGACAACAGTAAAGTTGCCTTCTCCTCTTTCCATAAAGACCAGTTTTCGATTTTTCGGTTTCACGCCAAAAGCTGTGGCCATTCCGTAGTTGGAATAATAACAACTGAAAGGGATCTCAATCTCTCGGACGCGCGTTATGATATCTGTGTTTTTCAGCGGAATCTCCAGGACTTTATTGCTGTACACAATTGCAGACTTGGTGAATCTGCGTGTGCTGTTGCATCCGGTCAGCGGTGTTTTAAGATTGAAGTGCGTGGAAGTTTCTGTTGCTCTGCATCTCGGGTCCAGGAGACGGATATGCTCTCGGTCCATTCCTTTGAGTATGGGCTTGGGGATAGTAATGGACATCTCGTTTTGAAGGCAGTCGACTTTGACTCCTCGAGCTGCAAAACAAAGTGAAATAAATTTGGGATGTTTCGAAATTGTAAGGAGTTCTAAACGTAATATAAACATTATGTCTTGTATATATAGTATACTTACTGTTACATTGTAAATAAGTCCGCCCGTCATTTGTTTCATTAAATTCTAATATATTTGTCCTCAAACTACTTTTAATCGTTAAAACAATTCATCAAGTCTCGTAAACAAAGGCAATCAGAACCGTGACAGTGGTTTGGATATGTGATCTTAATTGGCATAGATTTTTGCGATTCTTTCACTTCGTTTTCCCTCGGTTTTGTTTTAAGTTCTCGATTTAGAAGATGTGTCAAACACTCGACAGACTATCTCATCACATTTTCAAGCACCACGAAGTTCTTCAAAACTATTCCGCTACGCGTCGTATTTGCAACTCATTCTCGGTGTCAGGAAATGCGTTAAAACTCTCTCTTTCTCCATTTTGTTTGATATATTACATAACTTTATGTGACCTTCACAGGTGCGGTTATCACGAGCCAATGCTAGCTCAACGTCAGGACATGAGCACTCGTAACTTCCCACTGTGTTGGTACAGTCGTGAGAACAGCCTCCATTCTTTACTACGCATTCATCGAGGTCTAACAAGAAAACAAGAAAAGTAAATTTGTAGTAAACAAATATACATTTTTCTTTTCTGCTGAAATTATGAAATTGGTCAGATTGAAAAACAACGATTTATAATTGAACTTATTCCATTTCGAGCATCTTTTTGCGTCCTTTTTCTCCAAAATAGGCTGCCATGTGGTACAGCAACTCAGTACACGAATTTTGCTTTACTTTTTGTCTAAATATTTCAGCGGTTTTACATAAATTTTATATAAAAAATACGACCTCAAGCCTTCCGTTGTCGTAGTCTTTTGTTATCGTAACGAGTAGGGCACGAAGTTCCCGGTGTTGTGGTCTGGTCTTCACCTGATGTACTTTCTAGGTTGGGGTGGGAATGCTCGGAGACATTAGCTAACTGAAGTGAGCTACTCTAGAAATCCGACGGTAAACATATAGTATCCAGTTCAGTTCAGTCCTTGAATTTCTATCCGATATATGTACGTACCTTTCTCGCAATCATGGCCAATAAATCCTTCGGGACATTGACAAGTGTAATCATCGCCGTGACCTGCAGCTAAAAAGCAGAAACCTCCATTCGTACATGGATTGAAGGTGCAGGGACCTGAGACAAAATGTGAAAAAAGGAGGAGGAAAGGGAGAACCAACAGATCAGTATGTTACAGGAATTGCTATTAACAATGGTTGCGGGATATTTACTAAATTTCACACCTAGCTGAAGTGAATCAGTGTAAACATTTTTTTTAAATTGCTTAAGGCGAACACGGTCTTGCACCTGGGGCAACACCTTTTTCTTGGGATGATGTGTGCAGAACGTCCGGGCCAGTTTTGTTGGCAAAAAAAAATCATAAACGAAACTGCAAGCACCCTCGAAGAAATTAAAGAACTATCAGTATCTCGCTTGTGAAGTGACAAACCGTACCAAGAATAAATCATTTAAAACTTTATTTTTTATAACAGCGTTCCTGCCTGTGTAGTATAAAACCAACAAATCTTATGTATAAAAAATTGGCGAGACTACAAAAGGGAATAACAAAATGAATAGAGCGGTTTTCACTTGAGTGTCGATGGTAATTTGCGTTTGCTTAATTCTGCACCATTTCGCTTAGTGATTGGTTTTACAATCTCGCGCCACTTTCTTAACCAATCAGAAGTGAGCCCAACACCAATCATGACTTGCTCACGCACGTTTTCCCGCGCTTTGCGTTGGCTATCTGTGTTTACTTCGCTTTTATTGGTTCACTTGATTGTCCGTGTCTTTAATTTGTGATTGGCCAGTGTGATTAATTGGTTTTGGTTTTACGACGCTCAATTGAAAACCGCTCTATACAAGTGTAAATGATGAACTAATTGTTGTTTGCATCTTGCATATTGATTGAGTAGTAGCGTAGAGTAATTGCCTGCATGACTGATTAAAGCGATGCGTCAATTCAAGAATCATAAGGTTTTCGGACACCGAAAGAGCCCCTGATCACTTGAGAATTTTAAGAACTATCATATCCTCATCGGATAAATTACATGAATGGACATCGATGCATGTGGACTGTTGCGCCTCGAGTGGTACCAATGATCACTAATGTTTACCAAATTATATTATAAGCCCATTTCTAACAGTCATTTTACATGTAATGTTTCAACAAGCAATAACGTTTCGGGTACTTGATAATTATATGAAATACAACCATTAAAATACTGGGCAGTATTAAAGATGTTATTCTTAGCATAAATAATAATAATAATAATAATAATAATAATAATATAATAATAATAAGCATACTAGAATATCATATCAAACGTTTCTCACCATCAGACGAGTCCTCTATGAACGTTCTGCTGACGAGTTGTTCTCTGCTCTCCCTCAATATGTCATCCAGTTCTTCGAGCTGCTCTGCGAACTCGGCAGGGAAATAGGATTGTGATTCCACTTCAGGAAGGACAACTTTTCCGCTTGCAGGACACGCAAAGCAAAAAAACAGTGCTGTTGAGACGACAAAGCTCATGGCGAATCTGCAAAATTCAAATTTCTTGTCTTCCTTCACAAAACTGGTCCCTGAAAATTCGGCTTCTGCAACGTCGTTGTTCGGTTTAATAGGACAGACGTTAGAGTGTGTCTTCGGTAGTTTTCACTGGCTAGAAGGATGATATTCATTAACGAGAAATGGGTCCTCCTGGCAGCAATGAAATGATCGTCAATAAACTATATGTTTCTCAAACAGACCTACATCTATAAAAGTACACAAGTTGCTAATATAATAGGCAAGGTTGTGCGGGCTCGAGTAATGAATGGCTCGAAAAACCCATTGAAACGTAAAAAATGTAACACGTTAGAGTGTGAGAATTACGTAATCATGCGATTCGACGTTTTATTTGCACGTCGTTTTTTCTTGGCAGATTTTGCTTATTGTTCCCTTTTAAAATAAAAAAAAGCAATAAATAAATAAAAGTATTTATATAGCGCCGGAATCCACTTATTATTATTTTTTTATTTTTTATTTTTATTTTTTTTTATTGAAACAAAACAAACATCTACAATACTCACATTAACTACTTACTTACAACAGTTTGATTTTAATTACATAGTTACATTATTTGTTAATAAATATTATTGATTAATAAAGAAAAAAAAAGCTACTGACATACATAAATGTACAAAATTTAGAGACAGCTATGCACAAAGTAACCACAGCTTTGAAAAAGATGGGTCTAATATCAAGGTTCCTTATATGGGATATATGGAATCCACTCCCTTATATGGAATCCACTTATTGCCTATGGCGCTTTACATTAAAAATATTAATAAAATGATGTTAAAAAGTTAACAACTCTAAGAATTAAAAAACCCCGCATATTTACAAATATAGGTTCAAATATACCTAAAAATAAAATAATTAGAAAGCCTGTTTAAAAACGTACGTTTTTCCCCATTGTCGATCAATTAGCGAAGCGCGCAAGTGACGTCACGACTCAGACAAGACTCAGACAAACAAACCGAAAAGGCGAACGATTTTCCTAAAACACTTTCTAAAACAGCAGGTGTTCCTAAAAGACCCCAGAACACAACGCCTAGATTCCTTTTATTTCTCTCAGAACACGCTTATGTTTTCTGAGCATCGTGGGGGTTATATTCATTTGCATTATATTTTTGAGTCTAATGCTTGCGTGCGCTTTGCGCATGCGCATTAGACTCTTTGTTATATGAACACAATCTCGTTCCCAGAGTCCACGTTCCCCTTGACCAGCGGTCGGAAAACGAGGGACTCTGGGATAGAGTGTTTGAGAGCGACATTTCATTGGCAGAAGATGAGCATGCTCAGTTGAACCGGAAGTCGAAAAGAAGCACAATTTTCGTGCCCAGATTATTCAGAGTTTGCCGTGTTGAGAGGGAAGCTCTGGTGTCGAGTTCAAAATACCGGGAAAATATGGCGGACAAAACTCCTTTGAAGTCTGTGCCTCGACCTACAGATCGACAACACGTTTGTAGATGCTGCAATTCCAGCTTCGCTAGCCATCCAATTTATTTGTTTGGATTTAAGTCCGAAAGTGAGAGCCTTATAAGTGTAATAGAGAACGTAACAGGTCTTAGTGTCAGTGAAAGCGACGAAGGAATATAGTTGGAGAAATTGTAATACCCGACTGATCGCAGCAAGCTAAATGTATAGGCTTACGACCGAGGGAAAAAGATTGAAGAAAGTTCTTTTGCAGCAAAGGAACGTGCAGCAAAACAAGGAAAACGCGAAGGAATCGAAAGTGAATCCGCAACGAGACAAAAAGTTTGCTTTAATCCAACCAAACCCGTGCGAGTGTAAATGGTGTAGCACATAAAGAAATGATGGAGTCTCACGTTGGTAGCAAGGTTAAAATTCTGCCAAAGTCAATGCAGCCTCTTCCAGCCGCTGAACCAAGCAAAGGAGTGCTAAAACCGGCAAAATCTGGTCTACGTAATAGTCAGAGGTTTGTAAAGTTGCAAAATGATGTGAACTTTTCAAATTTCATTGTCTGACTTTGCTTTATATTGTACACAGTTGATATTAAATAAAGCTGTTCTTTATTAAATTGACCAGACGTTGTGTTTATTGTTACTAACCCTTATGAACTGTTGTTGTTATGCTGAATAACAAAAAAATGCATGAAGATCAGCAGTTCTTGAGGGAACTGTCATGGAAATCATGGCAGTTAGTAAGTATGTTGAGTTTTATTCTTTACAAGTTTGATAACTGAGTAAGCTCAGTAAGGCAGGATTTAATGTCATTTGACTGGTATTAAAGTATGAAAATGCAAAGTATCTTATGAGCAAGTCTGAACTTGATCAGCAGAGGAATGATTATATTATCCTTGTTGCAAAGAAAAAAAAATCCAACTGGTTGAAACATTTGCAACCAAAGAGAAAATTTAACCCAAAAATATAAAATCATTTCTGTTATTGCACCCTCTATTTATGTCATGGGCTTAAAATGTATTCAGGGTAGTTATTGGGTAGCCTCGGGTTAATTTGAGTTTCCATCATGGTCCACTACTTTGGGCAGCAGTCATTCTGCTGGTAAAATTTTGCTCTTTGAGCAAGATATAAACTGGATTAAGAAAAATCAGTACCACAAAATAATAATTAAGACATGTCAATATTCATATCAAAATAATAACAAAGGAAAAGCATAGACCCAGAGGAATATGAAAGGGAAAAATGGGATGCTTGTTGTCTTGCTTTGCCTAGGGTGAGAATGATAGATTTAGAACCTTGCTTGTGTTTAATTCAGCAGGGTGTCAAGTGACAAATGACACTCAAAAAATACGAAAGACAGTGGCAAAAAAATAGGAATTCTCACCCTAAAATAGAAAGCTTTCTCCATGTTCTAACATTCCCTTGACAATTCCAACCCGGGACTCTACGGTGACTCCACCCAAAAGGGGTACCTTTTTCATGATGTAGGTACATATAAGTGAAGGGATTTCATGAGTTTTCTGTCAAAAATATTTAATGAAAGGGTAGGGGTTTGGACCTTGGGGCATACAAAATATGTTTGAGTACCCTTCCCCCACCCCACCTAGATCCCAACAGCCCCCCCCCCCTTCTGTATTTAATACTTAACAGACAGAATGACATATTTTGTATCCTCAATGTAATTCACACAAATAAACAGGGCAGGAAAAATGTTTTGAAATCCACTTGCCTAATGGGCCAGAAAATTTCAGTTTTTTGTTGCTTGCCCCCACTTTAATATTATTTCTTATAATCACTCTGAATCATAAGACTGCTGAGGCTTATTTCACTTGCACACTGAGACAACAAAGCTCTTTTTTTTCTTGCCCAAGAGCAATATTTACTTGCCACTGGCAATAAGAACTGGATTTTTCCAGCGCATGCCCTGATGCTCTGGCATTGCCATATGAGCAAAAACCACCAATATCAACTCATCTGCAGCAATTGCCAAATTACTGTGGACCCTAAAAATCCAAAAAGGGGCCCCAAAACTGAAAAGCAAAAATCCTTCCAGTAGTATTAAGCCCTCCCAAATAAAAGTCCATGTGGTTATATCTAGTGATAGCTCTTAGAGAGTTGTATGAAACTAAAATTTTAGATGCAGTATATTCTTTAAGAATGTAAGCTCCCTTCCCTCAGCCCTGTATCAAGGGCCTCCCCAAAAATAAGCACACATGAAGAGGATGTCAAGCAAATTAACTTAGTTTTGGAATGTCACTGTACTTCACAAAATGCATTTAATTTACAAACACCTCCCCATGGTGCTTTTCCAGCATGCAAAGAAGTTAGTGTCCACTAAACAGGCTGGGGCAAGCTGGGAAATTTAATTCCTTTGCACCCTGTAATTTCCCTTCAAAAGTGGGAAGGGAATAAGGTTAAATATTTAGGTAAATACATGTAGTTGTTAAAAATGTGAAAAAATAAGCAGCAAGAAAGATTTTTAAAAACAGTATCAAAGTTCATTTTATTATAATTTTATCTCAAATATTTATTTTAAAATGTTTTGATCTATACACTTGGTAAAAGACCCTAAAAATAAAAGGTAAAATAGGAATTTTTCATGAAAAAATAGGAGAAAAAAGGAAGCAGGCCAAAAAATATGAGGCTGGCCACCCTGATACAGAACAACAACAACAACAGTATTTTTATTTGCCAAGACCTCATTTAGTGTTTTAATTGCAAGTACCGGTAAATAAAAAAAATCTAGACATAAACATTTTTAAGCCATGCCCAAATTGGTATCCTTTTAATTCAAATTTTCATTTAAGTACCCCCTTTTTTTCACTAGGTAGTCCCCTTCCCCTGTTGTACTTCTTGGCAGTATCCCTCCATTGTATATGGTACCCCAATGGTGAATGTGAATTATTCTACGAATGTTGTTGCAGTCAATTCCAATTCCAAAAGCCACGGTCACACACAGAACCTGGTGCTTTGATGTGCCATTCACCAGTTTATGGACTTTTCTTTTCCTTTTTTTTTCACTGACAGGATACTGTAAACAATAAAAAATTAAAGCAATCGACACTTTTTATTGTAAAAGCAGTCACCAAGTGTCCTACATAGTTACATGTATTGCAATGGATGCAAGTTATGCAGCCCCCTCGCACAGTCGCACCAAACCCCAAAGTATTCGCTGACATATAATGATAATGATAATGTATTTATATAGCGCATTTTTCATATGTATATGTTCAAATGCACTTTACACGTGCTGTAATTTTACTACACAATTGTAAAGGCCAGACCACAACACCGGGAGCTTCGTGCCCAGTTTAGTCATAAACTGGTGCTGTAGTCTACCAGTGTACAAGTATATTTATCGCTTAATATCACTACATTTTTCAAACATTACTCTTCACAGTGTTCATTTCATTGGGGTCAACAAAACTTCGGGGAACAGGGCAAATTATTGGGCAAAATAATCTGCTACCATTGCAATCAATATTGTTTATAACAATGTAACAAACAATATACAAAAACAATACAAATATACAATACGAAAAAATAGTAACAATACCATTGCAGAACCAAGTGTGCCTCGTCCACAACTTGTACTTTCTTGTTTAACTCCTTTGTTTTAAGCATTTTGGCCACCTTCCTGTTTATATCGACGAAGACCTCTAGATGTGCAAAAATCAAACTACATTAACAATTTTTTCAAGAATGGTTATTATCTGTTCATCTTCATCTTCTTCGGTACTCTGCAGGATGCAGACTTTAAGAAAGGCTTCTAACTTTTTCAGTTGGTTGAGCTTAGAGTAGACGCAACTAGCACAACAGCATCTTGATTTTCAGGCTCACGGCCGTCGAACGAAGTCAAATATCGCTGGTAGCGTTTGACGTGTTAGCGATTTTCCAAATCCAGTTGGCAACACAGCTAGCACGTCCTGTTGCTCGTATGGCATCATACGGTTCCTTCTTCAATTCAAGCTCGGGTTTACCTAGTTTTTCTAACGAAAACTCGATAGCTTCGTGAAATAAACTCTCCAAGGCAGACGCCATCTTGTCAAAGACCCTTACGCTTGCGCAGTTTTACCGGAAGGACAAGAATCCTGTCACGGAAAACACTCTATCCCAGAGTCCCTCGTTTTCCGACCGCTGGTCAAGGGGAACGTGGACTCTGGGAACGAGATTGATATGAACAAAAAAAGCTGTTAGCAATCCCAAGGGAATGGTTCGGGATCGATAATCGTTCGCTGTAATGTAGAAAACAATGATCAGCTGCAAGAACGGACTCCGTACGGACACGCACGATTAGTTTCAATTAAAAACAGCCAATCAGCGACACGTGTTCCCACGCATAATTAAAAGTTCTTTCTCAAGTCACGATTATTCAACACTTGAACAGGACGAAATAATTTTCCAGTTAAGACATTTGTAAGCTTTTTGTGAAAATAAATCTTCGTTTTCAGTTCAGTTAAGCACTTGTGTTTTCGTCTTGCTTAAAAAGCAAGACGTCTTTGAGAAAAAATATTTCGACGGCGACTCGCGTTTATTTACACAATGCGACCAAATATTTATTTTGTTTTAAAAAATAGAAAACTTTACCTCGTATTTTGTATTTAAGTCATTCGAATTTTGACCAATTTTTTCTTTACAGTGCAAACAAAAACCTTCAAAAATAAAAGATGTACATGGATAAATGTAAATCAAGTTACGCGACTAAATCAAAATGCGTTTGTTTGGCCGCTTTGCAGTATTACACTGTCCCGGCCTTTGCCATACACTGAAATCGAATTTCATGCTTTTACGACTCTCAGAGATCTTAAGTTCTTCTTACAGCTAGAAAAATCATAAAATGGTTACATTGATATGGAAGTGATGATTCGCGAAATTTGTACATCATGATAAACAGTCTTCGCTCCTGTGTATGGTAGCTCGATAATAATTGCCTAGTTTCCAGCGTTCAAAAGGTCATCATTATATTGACGTGAGCATTTACACCCGTTTTTAGGAAAATCTGTCACTAAGTGCTTACAGTACAATGGAGTAACAGTCACTATTTCAAGTGCTTTTATTGCAAAATCTGTTTCAAGAGTCATCATCAAAATGGTGAAAAATCTGAAAGAAAACGATGTGAAGTTCTTCAACCCTTGTTGTAATGAACATGCTTTTTGTAAATCGTCACGCAATCTTGTCCAAATGTTTAATCGTTTCTGCTTTTACGGACAATACGGAAGAAGTAACATCAACTCCTGTTCATACTTTAAATTTTGTGAAGCATATAACATTTATGACTGTTTCGTTTTCATCCATAATCATCCACGATGCCCCTAGCTTGCTACAAGCATTTTAAATTAAACTCCCGAACACAAACCTCTAACCAATTTTAACCGGCTTACGAAAACCGCGCAATCTGTATCACTATGCCATACGGCATTAGACTCATGTCACCCTTGGTGACCTATTTTTATATAATGACCTCACGCGCTTCGCTATTCTCAAGCTCCTTTATCGCAGCTTCGCCGCTCACAAATAGTGTCTCTGGCACCCAGGGTATTCATACATAATAGTGCAAAACAATGATAACTAAGATTAAAACTGGCCGTTAGTAGTTTTTGAAAGTCTTTCCTTTAGCAGACAGTTCAGTACCATGGGTACCAGGGTCGTCTCTTGGCCCACCGGGAAGTTTTCCGCCGCGCGCAAGAACGAATATCTGTTTCTCAGGGAATTAATCATTAAAAAAAAAGGCAAAATACTATTCCGTGACAATAACTTACATATTCTTATCTCTGCGTGACTGATATCATAAACGTGCTAGATCAATATGGAATAAATGCAAAACGAGCAAATTATTTGGAATTCTTTCTCTTTCCACAAGATGTTCTAAAATATGTACCAATCTTGAGTATTTGAACGACAAAGGTGATTTCCTTATGTAATTAGCGGCTATTCCCGAAATTTGAATGAGAAGAATAGTGTGTACCTTTCACGAAATAACCTTGTGAGTGACAAGTTACAACGCCTCTTTGCTTCATACATTTGATGCGAACGCTTTCTTTAGGTCTTGAACGGAGATTATAGTTTCCATTTTTATTCTATCTTATTTTTCAGCACAACCCCAGCTAATTATAAACTCGCCCATGTTCTTCGTTCACATACCTTAGATACCGCTCAGTCCCATAATTAGCGAGGATTGCTGCGTTCGGCCTTGGCAGTAACAGTGTCTGTAACATTGCTGGGCATTTTTACTCGCCCCTCACCTAGCCATCAGTTCCAAAGTCTTGTTCGCATTTGCGAGTCCGGTCCAAAGATCAGCAATTCCACACCGCGAGTAGACTGGGAACCAAACTCGTAATGGCGGGCGTAGATTTCCAGCGCCGGGGAAGGCTGTTATATTGTTGACAAGTAAAACGTTTTAGCTGAAGGAATCATTGGTTTTGCAGGTAAGATTTACTGTTAAATGACATTCTTCGTTCGCTAACAGCAAACTAAAAGATAACACGTCACTTGCAATGTGTTCAAGTTGAGAGAAAAATACCCAAGCTCATGTCATCAGCGCCATAAACCATACTACTTGTTGTCAACGTAAGCTTGTGTTGTGGTTTGAAAACTAAAAAACTTATTTTCCAGCTTTTTAGTCACTTCTGGTAGCTAACAATGGCTTAAAAACCAGACGTGCAGCGTGTGTGAGAGCATTTATAAAATAGTGTTTCTTCAATGCATGTATTTGACAAAGAAGAACTTCGTCGCAAAAAGCACGTGGTTTATTGCTTTGCTTTGTCGCGTTGCTTTTTGCGCGTCGCGTTGTTAGACACAATGCATATTACTTACATATTTTGAGACTTCTTCGTAAAGTTTCTAGACCACTTTGTACTTCTAATTTAGCTACAAAGTATTAGTATGCTTTGATTGTTCCCACCCGGCCAAGAATTTTGAAAACAGCACTAGCCTAGGGAGCATCTAAGATTGTCAAATCTAATTGCGTAACATGCATGATTTGATCTTCATGCTCAAAACAAACAAAAAAATCTGAAAATAGATTGGTTACCATGAAAACCCTGTGTGGATGGAATATGAGCAGACGATCCGAGATGTGTAAGCTGATGGCTTTTTCACTGTTATCCAGGGTATCAATATTGAATTTTCAGTTGTTGAATTCAATTAAATCTAATCGAACGATTGATTTCGTTGTTGTTCAGTCATCAAAAGGGGTGGTGAATGGTCCTTCAAAACAGGCGAGTCTTGCAGAATTTTAGCTAACTTTCAGGGGCTCGTCGTCTTGAATTTTTCTTTTATGCTTTCTCAGAGTCTAGATTTCTTTTGCAAGGCTAAAAAGGTCTCGGGCTGGCAGAAAATATATCAGCGGTGAGTCTTGCTGCCTAGGAAAGTCTCACATTTGCCATTCAACACCCCTATCAAACAAAATCAAACTCACATATGATGAGGTCGGTTTAAAGCAAGCTTAATTATATCACAAAAATATTCTGAATCAAGCAAAATCAAACACTCTGATTTCCATCACCTGATTATAACTGAAATTTGTCAATTGATCCAGCCATCTAAAGTAATAATTCCTTTATATTTTCCATATTAATAATATTTAGACCCATAATTTTGAGAATCTCAACATTTGTTTACCACAGAAAAGAGTTTCATGAGTTTTGTAAATTAACAGCTGCATTACATGTATGTGAATCATCTTGATTTTGTCGATTCGAATGGTACTACATGTTTTTATTTATTATGCTGATCCTAGTTACATTCCTGAATAGTTAACAACTATTCACGGAAGTGGAGGCAGCTATAGTGGTGTATTTTACCGAGCCGTGAAGCAGCGAGTTAAATATCCACCACTTTAAGCCACCAACACTGAGGTGAATAGTTACATGCGTTTTATACAGGTATACTAAAACAGTGAGATAATATAACCTAAAAGGATGTTTTTTGACTAACATTATTCTTGTAACAATTACAGTTTTCTTGTGCATGTTGCTCGGAGATGGATAGTTAACAATTATCCTGCGAAATCGCGCGGAATATCGCCTGATACTTAGCCGGCGAGGCCTTAGGCCGAGTTGGCTAAAATCAGCCGATATTCCGCAAGATTGAGCAGGATAATTGTTTTATTATTCAACAACTCGTCAACGAAACACATTTTGCAGATAGACAAACTGTATTTATGCAGCGCTTTACAAGATTTCGGACGAATCTTCGCAGCCTACGTATATCGCAGGATATCTGTTATGTACGGATGACAGATAACGTTAACATTTTGACCATATATGGGCAGCGCGTGCATGTGTTGAATAATAACAAAGGATATTTGGAGTTTGAGTAGCCAATTAGCGCATGCAAAAAATGCTATCCACTGTTTTAGTATAATTATACCAATAGCATTTATTCCTTCTGATTCCAGCGTAGTGGTTTTTACCTTGCTAACCTGTGGTATTGTCCTGCTCTGCATAGAGGAATATTTTCGCTGGATAGCGTCACAGAAGTGAGTAATAATATTATGTTCTTTAAAGGGTTGGATTTTGATTAGCTATTTTTCCGCATACAGTTTTCATGAATGGCTACCTGTGTATTAGATTTTTCATTAGTATTGTGTGTTGTTTCTTTAGGATCAAATAAAAGAAATAAAAGATTATATGATACTGTGTCCAGGCACTTATTCCAAAACCATTTAAACAATAAACAAGAAAGTTTTACGCCCTTGTCAGGCTTAAATTACATTTTTATTGTGAATTTTAGCTTTACAGTAAGTTTCATTGTCGAACTAAATTGTGGGATGAATTTATATTTTCTTTTGTTTTTGTTCAGAAAACAAACTCACAAAATAGTTATCTGATTGATTTTGTTTGATGACCAAACAACATTGAGTTTGATGCCAAATTCTTTCAGTTTTGTTTGATTTGATACCCCTGGTATAATTTTAGCCTGCTAAATGGTACAAACGATGGCATGAACAGTCAATGAATGGTTTTCAGTTCTGATTGGCTGGCTTCATTATTTTCTTGTTAATTGTGATTGGTCCATGGTAGCCTGATTTTCAGATATCTGAGGTCGATTGCTTTCACTCTGTTAGCTTCCTCTAAAATGAAGGGAAAGCAAGCAACCTCAGACGTCTGAAAATCAGGATAGGGTCATGGCAGTGGGCTAAAATATATTTTAGCTTGATGAATTCTTGATCCATTAAGCTCGCGAAATGATGTCCTGGGCAATGCCTTATGAAATTATTGTTATGTTGTATATTCATGTTCAGTATGTATTAACTATGTTATCAGTCACACAAACACGATCAGTTATACCATTTTTAAAAATGTTTGAGGAATTGAATTGCATGTGCTTAACAATTGGTCAGTTTGAATTAATTGTAGCTCCATGAAGTTACAATGCATGTAGCTTACGTCACAAGTTTGACCATGTGCACTTTCTTTAACCATTATTCCAGAAATAAAAACCTGCTCTTTGCTTATTTATGTGTTATGCACATAGCATGGCCTTAGTGGTTAGGGTGCTCAGGACTTGTATTTCGCTGGCTCACACATTGGCAATACCCGTTCAAATCCCTCTCCCTGCCACTAGATGGATTTGTGTTCAGTCGTCCTGATAACCTGCGATTGTGCGTTATTTTTCTTGCGGTGGTGTAGTCAACGGAAAAATGAACACCTGATGCAATTACTTGTCAAGTCGTCTGTAAAAAGTCCAGAATCTGGACTTTTTCCTGATTGGTCAGGAAACAAAAGGCAACATTAAATTTTATTCTAATTGGCTAATTGAGTTCGAGTGTAACTTCTGGTCCCAAAATATCGCGCGTAAAGGATTTTATTTGTGTTGAGCGGAATGAAGTAGAGAGCGAGTTTTCTAGCTTTAAGAAAATCTGTCAAATGTTTTATCAACAAAACACTTAAAGGTAAACAAAGGGAGTGTATTCGACGGATAGTTTGTGAAAGAAAAGATGTTTTGGCGGTGCTTTCGACGGGATTCCATGAAGAGCATAATCTATCGCCAATGGTGTTGAAGATTATCACAACATTCCCGGGCATCATCGCACCACCAAAGATGCCAGACGATCGTGCCAGTGACAAAAACTACGACCTTGAAATGTCTGATCTGATAATTTTGTCCAGAGCATTGGTGCCTTACACAAAATCAGCCTTTGCTGAAAACAAATTTTTAAAACCCGCCGATCAGTAAAAATATAATTTGAAGGCATTTGAATAATGCGGCACGACCACAAAAGGTTCACGGGGATTTCGTGCAGGCCAGTCTTAAACTTAATTTTCACAAAGCAGACAGTACTTTCACCAACCGAGACACTACTCTAACAGAAATAGCAATTTTTGTTCAACTTTTTCGCATAACTGCCATTACGTCTACCAAAATAAACCTTTTAACAACCTTTGCTGCAAGCTCACGCTTATCTCTTATCTCTTATCTGATGGCATCGCCGACATTCCGGCATTGACAGACACTTTAGTTAGGGGGCGGCAGAGGACTTGACAAGTAATTGTATCAGGCTTTCCTTTTTTTCGCCTTCCCTCCGCCGCGAAAAAAAGAAAGCCTGATACAATTACTTGTTTTTGTTATCGTCCTGAATTCAACTCCTTCATGCTTTGTAAATAGTTAACTGGTCAGCCTTCTGCCAGTTGGGATTTTTAACAAGTTTCTGTTCGATTTTTAAATTTGTTTCATTATATTTACAGTGTCCTCAATTAGCACAGTCGTGCTAAATACATTGACACTTAAATAAAGTGATTTATTTTTATTGATTTTATTTTACACAAGCACTGAATGTTTTAAGAATACTGGAGAATTGCGAGAAGCACTCTGCTATATGTTTGAAGGTTTTTCATGCACTTCTCTTGTGTTCCAAAGCAAATTACTTTTTTGCAAGCTTGTAACAGAACTCAACAATCCTCTCAGGTTTATTACTTTATTATTTCTATAATTAATGACAATTATGCAAGTCCATAAATCTGTTGTCACATACATCCTCAGTGATAAGTTGCATTGACACTGCACTGTTACATGAATGTGCTGTTACTTTAAAATATTCACATACTGTATATCACATATATGTACAGTTATTTGAAATAATTAACATATTTGTACATTTATTTGCAAACATTCACATATATGC
The DNA here is from genome assembly GCF_052425735.1 of Oculina patagonica. Classification (NCBI taxonomy): domain Eukaryota; kingdom Metazoa; phylum Cnidaria; class Anthozoa; order Scleractinia; family Oculinidae; genus Oculina; species Oculina patagonica. The sequence continues at coordinate 8,513,536 of NC_135764.1, forward strand.
GACATGCCGGTATATGTACAGTAATTTGAACATTTTCACAGATCCATTGCATTTCTGATGATTGATTAGAACTGATATTAACATGTTTTGTGATAGCCTAGGAAGAAAGAAGATATTGATTATTTTCTTTATTTTCATGGCCTGTATGTCAGGTTAGCTGGTTATGTACATGTTTTGATGTCTGTATTGCTACACAGCAGTTAGTTTCATGTACCACCACTCAGCATGAGTGGAGCTTTTTATTAAGCACCTTTAATCGTCTTTGTGTTTTTTTTACAGGACCCATTCTCTTACAACAAACTACATTAACAAGCAGGATGTCTGCAAGGCCCTATACAAGCCAGTCAAGAAGTCTACCTCAAGATAAAATAACGCACAGAAAAGAGAAGGGACACCAATGCAAAAAGTGTGGAAAATGTTTTATTTCTCCATGCCATTTATCGGTTCATGATAGAATTCACACAGGGGAGATGCCTTACAGCTGCAAGCACTGTGGCAGGCATTTTAGGCAGTCAGGAGTACTGAAGAGACATGAAAGGACTCACACAGGAGAGAAGCCTTTTAAATGCCAGGAATGTGGCAAATGCTTTATCCAGTTAGGCATTTTGAAGTCGCATGAGCGGCGGATTCACTTACAAGAGAAACGTTTCAAATGTAACGTGTGTGGCAAGTGTTTTTACACAGGAACATCGTTGCGTTCACACGAGAGACGAGCACACACAGGAGAGAAGCCTTATCAATGCAAACACTGTGAAAAGTGCTTTGCTGCATCAAGAAATTTGTTGATACATACGAGGATCCACACTGGGGAAAAGCCTTATAGATGTAAAATATGTGATAAGTGTTTTATTACTGGAACACTTTTGCGGAAGGATAAAAGTTGCCACACAGGGGAGAAGCCCTTTAAATGCCAAAGCTGTGGCATTTGTTTTAGATTCAAAATTTATTTGAAAAAACACGAGAGGTCGCACACTGGAGAAAAACCTTATAAATGTAAACAGTGCGGGAAGAGTTATACTCGTCAACATAATCTCAAATTGCATCTCGATCCGTACTGTAGAACCCAATATGCCAAGTTGCAAGAGAAACTATTTAAATGCAATTACTGTGAAAAGGGTTACACTCGTCGATGTAACCTCAACAAGCACCTCAAATCACATAGTAGTACTCAATGGGTTCACAAGAGCAGGGACAGTGTCAACGAGGATGATACGTCTGCAGTAGCATCCTCTTTGGAAGAACAAAGTCCAAGCTGTGTTACCTCATTAAGATGCTGGATTTGCCAGAAAGAAGTTAGCAGCCTTGCGGCACTTCGTAAGCACTATGACGATCATACGAATAACGTGTTTTAAATAATAAAGGAAGTCCTGTTCACCCTGCACTTTTCATTATGAGAAAGCTATTTCGATTTAATTTTTAACCTTTTTTAATCAAGCAGAGAATGATGTCTAAGCGAAACTTATCGTGGAAGACCGCCTCAGAACCACCGTATGTTTTGAGACTGATAATAAATCAAGACGATTTAGGGGGACTTTAATTTAACAGTGCCTGTTCGATCAGGTGTTTTCAGAAAATATCGGGACGGTCATTTTCCCAACATGAAAAGCAAGCTTAAACAATCTGTTATCTTACGGCGCTTTCCATTAGACAGAATTGGTCAGGTGTTTTAAATGTAAAATAGGCCTTTTCCACAAGTATTTCCTAGAAATCCTTCACAACAGTGCATACAACAGTGCATAATTATGCACTGACTGATCTGACAGGACAAATCTGACTAACAACAGAATTTTGTTCTCGAAAGTACCGGATCGGGCATTTTTTTTTACGCCCACTTCAAGATGGCCGCCTCTTATGGTCGTCGACTGGTAACTAGTACCGGTTAGCCTGCTATGCACTCCGGTTAGCCTACTATGCACTCTGGTTAGCCTACTATTCACTTCGGTTAGCCTACTATGCACTTCGGTTAGCCTACTATGCACTCTGGTTAGCCTACTATTCACTTCGGTTAGCCTACTATGCACTTTGGTTAGCCTGTTTACGGTGAGCTATCGATATTTGTAAGGGAAACATGATATATAGTTAAAATTTACAAATTCTGGGAGCCGGCTCACGGTGGCGTAGCGATATCACACGCTCTTCAGGCAGACGACCCGAGTTCGATTCCACCCCGGGGCACATTATATCGAACATTTTCCTTTTTCCTCTTTCATAAAATTCGAAAAAAAAAAACTAAGTGTCTAAAGTGGGCGTAAAAAAAAAAAAAAAACTTTAAGGGGGACATATCGCTGGAGGTCGTTTTTTCACAGCTAAACATGAGTTTCACGAAAATATCTCGAGCGCTCGTGTTTCAAGGAATCCAAAAACGCTCTCATTATCTCATAATTATATTCATGTTTAACGGTGTTTTGTAAATTTTTGGGTGATTTTTTGGGGTGTTGGGAGAAGGTAGTTTTGTTTTTTTTTTTCGCAAAGGATTAGTAAAATTTAGAGAAATACGAAATATTGGAGCTTTATTGTGTTTTTAAAATTATCATTTCTTAGTTAAAAATTGGTAGACGGACTCCAGACAGTCCCCTGACAACCTGGAGTGCTCTTGCGTGGGCTCAACTGTCTGGTGTTACATTTACTTTTCTTCCTTCAATACCTTCTTTAAACCTCTTAAAATTTCATTCAAGTTCAGGTATATTGCCCCCATAAAAAGTCCTCTATTTCTTTTGAATATGAAACTAACAAATACCCAGTTTGCAATACTACCCCATTACCTCTCTAATAATCTCCCCTTTTTATGAGTCATCTCTAGGTATTGCCGCCCCAAAGAGTATTGTTTTGGTCTACTTTGGGCACTATCAATCAATCAATCAATCAATCAATCAATCAATCAATCAATCAATCAATCAATCAATCAATCAATCAATCTTTATTTCGCTCTACATACGTGGTGTGTATATGCTGTACTTCAACAGGGGTCGTACAGAGGGACCACACATTCTACAGTTTATGCCGTCATGGACGGAGAAATACGTAAACTCAGACAGTGACATAAATTTTCATTATTAAGTATAAAAGTGATAATTTTGATAAAGAATGATGATGATGATGACCATGACGACGATGTTAATAAAAAAAAAAAATAATGTAGTATCACTCAGGACCTCCACTCGCCGAGGTTTTTTGGGAGGTCCTTAAAAAAATACGGTTTTTTCTTGATTAAACGCCGGGTACCGAATAATAGGTATTTATTTGAGGTATAAGAAGCTGAACTGAGGTATATTAGCCAGATATATGTTTGTCAAAAAGAATGAATAAAAGCCAGCATTAAATGAACACATTTTAAAAGTGCATCTTTCGTTTAAAACTAAGGATTGAAGTGGTTTATTATATAAATGTAAAGTAATGTAAAGTCCGAGTGCGCTTAATCCTCTCCCCTTCAAGTACAGCATTTGTTTTTTCCAGATCCTTGCGGATCTTCCCGTAAATCTTAAATCATAAATGTACAATATACAGACCATTTAAGAGGAGATTATGCGAAGAATGTGTCGAAATAAAATACTGTCTCGCTGGCTTTTCTTCGCATTTCATTTAACATACGCAGTGAACACCACGCAAAAAGTTTTTGCCTTGGGACTTCCCCAACCTCGTTCCCAGGGAGAGAAAGACGCCTGGGAATGAGGTTGGGACTTCCCTTCCCCCAGAGACTGCACGGACAGACAGATGGTGGAGGGCATACGCTGACGTCAGAACCAGAACTTCAAGTAACTGCGAATGACTCCATTGCTTTTAGCCGTCACGCAACGGTTTGGGAGCATTGTGTGACGACCGATGGCTTTGTAACGTAACGATTCGATTTACTGAGCACCGTCCTTGTAACAAGCAGCCACTTTCTATTTTGGAATAAGCGCCCAATTTCTTATAAGCGCCCCTCACCCCTGTCTGTGTTTTTTAACGCCCCCGTTGTGATAAGCGCCCTTGCCGCCTATACCAAAAGTCGCCCTTTCGTTTTACACTGTCAGTGCCCTTTCCGTCCCTAATAATCGTGCTGCCCCCAATATATCAGAACAATTAAATCATTTACAGTTCAAGTTTCATTTCCTCATTTTATTTCAGTTTGTACTGAGTTCCACTTCTATTAAAAAATGAAGAGCTTTAGAATTTTAGTTTTAGTTTTGATTTACCTTTAATATTTTCTTGTTTTGTTTGTTTGTTTGTTTTTTTTTTTTTATTGTGTGTTTCTTAAATTTTTTTAATTGAATTTATTTTTTTTACATTTTCTGTTAAGTTTTGGTTTTGTTGTTGTTGTTGTTCTTTAATACTCGGCTGGCGAGGAATAGATTGCGTGACGATCTGGTAATGCAGTCCACGAAAGCTTTAGCCAATCAGGTTGAGAGAATAGGCCAGTTCCCCTGTGGACTCGCTTTGAAAGTGAGGCAAAAGCAACACGAAAATGGCGAACGGAGGATCGTACAGACGGAGGACTTGCATTTTGTGAGAGCAAAACTATTGTGCATGTCGGGCGTTTATCTATAAATAGGCAGAAGCAGGGGAATAATATTTTGCCATTGACATTCAGGTAATTTTAAGTAGCATTTAATTTTTTATGTTTATTTATTATAGGGTGGGAATAACGGGCGCTAGAGTGAACCGGTCTTTCCAATGGTCCATGAGATCGAGCAGTGGATTGTGTTTAACAGTCCTACAGGTCCTCTAGTGTAGTAGTTGTTATTGTTTTGGAGGCTAGGGACATTGTTTCTGTGGTTTGTTTTATTGCCGTCTCGAAGGGAAGTGAGCGATTAATGTGAGACCCTGCGATAGCTGACATACAGCACGTCCTTTAATCTCATATAAGTTTATAGGATAAATTTTAATACTGTCAATTTTAAACTTTGAACCCTGAGGACTAAGCAGTCAAAAGAAGCTATGAAACTTAGCGTGCTGGACGATGAACAAACATACAAAAACAGTCAGTGGTTGAGACTCTGAGAGATCGAAAGATACAACTGAGGCACACAGGAAAAAGATAAAGCCCCTTCAGATGCCTTTTTGTTGGACTTGTTATTTACAGGGGTGGGGGTGGGGGGTGGTGGGTGAAGGAGCATTTTCGGATTAATTGTTTGGCGAAATTCTAATTCAAAATTTTTGGGTTTATATTTAAATTAGATGTTTTCACTGAAAGATTGACTAGTAGGATGAGCCTTAATTATTATTATTTTTCTTTTTGGGGGGTTGGGGGAGGGGCAGTGGGCAGGAGACTGGAAGTGTGGGGTATGTGTTGTTTGTGTGTCTGAATTACATTTATCATAGAGCAGTTTTTAACTTGAGTGTCAAAAGTAATTTGTGTTTGCTTTCATAATGCTTAACTTTGTTTAGTGGCAGACTGGTTTAAAGTACACGGCTAAACCCATGCCATTTTCACAAACAATCAGATAAGATTCACCAAAATCAATTGTGAATTGGTTGTGCACGTTTTTCAAGCCAACTTGTACATGAATATACGTTTGCTTTGAGTTTACTTTGGTTTTTGATTCACAACACTGAATTGAAAATTTGAAATGGATTCAATTGCCAGCTGCCCGCTTCCCATCCCCTAAAGGTCAGGACACACTAGGCAACAAGTCGCAGCAACAGGTCTCTGCGACTAGTCTCTTCATGTGTACTGTTTGAAAACGAGTCGCTGCGACAAGGCGCTTGTTCGGTGCTCGTGCAGCGAATTTTGAAGAGTGGGAATGTGAATAGCATTCCAATTCATCGGCACAAATACATGAAGCCCTCATTGGTTAATTTATATTTTGTTGCAGCGACTTTTTCGCAGACGTGCACACACACTGCAACATCACTGCTTTGCTTATTTTGTCACTGCAATCTGACGCACCAATTCAAACTGGTTTGAATTGGTGCGGCACATCACAGTGACAAAGTTCTGGCGCAGCTCAACATAGATTGTCGCAAGAATGCACCATGTCACACGAGGCAACATGTTGCAGCAACTTGTCACCGCGACCTGTTGCAGCGACTTGTTTCCTCTAGAGCGTGTCCCGACCTTAAGACTGACGTTGTAATTGGGATTGAGTGTATATATATTCTTTCACACAGGGGGTGCAACAATGCTGAGATGCAATGCTTTATTACAGCAAAGAAAAAGTTTCTGTAGGGCTCTGAGTAATTTTGCTAAGGGGAAAACTAAGGTCAGTCTCAATTGATAATGTGAAATTAATTTAGTCTGTTTCTTGTCTAACCATAAAACAAAGTAATGCAAGTCAGGCTGATGTCAAACAACTGCTTGTAGCTAACAGAAACTAAATTGTTAAATTCTTATTAATACATAATTATACAAACTTATCACATTGTAGGACACATACAGTGTGAATGGAATCAAGGCTTTAGTATCTAGAAACAGTATAGAAATAGAATGGAAAGATGGCCATACTTCAAGGTGAGTGAAATATGAACCAAGAATTTAACTACAGAATATACCAGGGTCGAGCTAAGAAAACAATAAGCTGGGTCATCAACAAGTCCAGCAGGCTTTTCTGGCAATTGCAGCTCTAAAAGTTTACGAAAGTCTTTGTTTTTATGTCAAATTTCAGCCGGATTTAAGTTATCTTTCAGCCCGCCGGTGAAATTAGCTGACAGCCGGCCCATAGTGACATCCCTGCTATACGTGTGTACTAGCAGTCAGTCTGTTAATGGAAATTGGATTTCACTCTTCACTTTAGTATTTCATTCTTGAAAGCTTGTGAAGCTTTCAAGCTTGTGTGTCTTTGTGTTCCCAAGATCTATACGGCGGGGAGCTACATGTATGTAGCTAGTACTACATACATGTACATGCATGTAGGTTTATACTGGATTGATGACAATCAGTATCATATCATCATCATCATCATCATTATCATCATAGTTCAAAGGGGGGTGGGAGTCGCCTGATAGAGGACAATCTCCTGGCCCTTGAGGTTTGTGTTTTAGAGTACTGGATCCAATCAAAACAAAAAGCTCACTTGATTGCAGAACATTTTATTAATAAGTGCTCTTGTGCAGCACATGGCACAAAGAGGCCTGCATGTAACAGGGTTCGCATGCACCTTGAAAGTCCTTGAAAGTCCTTTAATCTCAAATCATAAATTCAAGGCCTTGAAAGTCCTGGCTTGAAATTGGTTTTCGGTCCTGGAAAGTCCTTGATTTTTTTATTGAGCGTCAAAAGGCTTCAAGGCAATGAGAAGACCGCCAAAATAAGCGATTTTTTTAGTTCTTCAGCAAGCACATCAACCACTGATTTGGGGTAAATTTCATGAAAAAAAGTCCTTGAAATTTCCAAGAAGGGTCCTGGAAAGTCCATGAAAAGTCCTTGAATTTTTGGCCTGAAAAAGTGTACAAACCCTGATGTAAGTAAGGGACATTTCTGTTTTGACCCAAAAGGTGTCTGCCTGATGACATACACATTTACACTGTATCTGTTTGCTATATAACTGTGTTTGATTGGTTGTTGCTTGGTTATGATTTTTCGGTGCATGTAACAATTACCCAATTAGAGAATGCGAGTGTTTAAGTCTGGATTTAAAATCCAGTCTAAGTTCTCAGATGATGTTGAATATTTGCTTGAAATAAATTGAGTGCTCCATGCCAAGAAAGACACCTTTTTGCAGGCTGGGCCTAGTGACTCCTAATAATTAATTGGTCATCTAAAGCCAAATTCATTGAACCCCAATATATCTCGTCTTTGTTTTTTTTTTCATTTCAGATTCCATAATAGTTGGTTGAGGTTTTGTTGCCAGTGTAAACAATGCAAGCAGTCACATAGTGGTCAGAGGACATTTGATGTCTTATCCATTCCAGACCCATTAGAACTCTCAGATTTCTCAGTTTCTAGTAAGTGTTAGTGATTGCGGCAAAATTATGATCACTTGATGGTACAGTAAATAATGTAATAAATATATAATATTTTGAAATAGAAGGACCTTTGACTAAGTAACTTTGATTAGATGACCTGCAAAGAATTCAAGCCTGCTCTGAAGCTAAATGAGATGCTATGGCCTTTATAAATCTTCAATAATTTTGATACAATATATAAGGATGGAGGCTGAGATTTTATCCCTTTTATAAAAATTGCTAATAGATAAAAATTCAAAGTTATTAGTATTTAGAAATTTAATCCCCCGACTAATCCCCCGCCGGTCCCCTTCATATTGTGACAAAAAAGTAATAACTTGAAGCCGGTCATTCTTGAGACTCAGATGGTTAATACAGTACTGTAAGACAAAATTGGGACTGCAATAAATTCTGGCAATTTTCATGTTGACAGAAAATCAGGAAAATCTTCAATTAACATGGGAATATGAAGGTGATCATCAAGGAGAGATAAACTTACAATGGCTGAGAGAGAATTGCTACTCTGAAGCAGCAAGAAGAGCTGATAGTCAAAAGCGAGTCATACAGCCACATTTAGGAGAGGTACGTGTATACAGTGTAGTCACACACCAGTTTTTTTTTTTGTACTACAGTCAAACCTAAGTCCCATAACAGCAAAGGCTGATGGGAACAGGAAAAGTGACCTGCATTTCAGACTAATGAGAGATGAAATTTAATGACTTTGCCAGTACATGTAGATTGTATAGTGGCTTAGTACCATTACTCCTATTGGACAGGTTTGACTGTTGTAGTCCATTGCAGAACTCCCATAAAACTAACTTTGTGTCAATACAGTTAGCACAGTTACATTTCAGTTGGTCACATTGTGTGTATGTTCTTATAGCACAGTCTGCCAGAGGTTGATTACAATGACATTATGGAGTCAAAGGAAGGTCTCTGGAAGTAAGTTACAAAGTGATTTGCCTAAATTTAGCCAACTTGGTCTTTAGCCTTGTCAGAATTATCAGGTTACATCCTGCACAATTTTGCAGGATAATTGTTAGCTAGACATTAGTACATATTTTCAAACTTGGCTGTGGCTGTTTTTTTCTCCTGAGTTTTTCGGCCCCCAGCATTTAATAATAAAGTATTTTCCGTTTGTCTCACGACATAGTGTTCACTTGTGATTTAGGATCGCGACGTTTCGGACTGCACACTGCTAGTGTTCGGTCCTTGATGAAGTACTTGCATTGTGTATTCAGCGTCGATCTACCTCACAAGTGACCTTCGTGGATGAGAAGACTGCCAAAATACTTGATTTTATTGTAGCTCTACCACGATGATTAATGGACAACAGACTGGAAATTTTTATATGCCCCCAGCATTTATTTCAGAAAAAAGTCCTTGAAATTGTCATGATGGATCCTGGTGTTTATTTGAAAAGTCCTGCAGTATTTTCAAGGCTTGAAAAAGTGTATGAACCCTGAACAAGGGTTTAAGACTTACATACCGGTATTTCCATTATAGCTTTTTATATCTCAAATAAATGCCTGAAGGGGTTATTTTACAGCTTTTCTTTGGAAACCCAGTGTTAATTATTATATTTTTGAGACCTGATGTTTATTGAGAAAATACGTATGTTATAATTTAGCTACATTACTTTTCTTCTCCAGAATAAAAATAGTGGTAGCTTAGAAATAAAATACAAAAATGTAGGTTTTTATTTATTATTTAAAAACATCACTGCGATCATGTACTCCTGTTACAGAATGTTATCCCAGTTAAGTGACCATGGCGTCTCACTTGTCAAAGGTGTCCCACTTGATGAGGAAAATGTTGCTAAGGTTTGTCAGAGATATAATTATTCATTTTCATCTTGTTTAGAGGAATTGCAGTTACTCTCTCTCTACAATCCTGTGCTTTTCTTTTAATCAAAAGTGGTATGAGCACTTTAATGTAATCAGACAAATCAACATGTTCGCATAAAATACGGTATCAACATTATCCTGTTTTGTTTTTTGTTGTGTCATGTTAGGTTGGAGGGCTATTTGGACCTGTACTGGAAACTATTTATGGAAAAGTAGGTCACTGTATTGTATAAGCACTGAAAATTGAGAAAAATATGTGACTCTTTTTGATACATGTACATGATATGTAGAACTGAAGTGACCTGGGACCACAAGACAGCAGCGAAGAAAGGAAGGATATATGTGTACCTACAGAACGAATTAACAGCATGTACAGCACAATATGTCAGGTTATGACTGTACCAGTCAAAGAACAAGATGTGTGTTTTTGGCCAATTCTTCATTGAAGCATTGATTGTTACCTTCCTTAGTTTAGCTAGCCAATTAATGAAAAGTGGAAGCACTTTACACTTCATTTGCTACAAATGTTGTCATCCCATAAGATTATATGGAGCAATCATAGAGAGTGCCAGGAGCTTCTGGCCGTGTGCATGATGTCACGAGTTTGTAGAACCCTATCGGGAACTTGGGATTTCTTCCCCAATTGTCCCACGACATAGCTGATTAACTTCTTAACCTCAACTGTTTTCGTTGACGCATATCGGCTGCCATATTTACTAATTTGTGGTCAATGTTATATGAGCTCATATACCATTGCCTGTTAACCAATCAAAACTCAGGTATTGCAATATACTATTGCTGGTTTTTAATAATGACAGATATACATGTATGCCTACGTGAATGTTCTAGCTACTTATATAGACGATATAACACAGTGACAAGAAGATATGGATTTTATGTTCGAGTGGCAAACACAATATCTCACTCGTTCACGGCACTGAGACATGAGATATTGTTTGCCACTCGAACATAAAATTCATATCTTTGAGCCGATGTGTAATGTTCTTTTTATTATATAGACAAAAACGACAGAAGTGTCAAAAGCACAAACCCTTAATTATTTATGTAAACTCTTGCAGTTCAGCGGCTGGAATTTCTTAAATATCTCTCCTTTGGTCTACTTTGCAAGAATTGAATTGTTTTGAGTCATGTAAAGTTTTTCTTCTTCGTGTTTCTACTTTTCTGTTCCTTAGTGAACGGTTTGAAATCGGCTCAGCAAATTTTTAACTTCTCTCTCATTCGCCATCTTTCAACTGGCATTTGGCAAAGTTTGGCAGCCGTGGGCAGCCGTGCAATGGCACAAAATGACGTCATCGATATCCTCACTAGTGAGGATATGGAAAATACGCTACTATATACGGCCCCGGATGTAGTTTCGTATGAATTTTATCAGTGGTCTATTTTCCAGTAAAACACTCCTGTCTATGTAATAAAAAAAGAATTATTAATTGTATGCCTAAATACACCCCTATATTTTTCTTTCTCTTCTCCCAGACATGGGATGTAAAAAGTGTCCCTAACCCTATCAACATTGCATACTCTGATGTGTCTCTTGGCTATCACATGGATCTTATGTACTATGAGTCTCCCCCTGGGCTACAGCTTCTTCACTGCTTGAGGTAAGGCCACTGGCTTTAATACTGCATTATAAGGATGGATTTCGTGAATGATTAGACCCAAATTTACCAAATTTTAGTTTAAGGGAAATGAATGTTCAGCATTGGCTGCTGTCCCAGCATATCCAATCAGCAATAGTGAATGATCGAAAAAGAAAACAAGCAATCGATAGATCAAAACTAATAACTACAGTTGAAGCTCTCGTAAGTGGACACCCTCGGGACGCGAATTTTTAAAAAGTGTCCGTAGCTGCAGCTGGCCGCTTACGAGAATGGTTCTCGCAAGCGGCCACTAGAGGTGTAGAGGATAGGTGGACGCTTACGGGAGCTTGCCCAGCTAACATAATGCTAATATGCATGTAAGTGGTGTTTCGAAACTTAATGTACCCGGACGCGGATGACGACAAAACAAAAACTGAAATATGGCTCTGTAATTACTGTAAAATCATTGTGACGAACGGCGATGCGAAGTTGATTGATGAAAACAAGATACAGAGGATGTTAATAGGATTTTTTTCTTTGGGTGTCCGCTTACGGAAGCTTAAAAACAAAGAAAAAGGCGAAGTTGTAATCTCTGAAAGTGTCCGAGGGCGCTTACGGGAATGTAAAAATACAGAGTTTGTATGGGAGTTGAAACGGTGTTTCAAACAAGGCGGTCGTAAGTAAAGCTGTCCGCTTACGAGAGTGTCCGTTAAGAGAGCTTCGACTGTATATGTATAATACCAGGGTAGTTTATTGATAGAGCGATTATCGAGTGAGTGTCAAACCAAAACCAAAGTAATCACTCTGACCAATCACAGTTTGACAGAGGACACCGTGACGGGATTTCCAGTTAACCAATCAAAACTCAAAGCAAATACATGTAGCCGGCAGGAAAATTTAAGCGAGCGAGTCACAGTTGGTTTAAGTTTTTCCTTCGGATTGGTTGAGAAAATGTTTCTTTTTTCTTTACAATCACTTAGCGTATTTATGTAAAACCAAAGCAAATGCAATTAACTTGATTGGTAGCAAATACATGTAATCCATGAGCAAACGATAGTCACAAAAAAGTACGTTATGGATTGTAATTGATAGCCAGAGGGTACCAAAGATCATTGAAATCTGTCAAAATTAATTTCAATTCATTGATTCAACTTGTTAATACTGTTTGCAGATTTGATCCAGAGGTCGAAGGAGGAGAAAGTTTGTTTCTAGATTCTTTCCATGTTGCTGAAGAATTCAGAAAACAGTTTCCAGAAGATTTTGACAATCTTGTGCGGATACCAGGAACATTTCAAAAAATACATTTTGAAAGGTACACACCTAAATTTTGCTTCTCACTGAGTCAGAATACCAATAACAGTACTGTGGTGAGCCTCGTTATACAGAACATTTTGACACAAGTACAAGTACTGACACACGGTACAGACTACATGTTATCTTTGAGATTGGATTGGCGTGCCATATGAATTCGCAGGGTGTTGTTTTGCTTTATTAATATTAAAACTACAGTGAAATATAAGCTAGGATTCTCCTATTGAAAAAAAAAATCGTATCTGTTTGCTGTGAAACCATTATACTGACTTTTACAGTTGAAGATATCGATGGCCATCGATGAAGTCATGCCTGTAACGTGTTGAGAGTGCCATTATCGATCATATGCAACCCCCCACTACTTTCAAGAATGTTTATTATTTATTTTGGTACAGTCTCAAACCAAGCTATACATAACAATTAATGGACTTCATTTTCTCCCTAGGGATTATCCAGTCAAACTAGTTTACAAGAGGCCACACATTGTTCTTAACCCTGACAAAGAGGTGTGGTAGAATATAATTTTCTTTATGTTTTCTATATTTTACATTAACATGCAGAAAACGCAAAAGATCCTGACGTCACACCAAGAGGGTTGAGAACTGGTCCCTGTATAAGTATCTTAAAGGAGCACAGTCACGGAAAACTCATCTTGAAAAAACTGGCAAGTTTTTTTCAAGTTTGTCGTTCATAATCTGTCTTAATCTTCGTCAGTCGAAACCATCCTTGGTTATTTTCGAATCTGTTGACTCCTTTGTTGTTTTCCTACATTACACAACTATTATTTTGAGGTTTCCTTCAATTTGGAAGAAATCAGAAAAAGACTTAAAATATCGTGACCATGTTCCTTTAAGAGAACTCTTCCTTCGTAACATTTGCCCCAGCACAGTACTTTTTTAAAATAAATAAATAAATAAATACATTTCCTCTCCAATTTTTGTGTCTTTTAGATCGTGGCTGTCAATTGGTCGCCAGCCTTTGAAGGTACCCTGACAGTACCAGAGGTAAGAACGCCTGTATTATTTTAAAATCAGTCATTGCTTCACAAGATACACGTATGTGAATCACTAAACACAACGTACTGTTACTTCAACGTACCCAGTCTCGACGGGTTTAATGAGAAAGGTTACATGTTAGGGTTTTATTCACAGACTTGATGCACGCTACTCCATTTTTGTGAAGCGTTTGATGCACGAACTTGCACTGAATGGGACTAGAGCCTAGCCTTCAAATTTAACGCCGTTGTTTTAAAGGCGGAATCTCGTTTCCGAACAGGTTACTGCAACGTTTTACACTTCATAAAAAGGCTACATTTTCATGAACCTAATTCAAGAGGTCGTTTCTTGTCTACAAGAAGAAATCGACACCGAGTACGGGAACACGAGCACGACCTGCCAGCGGCCCGGGGACCCGAGAGGGTGGGGGCGGGACAGGGGGGGGCCCGCAGTGGGGCTGCCGGGGGCCAGACGCCCTGGATGCGCCGAAGGGGGGACGGGAGGAGAACCAGCGAGGGGACGCGCGGGCGCGGGAGGACGGAGGAGAGCGGGGGAGAGACGAGCGCCGAGGGCGAGGGCCCCCGGGGGAGGGAGAGGAGAAGGGCGGACGGGAAGGGCGAACGGGACCCAGGTAGAATGTAGTGATCGTAACGATTCCTTGATTCGTCACAGGAAGACGTTGAGCCATACTTTAAAGCATACAGGAAGTTTACAAAGCTGGTAGATGAATCACCAATTCAGGTATTATCACAAGATAGGGTGACTTTATAATGACTTATCGAAAGCCTTTTCTTCTTTGTTTTTTTTGGGTGGTTTCCCTCCCTCCCTCTCTTTCTCCCTCCCTCCCTTCCCTCCCTCCCTCCCTACCTCCCTCCCTCCCTCCCTCCCTCCCTCCCTCCCTCCCTCCCTCCCTCCCTACCTACCTACCTACCTACCTACCTACCTACCTACCTTACTAATACAGTTCTTTTCAAAATGGAGTTGTTTGAATTAATGCAAAGTTTGTGGAAACACTGAGGTGATATATTTTGTATTTTATTCCTAGAAATCAGTGAACTTGCAGCCAGGAGACCTCGTATGCTTCAACAATCGGCGTGTACTTCACGGGCGAAATGCATTTACCCTGAATGGCGGAGTCAGGTTTCTTAAGGTACAAAGTTTGTCTACATAATCCAGTACACCGGAGGGGCACGTATGAGATTCCAACCGATGACAAAAAAAAAAAAAAAAAAAAAAAAAACGGCGTTAACAGTTATGGTCAGGAAGCCCTTGTTATTTCAGCCTGTTTCAGGCGTTCGGTTCATTGGGAATGCCGCGTAGAATAGCGAGTTGAATATGAAAACGCCCTACTTTATCACAGGATATTGGTACCTATGCCCTGCCTATATCACAGAATATAGAAACGGATGACAGATAACAAGAACCTTTGTGACGCTATCTGGGCATCGTGACAATTTGTAGAGTATTATATTTTTGAAGTCAAGTGTATAATCCTTTATCCATTTGTATTATCACTTTAAATATTATTTTGCGAAATTGCACCGTACAGTAGGTCGAGTTGGCTGAATCATAGGATATCTTGCATTACTATTCAACAAACTGTCACGGTGCCCATAACTTATGGCTAGAACGTAATTGTTATCCGTCGTATGTACATAACAGATATCCTGCGATATACGTAATTTGTCATGATTCCTTCGAAGTCTCGCAAAGCGATGCAGAGCCACGATATTTTTAGCAAGTTAGCGAAGTCGGTTAAATATTCTTTCTTTTATTCTCAAGATGGCATTTTCTTCTTGTCTTTTATATCAGGGGTGCTATGTGAATATCGACGAGTTTAGGAATACATTTCAAGTGACGTCAGAGCTTGTTGGATCAGGAGAGCCCTGCAAGCGGATAGGAAACCATTGCTTCTTATAAGATACAGTGTATTGAGTGAATATCGACCCAGTGTGCCAATACTGGATGTTGTGGAGTGTTATTAATACACACCAAGTATTACTAATAGTTAGTTAATAGTTAGTAAATGTGAAACGGTGAGGGGTTATTTTAATCTAATTTTAAGTGGGAGAAATTAAGTATAAGATGTTATGTTTCAAACATATTTTTGTAAGAGTATGTAGTGCTTTTTGGCAACATATTGAGCATGTTTTATACAGGAATAACTTTAAAAGCGTAAAGTTGCCCCGTTTCTTTGTTTATACATTTTATGGGAGGTAAGACAAGAGAGAAGAATGCACGAGGTGTACGCCAGATGTGACTGAAGCTGTCGCCGCCTGAAGAGCGAGAATCATGCACGATGCCGGATACACCGCAAAAGGAACAGTAACAAAGCACGGCCCAATAACCTAGACCCTATATTATTATCCTTCTTATATATTATAAAAGATACATTAATTTCCCGATTCATCTATTTTTAGAGAACTTTAGTAGGGACCGTACCTAAGACCTTTCCCTTTATTTCTCTCATTTATAATGTTGTACACATGTTACAATAACTTATAACAAACAACGAATTTAATGCAAGTTTCTTTATTGGTGACCTCAGTTCACCTTTGGATACATATTAGCTAAATATTCACCAGCGAGGGCAATCAGTAACAATCTTACTACTCTACAGTAAAACCCCACATGTTTAGCCAAAAATTACATAAGAACCTGGTTGAGCCTAAAATGTAACAGCTTCTTATTTTATAAAATTCAGTTTGTTTTCTTGATGTTTGATAGGTATGAAAGGGCATAAAAAGAAATGGGATAACCTAGAGTAGGACTTTTATTTAGACTGCAGTCGCAAGACATAATTATATCTCCGACCATGACTGCGTGGACCGATACCTTCTTAGTAATTCTTAAAATAATTCTTAAAATTTTAACAGAATAAAAGATAAAGCTATTTTAGATTTGTGCAAGTTATTCCAGCTAGCCCCGCTATAACAGAAGTTCGTTGGTGGGGAGAGAGCCCCAAAGCCTCAAGTAAAACAAAGTGACGCTGTGAGAAAAGATATATTTGGTGCCTCTCTCCACCCAGGTGTATAAATAGATACCGGCGAATTATATATAAGTTAACCTTTTAGGCTAGCTTGGAAAAATGAAAATTGTTATATGTGGGTTTTAACTGTAACAAGGTAGAGTCTGTGTTCGAGCCTAGTGGCCCATCAGGCCTGAGCTTATGCCAGTTTCAGTAGCATGAAGCGACAAGAATTATTACTTACTCCACCCTGGATGAGATGTGCGTCCATCGCACCGTTACTCCCCACTATTAAATCGCCGGTATCCATTTATACACCTGGGTGGAGAGAGGCACTATAAAAGTAAAGTGTTTTGCCCAAGAGTACAACAGTGCTCGGCAGAATACAACGGCAGTGCACCGGCCATGGCTCGAACCCGGACCGCTCGATCCGGAGTCCAGCGCCTGCAGCGCACTAACCATAAGACCACCGCGCCTCCATTTTACTGTAACAAACCTCTTGATTGCTAAAAAAATGTACTCTGCGTTTTATTTTGCGTATGCATGTATAAGCGACACCGATACAAACTTTATTTATTGCCTTTTTATTTGAGTCTCTTGTGGCCGTCTTGCAGCTTACAAATGTCACATTTCTTTTAAAAGTTAGTTAGGCCATCCTAATAAAAAGTTTCGTTTCCCATCGCCCGAACGACCCATTTTTTTCGAAAAGTAAAAAAAATCCAGATTCACTAGTCAAAGAAGCAAGTACTTCAATTTACAAGCACACGATCTTGTTTTTTTTTTGACAACAATTGGTATGATGTGATGTCTTTGTCTTTAATAAACATACGTTATTTAAAGACTGTTAAGGAATAACGAGCGAAAAGACCACGTTTTCGAGTTGACTTTGTAATCAGGCTTTCTTACTTAGCAGCCCGACCGACCGACTCACCATCACAAGAGACGGGGCGATGGGAAACGAAACATTTTATTGGGATGGCCTTACCTTATTTTCTCAGAAGCTGCTTAAAGATGATTTCCAGTCCGTACTGCGCAATCTCCGCCTGCAATGCTTGTGAGTCTCACAAACAGAAGAATGTTTACTAGCAAAAATAAAAATTCCGGGACAAAACTTACCTTTTTCTTCATTATTAACGCCAGATATCCTTGCAAAACAATAATAACGAGTAAAAGAAGCTCGACGGTATTTCAAACGGACGTTTTAGCTCATCGTGAATTCTTAAACGAAACGATCCGTAATGGCGAACTAAAAAACTTCATGTACGCTATCACCGAAGTGAAACGTTTCAACAATTTCAAAACAAAAATGAAAACAAACCCTGAGTCTGCGCAGTACGGACTGGAAATCATCTTTAAGTGCTTAACAAATCTCTTTGCTTCTCGAACAATAAAAAATGGGATTACACAATGAGTTGAGCATGTAACAAGAAAAAGTTACGGGTAAAGGCCGAAAAATTATTACTGTACTGGAACCTGCAAGAAGTCGAAATATCACGGCACCCAAACGTCCAGTTGAATAACACGAAAGACTACCACCTTTAATAATACTGGTTGTTTTCCAAGCTTTTTTTTCTGACAGAAACTTTGCACTCGCCTCCTGTGACATTTGCTCAGATTTGATCTGAATCATGGTACGCCAATCCCTGAGTGCCAGAGTTTTTGTTGTTGTTGTTGCGGCGACAGTGAGTATTTTGTTTTCGCTTGTTCGATCGCGGCTTCGCCACTCTCTCAACGCCGCACACAGTCGCCGCAAAACAACAACAACAAACAGATAAATGGCAATAGGAAATGACTAACAAACGAACAATGGCCGATGCCATCTATGGCGCGCGCCTGCAGGGAATCACGGTAGTTGTGTTCATCAAGTCTCGCGCGTGCTTTGATGAAAACAACTACCATGATTCCCTGCAGGCGCGCGCCACGAGTTCAGCTTTCTGCGCCATGCTGCCGCAACTTGCAAAGCAGGTGGTTATAAGTTCAGGTTTTTACTTTGCAATGCAGCATTATTGCGAGAGAAGCTGCAAGAAAATGTACTTGATAATTTCTGTTTACGCACAACGTTGGTCAATAGAACTGACTCAGAAATCATTGCTGTTTCCTTTGTACAGAACTGAAATATGTCTAATTCGTGTCTTACATGCAAGCTCGTAATTATAGAAGGTAATGCAATGTCCTTGTTTTTATTGTTCTTCAACAGATATTCCAAGCTGTTCAATGTTCCAATCAGCGAATAGAATCTCCTCGTTGCCGTGTATAGCACAATGATGTAAAAAAAGATGAAACTTCACTGAGATAACTTCATATGATTGTTATAGTGTTCAAGAAGAGCGGCCCGACTAATACACTCCTCCTGGCAAATCCAACAGACGTATGTTTTAATGTGGTTTGGCTTGAGCTCTCCCAGAGATGATGCACAAGCAAACGAATCACCATACACGTTGCATTTGGAGCCCGGCTCTGTGCATTCACGTGGTTTCTCTCCTGTGCGTAAGTGTTCATGTATTTGAGCAACGTGTTTGTCACCAAAACTCTTGTCCGACTTCTTGCCCTTAAAAGGTTTCTTTCCTTTGCCGTGTGTTTGCTTATGCCGACTAAGATGCCCTGTCTGTTTAAAATACTTTCCACAGAGTTCACATTTAAATGGTCTCTCACCAAGGTGTATTCCTTTTTCGTGCTTGCGAAGATTTCTCACATTACTAAAACACTTTCCACACTGTTTACATTCAAACGGCTTCTCGCCTGTATGCGTTCTCACATGTTCTCGCAGATACCCTGGCTGTCGAAACCGTTTGCCACACTGTTCGCACTTATGCAATTTTAATCCAGTGTGGATTTTTGCATGTCGCTTCAAGCTTACAGCGTGCCTAAAACATTTTCTACATTGCAGACATGCATATGGCTTTATCCCTGTATGTATTCTTTTATGCCGCTGCAAGCTATGTGTTTGGCTGAAACACTTGCCACACTCCTCGCATCTATACGGCTTCTCCCCCTTGTGCGTCTTTTCATGTCGACGAAGATTTTCTGCTTGGCTAAAACACTTGCAACAATGCTGGCA
The DNA here is from genome assembly GCF_052425735.1 of Oculina patagonica. Taxonomy (NCBI): domain Eukaryota; kingdom Metazoa; phylum Cnidaria; class Anthozoa; order Scleractinia; family Oculinidae; genus Oculina; species Oculina patagonica. The sequence goes on from NC_135764.1 coordinate 8,533,170, forward strand.
TGCATATGGCTTCTCTCCTGTGTGAATTCTGCTATGTCGATGTAGTTTCGCAGCGCACTCAAAACACTTGCCACATTGCTGGCATGCAAAAGATTTTTCATCTGTGTTCGTCTTATCGGGTCGGTGAAGATTGTGAAGCATCTTGCAAACCTATATATTTTTACTGTCAAATAAAATAACAACGTCCGGGTTAAAAATCTGTTTTTTGTGCACATTCATTATACAACATTTGCTGATCAATTTGATGTCAACCTCGTCCCAAAGGCTGCGATTCTTCTGGTCTGCGCCAGGGGTTGCAAACCTCTGGGCTACTCTGAAAGCCCGCCAAATACACGGCCAAATCTGATTGGCTATTGAAAACCGCTAGTAGGGGGCTCTGGGTACAAGATTGGTTTGATGTGTAAAGGTCTGTTTGAAATGGGGACAGGGAGGGGACATTTGGTACTGAACAGTACAAATGTCAAATAGATCGAATCGCTAGGTAGGCTAGATAAGGAGATCAATAGGAATTTTGTTACAATATTGCACGCAATTGTCCAAAAATTGCAAACTTGAAGTGAAAAAAAGAAAACCGTACAACCTTGTGATTTTCGTTACGTTTGCTTTTTTAGTTATTCCACTACATTTGTGAAACTATCTTCTCCGAGTCATTCGCAGCTCGTGCAAAATGAAATGTCTAAAAATTACATTTACCTTTTAGATACCATCTCTTAGCACTTCAGTGGGCACTATTCCTATTAAAAAAAAAAAGAAATGGGACCATGATTAAATGCATGGGATTCAAATCAGGGATAAAACTGAGGTCTGGATAGAGATGCTGAAATCTCACTTATCAGTTAATTTTTCTGTGATTTCTTCGCTATCAATAAATTTTGCACATCACAGATCACAGCTATCAGTGAGAAAATGTGAACTTTATCAGCCGACATTACAAATCTTGATAAAACTTTCAGCTACCAGTTGAACCTCATCTACCTGTACCCTCAGATCAAGGGCATTATATGAAAGGGAAGTTAGGAGGGGGTATAAGCTGTAGGCCAAAAGCAGCAAATTCCTTTGGGGTTTAGAGGCATTCACTCTAGACGAAAATAATTTTGAATACGTGTATTTACAACTTCTTTTATTATTATTATTTTTTTTTTTTTGGGGGGGGGGAGGGGCAGGGTAAGGGTAAAGAGACTGCATTCTCTTCAGAACACTAGATGGATCAGCCCCTGCTATCAATTACAAAAAAAAGTTTTGATTTTTATAGGCCTCTTTATAAGTTTTCACTGCGGTTCACCAATATTCAATCTTAGTTTTCGAGGCTAAAAACTATCGATTAATACTTATTCAGTGTTGGAATTCAAGGACCATCACCTTGTTAAATATTTTTTGACAGGATCTTTTGAGATCCTTGAGTATTTTTTAAACGAATCGTTTCAGGATCATTACATAATTATGTGGGACAACCATGCAAAGAACCTTAGAGATCTTTAGATATCATAAAAAAAATCCTTGAAAGATTTTCATCAGGGGAACAGCTTGCATGCTAAATGACCCTGGTGTGCAGGGTGATGAGGGAGGTGGAAAAGATAATGTGCCGTTCCAGAAAATACCCATACCAACCCCATAGGAAGTCATTAGAAATTTCGAGGGGGTCTGAAAAGCCAAAATTTTTAAAGGGATGTATGGGCCTTAACTGGAATTTCCAGAGGGGTGGGGATTCAAACTTAAAAGACAACCATGAGAGGGGTATGCATATTTTCTGGAACAACACATTCTGGGTTTGTTTTGTAGGATTCTGGGTGTATTATTCATAAAGCATTTGCATAATATTATTTTAACATTTTTTTTGTTGTTGTTGTTTTCCTTAGTAACACTGAGATTCTCGGGAAACTTTCAGTTTCCCTCTAGACCAGTCATTAAGTGTATAATTTATACCTGCAAGTAATAAATCAATAGTGCTGCTGTGTACTGGTAATAGATCATTGTTGAAATCAATTAAATTAATTATGCAATTCGATTATGCAATTCAGTCTCCTGGATGCCACCTAATTGTTCTTAGTAAACCTATCTATCTATCTATCCATTAATCACTAAAAAGGATTGATTAGATTATTTTTCTTTTTCAATAACTGACAGAATCTGACATTTACCAGTAACTTTCTTGTGTTATTGTAACTAACAACAACAACAAAATATTGTTAAACAAGTAATTTTAAGACCTTTTCCTATGCTCTGCACTGTCTTAGGTGGCCTTCACACGACAAACCAAATTTGGCAAACTCATATCAGGTTGGCAAACTCAAGTTGGTGTGTGTGAACAACACAACAACAGTTGGCAAACAAGTTGGCAAACTGTTGGTGAGAATAGTGACAAGTTCTATTTTGTCGCCAACAGTTGGCCAACTTGTTTGCTGTTGTTACGTCGTTCACACACACCAACTCGAGTTTGCCAACACGAGTTGGTCAATAGTTTGTCGTGTGAAGGCTACTTTACAGACCATAAAAATATATGCCATAAATGTCCAAAACTTCCCAGTAAAACCACTTCTCTGTGGGTCATGCTTCTCTTTGAGTTCTAAAGGTTTCATGACATCATTTCTCATGCTGTTTATTTTAAACAGTAGAGTGTTTGTCTTGGAACTAGTCACCTGATAGTGGCCCTATGGATATTTGATGTTCTTAAAACAAACATTAGCCTGAGAATTGAAGCATCTTGGGGTATTATATGCTTGTTTTAAGAATATCAAATTTCCAAGGGGCAACTATCAGACCGATAGTTTCAAGAAGAAAAACACTCTATTGTTTTTATTGATCACCACTAAATTTTCTTCCATGTACCCATTCAATAGCAAGAATCTTGAATTATTTTTCACTTTTTAGGATAAAACACTTAAATTGAAAGCTGAAATCCCAAATGAAACAAAACCAGACAAGGAACCCACTAAATGCAGTTAACTAAGTGGGTTTTTCTGCTGAAGGTCCCCTTGTTGTCAAAAATTTTCATGAACGAGTACGAGTACTATCCATCTGGATATTTTTTTTTTTCATATGGTCATGTGTACTATTTAAACAATATTAATAGTGCTTCTGTCCAGGAACTATTGGCTAATAGTTGCCCCGCGGAAATTTGATGTTCTTAAAACAAATATTGGGTGAGAGGCGAAGCTTGAGGGCTAATTTGCTAGTTTTAAGAACATCAAATTTCCAAGGGGCAACTATCAGTCATAAGTGTTGGCTTGGTTACCAATTGTCATGTTGAGCTCCCAAATATAGTGCACAATCTTTGACCACAAGTTATTCAACATTGGAAGGGAGAAAGGGAGCTTTTAAAGTATTTGTATACATAATCCGTGTTACAGGTTTTAAGTATTAAGTATCTGCATTTGTGTCATTTTAACCCTTTTATGGCCAAATTTCTCCAAAAAAGGTTTTTTTTTGTTACCGTTAAACTGACTTTTTGGTGCTATGATCCCGAATTTCCCTTAACTTTGCTTAAAAAGCACTTTTCCACAATGCAGCAAGATTTTAATGAAGATTCCATCGAAAAATGTACAAAATTGTACTTTGGCGCATACGCACAAGCCAAAATTTGGACTTTGAAATTTTTTGACTTTTTCTCTATTAGCTCTGTCAAGATGCAAACGATACGCAAAATGGATAGTTCTGTGAAAAGGTTAAAACATAGCTCTATCAGATGCTTATCACCAAAATCTACTGACTATCAAATTGATGACGTCACAAGTGTTTCATTGACTGCTCCTCCAAATGTTGACAAAAGTTGACTTTGGCAGTGAAAGGGTTAAGGGGGGGATTCATCATGAGACAATCACTCATAAGGCAATCATGAAGGAAAGCTTAAAGTGAGTATCAATAGACTATATTGTCGTCAATTGTTTTTAAAATCAACCAGTATTAATGAATGGATTGTTATCAATTTAATCATAACTATTAAAAATTATCAAATCTGATTGGTTCTTAGCATGCCCTATCTTTCACCAAATTGGAGCATGTGAAGCTAAGGTGCCCATGCAATTACAATTACAAAGTGTCTAAATAAAAGTGTCTAATAACAAGGTTCATGTTAGCTCTAAATTTTGATTCCTGATCCCCAAAATGTAGAAAGGCTTCTGATCATGAGACTTCCTGCTCAAAACTGTCACTTCAGTGATGACTGAATAATAGTGTATGCTCTTGGGCAATAAAAAAAAATAACAGACCGAATTAGACGCCAGTCAGCCCTAATATAAGTATAGTTCAGTGCAGTCAATGATTGATTTTCGTTGATTGGCACGACAAAAGGCATTAAAGCACAATACCTTACACAATAATCATGACAATAAAACCATGAAATTAAAACTAAAGGAGAGGATGAGGCACTTAAAATACACTTTGCACTCAGAGAGGCAGTGAGAATCGACTTGGCAATTTCATAAACGACTACTGACTGTTTCTGTGTAGTGGCTGCTTGTATCTAACGTACTGAGTATGGAACCTCGTAACCGCCACTTCACGAGTGGATGTAAACCTTTGTCTACATGTCCAGTGCAATAATCCCCTGTTAGGATCCTTAAACAGCCCATGATTTACAAAATACATCTTACCTTTATAAATGTAAATTGTGGTGAACACATCACAACGACCTCCTTTCCTGCTTCTTTCTTCGTCATTTCTTGCTGGCACCCAGTCTTTCGCGACTAATGCAAAATATAAATCCAGGCTCATGGAGTCCATGGACTGTGGAACCGGCCCAAGCGTCATAAGTAAGTGGGGGTTTTATTTAGGTGCTAGGAATTGGGAATGTGTCCTATTCTGTACTGCAACAAGCATCGCATCACATTGATATTGGGGGAAATTCGGTGATGAGACAAGAGTCGCAGCGTAATTTAAGTACATTAAGGGTTGGTGGAGCGTTGTACTAGCTTTACTGAAACCCTCGGGAGGAAAAAACATTCACAACAGAATTTCAACAAGTTTTAAAGTGTTCTTGCTCGTACGTAAAATACACCAGGGGGGAGATATAAAACAAATTTTGTTGAAGAAAGATGAGAGCCGTTGTAAGATTTTTTACTCTTTTTCAGGCGGCCACAAGGGCAGAACTTAAAAAAATCAGCCTGACTTGTTCAAGTTGAGATCAAAAGTCCTTGTTGGCATCACATAAATATCACTTGTTTATAGCCTAAGTATACTAGCATTCTAACTTTGAACAAAACTGGACCACTATTCGTAGATTTCTTTACGTCTTTAATTGGGCTCTTAAATTTTTGACAGTCAGTGACAGTGGCCCTTTCATTACATTTAAAGTAAAATAGCATATTACAGCCATACATGTTTTTTATTCCCCTTAGAAATACATCTCTACTTCTACAAAGGTATATTGCCACTTAAATAACAGCAGTAGCAAATAAATATTTTGTGTAGTAATTAGTCTTCCAATCGTTGCTTTTATATAAATTATGCGCTTCCACAAAAAAAAGACAATGTCGTAGGACGCTTCCTATGGAGCTCCATTTACTGTTTTGTCACTTCCACCAGTTTAGGTACGAGTCCTGTATTCAAAAAAGAATAAAAAATAGTTATTAAAACTAACGCAAAAATATAAAATCAATTTTAAAAAATCATGAAAAGGGACTGTGCTTGTTTAAAAAAGCAGATTACATATAGCTAAGTCCTCGTGAAATTAATGACATTTTTTCCCCTGTCTCCTTGTTCACTTTTGCTCATTATTGTAAGCAACTTATCGCTTTAAAAAATGTTTTTTTTTTAATCAAATCTAAGTCGCGTCTTGTGTGTGATTCGAGAGCAAGTGATACTATGCCTAAACTTTGCCCACGATTGTTTTGGAGGCATTAGACAATGTTTCGTTGTTTCAATGGTTGCTCCACAAATCTCTATACGTTCATCGATGATGCAAGGGTCCATCAACTCACGTTTCAAGCCCAAGAAATAGGACAATCTTTAATTTATGCTGTGTTTTCGTTTACGTTGCACGAGCTAAGTTTTCACGTACTTGTGGTTGTTCGCATTACTAACGCGACCAAAGTTTAATAAGTATGCGATTTCTGCATCAATTTGAAACACTGAGTATGTTCGAATGTCAGTAATGTTTCGAATTTTTTTTTTTTTACAGACCTTGTTTTCCTGCCATGAGTTACAGAAACTAGAAACTGGTACCCGTTTTCAGAAGGACAAAACATTTCATTCAATATCTTGGCCCAGCCCATTAAAGTGCTAACTAAAAATACATCTCTACATTTCTAAAACTGGACATGAATCAAGGCTTTTACTCACTCTCTTGGGATTTCCTCATTGGCACGTGTATGACGATATCAGGCGTTGATAGCAAACAAAGTTCTGCCTGTGTCGCTTGATGACGTCTTGTGTCGCTATACTTGGCGACTCGACAGCTTTCATCCTGCACCACCGTTGTGTCATCATCACCTTGATCACTTTCAAGAGTAACATCAATGGCTCCACTGTCTTTCACGGCAGAGAGAACGGTGGGCTTTTCAAATTCTCCGCTTTGCAACTGGCTGCTTAGAACATTGGTTCCCACTAAGCCACGTATTTCTCCCTGCAAGTCATTCAGAGGAAGAAGCAAAGCCAGGCAGCAAGAGAAAGACCAGTGTGGATTTTTGCGCCATTCCTTGAGGTATTGGTGTAGGAACAGTGTGTACTGGTCTGAAAGTAAACGAAACAAGTAGGATCTAAGAATCTTTAATAAATTTATCACACTTCCATTTTTTTTTATATTTATTTGTCGGACGTCACAGTGATTCGAACCCCATTCCGCCAAGAAAGTGTCCCTAGCCAAGGAGCGTTATTCAATAGTGTGAAAACGGTTGTTAGGGTATCATAAAAAATGGTAAAAAGATATACTCCATTCAACTATTCCATTGTTCTCTACTGATGCAAAAAAAAAGTTAAACCATGCTATGGACATTCATCAGACCACTGGTACCCTGGAAGAACCCATCCGTCACCCAAGTTGACGTGCCAATCGCCACAAGCCCCAGAGGCTATCACTTTATTAACGAAATTTAGTTAACAGTGGATAGATCCAGAGCCCTTGGTAAGGAATTCCTGAAAACGGCATTTAGTGGTAAGCAATGTCAGAGCATTTTGTAACACTAAATGACAAATTTTGAAAGAAATGCTTGTCCCAAGCTGTACATTAAAATTTCATTTGCCTACAACTCCAAGGAAATGATATAGAGTTCCATTTTTTTTACGAATCAGAATTAACATATGCATCTTTATAGTTTGACGTGAGTAATAATCGTTTACATAAGTAAGAGAAAAGGCACTGAAGAATGTCGAATGTACTACGTCGAAACGTCGTTTATTACGTCGTTCTAATAATGCAAAATTCATAAAACGGCAGTGGACGCCTTTTATCAATTTTCAAATGTTCACGCCTTTTGAAGTTTGGGATTAATATATTTTCTCTGTTCCGACCACGTAATTAGTTAAATATGTGGCTGTGATTTCTTGACGAGCTCTTCAATAGAACAACTATGAACAAAAAGCTGATAGGGTGAGCCATGGTTTTCAAAAGATGATGGCTAGAAATCTACCTTACCATCAATTTGGTATTTAAGAGGGAAGCCCCTTAAGGAAACTACGGTTTTAAATTCTAGTTTATAGTGCTTCTAAGTACTATCTACAATTATATTAACTTACAAAAAAGAAGGCCAAGCACCGAAGTATTTGCTCCTATCACCAGTAATTTGAATAGGATTGCGTCTGCGTCCACATACTTGCCCATTGAAGCTGGTATGTTCTCTGCAGGTATTTTACTCACGGCTCCAATGCCCAGGTTCACAACAGTAACGGCAAGGGACGTCGCCATTAATCTGTTTTCAGTCACGTCATTTATGGGCTTGATCCAAGAGAAAAGCATTCCATACATGCCGGCGATGACCCATGCCAAGCCAATGTAGGACCTGCTCTCTTGCCCCACAAGAATCAGAGCAGACGTCAGGATTACTTTACGAGACATTTCTACTAATTCCCAATACCAGGAGCGATGTTTGTAGTTTTCAAAAAGAAAGCGCAATCCTGAGATCACGTCCGTACCAGAATTTGGATGCAAGGCATCGGCATCTGCTACAGCTGGTAATATTTCTCTTTGTCTCCAAAGGGCGATGAATGAGGAGGCAGGCAGGGCTATGATATAAGCGGTAGAAATGTAAGCCACGATAAGCCAATGGTTGTACTTTGCACCTTGACATTGAATGCTGTAATCTGCTTTCATGTAACTGTAACAAAACTCTTCTTTTTCATCTCGGCAAACTTTCTGGCAGGCAAGTGGAAGAACATTGGCTGTCTTGGCACACGTGCTCAGGTACGTAACATACAAGAAGAAAAACAAATTCCTGAGCATGGTCTCTTTTGTCTGTGAGATTTCTCTTGTCTTCTCATCGTCCTGCAGGTTCCGACTTTGTAAGATCATTACTCTACGCACTGCGTAAGCGATAACAGACAACGAAATGACAGAAGCATTTATTATCATCATTGCAAGCAAATGTCCAAAAGCATCCACACGAAATTTTGAGAAAAGGCAGTGAATGGGTGCTATATGAAGTACATCCATCTGAAGTATTCCTGAATATTTGGCGATAACCTCCAAAGAGCCGGGCCATTTTATGTATGAGAACGTTTCCAGCAAGCCATAAGTGACCTGATAAAAGCCAATTACGATCTTAAGTTTAGACAAAAACATGTCTATCAGAGGGCGGTGCTCTCCAGTTTTATTCCGTCTTTTGTTGATCCACACAAAAACCACAATAAATATTATGACAATGGTCGTAATGATAGACAACTGCCCCACCATCCACTTCTTTGATGGGCACTGTGTGCATGTTTGCAACTGTTTATAGTATCCTACACCGCAAACTTCACAGAGAGGACCTTCGTATCCATTTTCGCACGAGGAATCTAAACCACCTTTACAAGATTCTTCCCTTGGACACTTGTAAGGCGTTGGTATCGGAAAAGGATATTGTACACTTGAAGCATCTAACGCTGGTGAAGACGTCAGAAGATTCGCAATAAAATCTCTGTAGCGATCTGTGTGTGACACGTTCCGCCATTCCCACCAGTAACCAGCTTTCAAAGAAGCGTAATCATCTTGGCATGTCAGTCCTCCTTGTCCACATTTGTGGCATTTCTCAAACATATGGGTTCGATAAAATCCTTCTAAGCATTTACAGGCACGGTATCCGGCAAAGAAATCAGTTTCTGTTCCTGTTAAAAGAAATGATTGATTGTGTTTAAGAAAACTGTGTCGACAGCATGCATAAGCGTTAATTATGCCCACAGCGTATACATACAATGTCTTTATGAATTCTATTTCGCGTTATGTCACCAAGATTGAATATTACAAAGCGAAACTGTTACTCTCCCCAACAACTCGTTTAACTTAAAACTAACCTACAGTGGGGGAAAATGTAAAAAAAATGTCAAATGTTATTAGTTTCCAATTTCTAAGGCAGATTTTCCCCTCCACCCCCTGTTTGTTTGTTTAATCTTTATTTCAACACGGTAAAACCATCAGGACTTAAAATACATAATACTTATTTAAAATTACTTAATACCTATTTTACATAATAAATTTAAATTGCATTAGTCGTCTACAATGATATTAAGAAAGGATGCGATAATTAATTATAATAAAAGAAATGCCTGCTTTCCATGAATGCCGTGTGTTGTTAAAATTTACATTGATTCTAGCCAAAAACGAAACTGCTGCAGCTGGATTTAAAGGCAGTGAGAGTTTGTGCTTGCCGTAGGTCGACAGGTAAACTGTTCCACAGCACCGCACTTCTATAGCTAAAACTGTTTTTAAGAAAATTAGTGAGAGGGAGCGGAACAGTCAGTTTACCCGCGGACTCTCTCAGTGAATAGGTACACGTATCGTTTCTATTAGAAAACATTGTCTTAAGGTAGTCAAGTGCAAGACCATTGAGTGATTTATAGACCATGACGGCTGTTTTAAATTTAAATTGGACATCGAGTTTATTCCAGCCAAGTCTTGCAATAACATCATCAGCATTGGCATCGTAGGAAGAAGAGGTCAAGATACGCGCAGCACGGGTTTGCAGTTTTTGTATTTTACTTGCCAAAGTTTTATTGCAATTCCCCCAAACGACACTATAATAATCAAAATGGGGTTGTACTAGAGAGTTATAGATACATAGTAATGTCGTAAATGGAACAAAAGACCTGCTACGCTTTAGGATGCCAATGCTAGATGCAATCTTTTTAGAAATATTTTTAATGTGTAGATTCCAAGTAAGGTTCTTATCTATATATACACCAAGGGATTTAGTAAATTCAACTTGCTTTATAGAGTCACCATTTATTGAGAAGGACAAAGGTCCACTCAAAGTACTTAACCTTTGCATTGACCCTAGCAGCATAAACTCAGTCTTAGACCTATTAAGAGTGAGTTTATTTGCAATTAACCATTCAGAAACTTTAGTTAACGCATTATTCATGTTTTCTTCTAATAGGGTAACATCGTTACTGGCAAAGGTTAAGTGCGTGTCATCTGCGTACATCCTAGGTTGTGAAATAGAGAGACAGTTGGGCAAGTCTTTTATATAGAGTAAAAAGAGAAGTGGACCTAGGATTGTACCCTGGGGGATGCCGCACAATAGCGGTTTACTGTCCGAGAGACAACCGTTCACAAAACACTTTTGTTTTCGATCATCCAAATAGGAATTAAACCAGTTATACGTAACACCTGTGACACCAAAGGCTTTCAATTTTGATAGCAAGATTGTGTGATCGACGGTGTCAAAGGCCGTCTTCAAATCTAGAAAAACAACAGCGTTAACGTTGCCCTTGTCAATATTAAAAGCCCAGTTATCTGTGGCTTCAAGCAGGGCGGTAGCAGTGGAGTGAAATGAACGAAACCCTGATGGACTACTGGAAATAAGATTTTTTCAGTTAAATATTCATAAAATTGATTGTAAACGATTCTCTCAGACATTAGCGACAACAGGAATTATAGAAATAGGACGATAGTTATTTAAATCTGACTGTCACCCTGTTTGAATAGTGGAACGAATTTGGTGAATTTCCATTCTGTGGGAAATATACCAGCTATAATAGATCTATTAAAGATACAGCAAAGAGAGGTGGCGACCAAATCAGCACACTCGCGAAGAAGACGTGCGGAGATTTTATCCAGGCCCGTCGCTTTAGATTTACAGAGTTTAGACAATAGAGAGAGTAATCTTAGTATCAGTAGTAAGGCTTTTTTAAAGTTATTTTGATGATTACATCACGGTGACTCCGATGAAAATGATAATAGCAACAATAAATAAAACAGTGAGTGACATAACCAGCTCAAGGAACAAATTCAAAAAGTTTCTTTGGTAATGCAGACGTAATAATCGTTACCTCGCGGACAAGACTTGCAATCTTGTTTTTGTCTTCCTGGTGTTTTATCAAAGTGAACAAAAGAACCGTTTGGACATTTCTTGCAGCTTTTGTCCACGTAGCCGAGATCGTCCGAGTAAAATCCTCCTGGAAAAGAAATCACAGTGAGCTTGTTTACTTTGCACATGCAAAATATATTTATTCCTAGACAATGATGACAACTGTATAGGTATTTATTGGGTTCTCCTGAAAGCAGCAGTTAATTGAGACTATAGCGCTGAGCATGAATAGCGCAGTGTGGTCCGAGTTCGATCCCAGACCCGGCCATTTGTGGGTCGAGTTTGTTGTTGGTCCTTGCCTTGTTCCAAGGGTTTTCTCCGGGTTCTCCGTTCAAAATGCTTATCGTTTAAGGGCCACTGAAAACAGACTAGCTCCTCCAAAACCACGCACAGATTATATAGAAGGAAAAGTTTTTTCATATTGTAGAGCTAAGCTGCGGAAAAACTAACATACAGAATTACGGTAAGCGAAGTCTTTAAGCCATTCTAAGGCAAAATGGAGTCGCCACATTTTTTATATTAAATATTTAAACACGGCCTCCAAAAAGCGTGCATTGTTTTGAATTTAATCCGCTGTACTTGAAGATAAGTAGATAGGTAGGTAGTTTGTTAGTGGCTTGACGCTGACTGTTTTTTGATGTTAGTTTTCAAGACGTTTTGTCCAGTGCATAACCCTTTATCAGTTGGATAATCAAAGCTGTTACACGTGATTTAAAAAGCAACACGTTAGCGCGCGCTTTAAAAATGACCTGTAAAGTTTGAAAGAAAGGAACGTGGCGCGATACTCATGCGCGTTACAAGGACTTGTAAACCTCTGGCCGGGATGATAACGTGGTCGTTCCCAGAGTGCGGATCCTTAATAGACAACCAGGCTTCCAAAAAGAGTCGCTTGTGATAATCCGGATCATGTCCAATTACATTGACGGCATTAAAATCCATGTGTCCAACTAAAGTTATCGTATCGTATTGTATCGTATCGTATTGTTTAAACCCTCAGACGTAGAACGAACGGGGGATACTACTCCCCCTCAAGCGTTGTATGCAATTTTGAAAAGAGGATTATGATGGTGCTATAATGCATGCAGGAACTTTCGGTAGCTGTTCATTCATCCCTTGCAGAAATTTTGATATGTTTACAACGTGTCCAAGGTTTTTGACGTTCTCATGCCAACATCATAATTTCAAGCAGGTTTGGCACAAAATCGTCGTTAGGACGCATTTCTTTATTTTCCAACGTCCAAAATGACGGTTTATTTCATTTAACGTTTTATGAACATTTTGGCTTGACTTTGTATCAGTTTTCGTTATTTTCTCACTTTCTAAAAAAAAAAACAGTGAAATCTGATGTGCTATTGGTGAGTGGAACCCCGCTGTGCGAAAACCCTCTTAATATGGACAACTGCACATTACGGACAGTTTAGTTCGTCCCGAAAAAAAGGCTCATACTTTCTCGCTTATATTGACCAGTTTTTATACACCTTGACCTTGCTTCACGGACGCTTTTCGGACACTGCTTATCTGTACACCGCGCATTTTCATTTGTAACGTTTGTGTACTTACTGCATCTTGTAGTGACGCAACTAGGTATAATGCTTCACCAGGGAAGGGGGGTAGAAACTTCCTTTGTTACACGACTCAAAAAGTAATCATAGCGGTAAATAATCATTAATGATAAATGGAAAAATAAATTTCCTTGTGCTGCGTGGCACTTGTAAAAGTACAAAAGTATAATAAAGTTCTCACTAAATGAGTTGAAAGTGCCTTTAAAATAGTTAAAAAATCCAAACGTTTCGGGCTTAGCCCTTCATCAGTGGAAAGTCGATTTCAGTTAAAAACGCTGGCTTGCGCCATGAAGACAAATTTAAGTTCAAAGGCGCGCGCGCGATAAGAGCGCGGGACAACCTAATGATATCGAAAATCTGAATTCAGACCATGTGGCTGACTGGTGCCCAGCTTGAAAATTAGACGCAATTTCTGCTTCTGACATCTCCTTCCTCGACATCAATCTTCGCATTACAAATGATCGCATCAGCACTTCCATCCACTACAAGGTCACAGACACGCACAGCTATATCTTCACAAACAATCTTCGCATCCTCGGCACTGCAAGGATGGTCTTCTCCGTGGTCAACTTCTTAGACTTCGGCGTCTGTGCTCTGACGACTCCGATTTTCTGGAGAAAGGCAAGGAAATGATTTCTTTTTTCGTTCAACGTGGGTACTGTGCCTCCTCTCTACAGCGTGACCTGGACGCAATTCAACGGGTCAAACGTGATGACGTCATCAAACATCAAGACTCCAAAAGTAGAGACCTCAGTCGAATTCCCTTGGTTCTCACATTCCACCCTTTAAGTGAAAGAATCAAGCGGATCCTCGTGAGCAACTTCAGCATTCTATTTGGCGATCCACAGACGAAAGAAATCTTTCCTCAGCCGCCGCTGGTAGCGTATCGCCGCGATCGCAACGTCCGAGACACCTTAGTGCACACCGCCGACCGTAACCAACCTGGCCCTCACGTGGGAAGCTCTCCTTGCACCCACAACCGCTGTCGCACTTGCGATTACATTTCTCGTGACAGCACCCTTCAGGGTCCCCAATGCTCAATTAGCATCAAGGATGCGTTCACCTGTCAGTCATCTGGCTTGGTATATGCCATTTCTTGCCGCCGTTGCTCCGCCGTCTACATCGGCGAAACAGGCCAGACATTAAGAGAACGCTTCGGTGAACATCTCCGCAGCATTGAGAAGAACCTTCCGGGATTTCCTGTCGCAGAGCATTTTAATGCAAACGGACACACCCTACAAGACGCACAAGTCCGAGGGGTCATGCTCTGCGGCGGAAATAAACTACGCAAACGCCAGGAAATGCGTCTAATTTTCAAGCTGGGCACCAGTCAGCCACATGGTCTGAATTCAGATTTTCGATATCTTCACAGGGAGCCCTCACATCCGTTAAGAATATGAATAAAAGATTAACCTACCTTTATCGCGCGCGTGTTTTGTGGCGGCCATTTTGAATTTTTAATACGCGCGCGGTCTGCTAGTGCGAGGTCTGGAACCGGTATTACGGAGATCGCGCAGACGCTGCTCGGAGCTCTAAAAAAATGACTTATTTATTCTCGGTGAGCGATCGGATCCTCCGAGAATTTACGAATTCTGCCGCCCGTCCCAGACTTCCGTAATATCGGTTCCAGACCTCGCACTAGCAGACCGCGCGCAAATTAAAAATTCAAAATGGCCGCCACAAAAACACGCGCGCGATAAAGGTAGGTTAGGTAATCTTTTATTCATATTCTTAACGGATGTGAGGGCTCCCTGTGTATCTTTAGCTTGTCGCGCGCTCTTATCGCGCGCGCGCCTTTGAACTTAAATTTGTTTTCATGGCGCAAGCCAGCGTTTTTAACTGAAATCGACTTTCCACTGATGAAGGGCTAAGCCCGAAACGTTTGGATTTTTTAACTATTTTAAAGGCACTTTCAACTCATTTAGTGAGAACTTTATTATACTTTTAATCATAGCGGTGCCGGGCAACCGAGACTGCGCAGTAGCTATCGAATGGTTGCTAAGGGCGTAGTGAATAGCTTGACTTGTTTAGTTCGCATGATTTGGTCTTGACCATGCACAAAACACAATAGCTATTTGCATTTTGATTGCTTCTTTGAAATCTTCCGGACATCAAAACAACAAACAGTGATAACGGTGACCAGTCTGGCAAAAGTAAGGCTTGTGAATTATACTAATTAAAAATAACTCCAATGGTTCTGAAAGTATTTCCCATTTTTTGGTTGTTAAATTTTAACCGTGACAAATTTTTCGCTTGTTATTCCACGCCGCCCACAACATTCTCAGTGACGTGAGACATTAGGTGAGAAATCTGGCTGAAAATGCCAAAAACATCTCAGCGGCGTAAAACATCAAACGCAAACACCGCGACTATTCGCATTTCACACGCACGCACGCAATCTTTCTGAGAAAACAAAACTTTGGTTTGACGTCTTTCTTAGCAACGGCTTGATTGACATAGACTCGCACCGTTTCCAGGCACTGTTATGTATTCAAAGAAAAGTGCCGACTTCCCCCCCCCCCCCCCTTTGCTTCACAAATGTCCTTATTCTAGTGTTTGACTGGTGTGCACACCTGAGTGCGAGACATTGGACTCACTGGATGAGCATAAGGTTTCTTCAATGAACTTAAGTAACAATTAATGTATATATTAGAGATCGTTCCCATTGTTTTTAATTGCACGTTTAAGTATTTTTATTTATGAAACAGGTATTCG
Organism: Oculina patagonica; assembly: GCF_052425735.1. Lineage (NCBI taxonomy): Eukaryota > Metazoa > Cnidaria > Anthozoa > Scleractinia > Oculinidae > Oculina > Oculina patagonica. The sequence goes on from NC_135764.1 coordinate 8,548,882, forward strand.
TAACGTTCTAAGAGCCCGTTCAACACGGGCACTATTGGTGCCCCTTTGGTGCCCTTTGGTGCTCGTATTGACACCGTGTTCCACTGTACTCTGTTTTTATAATTCAGTGTTAGATTAAAAGAAAAGGTCCCAGAGAAGAGTATTGCATACCTGGGGGACATTCTGTACATCCATTAGCTCCTTTCGCAGAAGAGTCGGTAAATGTACCCAAGGGGCATGGTAACATTATAGCCACATCCTTCTTATCATCTGATTTCTCTTGGTCTGACACAAGCCTAAACCCCGAGGCCTCGAGAGCGGAGATAAGCCATATTCCAAAAATATCTGACGCATTTTGAACGAGGATAGCTTCTGTTAGGGAATCAGCAGGGTTTCTAGAAGAGAGAAATCCTTTAGGAATAAGAATTAAGTGTTGACGGTTAAAATTAATAAGCGACGACGTCACGATGCAAGCGATCAATGTTTGACCACTGATTGACGGTAGAGGGATTTTTTTTCGGGTGAATTCACCGAAAGGGTTGGAATCAACAATAAAATTAAAAAGAAAGCTACTAAAAGCATTCGCTTGGAGGTTAAACTGAAAGAGACTAAACTTGCAGATTATCAAGTGACTCTAAAATTGATTTTGATGGGGAACAGAACAGCAAATTGTCTGCATACGAACCTAGTGAGCCTAGCCACAGAAAGAAAAAAATTTCCTTCAGTTACTTAATAATGAATTGTTTAACTATTTGGTTGCGTAAAATGACAAAACAAAGAATGTCGAATTTTGATTTCAGTTGACCTCTAAATTGGACACTATCACTCGTGCGCCAGATAATGAGCACGAAGTGAAAAAAATGTACGACGAAGAAAAGTTGTTGTTATACTTGCAAAGGTGATTAAAGTGTTGTATGGCAATCCGACGACAAATATCTTTTACAAAAATTGAATTCTGGACAACTTATGAATTGTAAAGTTTACATACTAGGCAAAAGATTCTATTCGCCTAGTTTGAAGGATGTAGCTGGGCTAGAAAGCGTTCAGTTACGTTTTTAATTTCCTATACATTTGTCTGAATTTTCTCTGTAGATTTACGTTCCGGTTTGGTGAGTTGACGGGGTCCGCGGGTAAAAATTACAGTCAAATGTATTGGAAAAAAATCGTAACTGAATGCTTTCTAGCCCCGCTACATCCTTCAACCTTGGAGAATAAAAAAATTCGCCTAGTATCTTAACTTTACAATTCATAAGTTTAAAACTATTTTCGTAAAAGATATTTGCAGTCGGATTCCCATACAAACACTGTAATTTTTGCTCGCTTTGCCTTCTCGTCACGATGGCGTCAAAAACCGTGATAAGGCCTATTTAAAACCGGCACTGGTACCTCACATACAAAAGCCGACGTATCTAAAAAGTGTATGTAAAAAACAAAATGAGGAAGTTCTTTACTGACAGATATATTGTGATATTTCCATTGAGTGATGTTACATACGACACTTTTGAAAAAGTTCTGTTTTTTATTACCCTGAAAGAAAGGGGAAAATAAAAGAAAAGCTAATTCAAAAGAACACAAACAGCAGCTGCTTTAGAATTAATACTTTTTAGCTTCACCTTTTTATGAATCCCGTCGTAGAGCATAAGTATTGTCTGTGTATCAGTGCAGTATTTTAAAGTATTGATGTAAAACAAATACGTTACATTTGGGAATCTTGAACACCGTGGCCAAAGAAGTAATTCAGGCTCAATACTTTCAGCTTCGTCCGCAGCAAGAATCTATCAGAAATAAAATCAAAGTTATGCAAGTCAACAACAAATATTATATTATTATATTATATTTTAGAAGTGCACCTGTGGGCTTTTTTAACTTTTACTCGCTTTCCATTCATACGCGTCCCACACCCGTTTATGGCGTTTCGTTTTGCTACTGACTGTATTCCTATACCTTCCTAACATGCGTCCGTCGACTTAAACTTTTGCCCATCTTCTCTGCCATATTCAGGAAAAATAGGCACTCTTATTCACAGGCCATTTTAACTTCAGTTAAAATAAAATACATACTGCAGTGATAAGCATGACAATACCGAGCCGTAACGTATTACTTATTACTACTGTATTGTTCGTCTAAAGGTGGATTTCCTCTGTTGCGTTTTTGTTGACGCATGTTAACGTACGTAAAAATGAAATTTTAAGCGCGCGATTACGTGCGTCAAATTAACGTTGTCCAATTTCCAATGTCACGTTTTTTGCTTGGTATTTACGTAAGTTACACGTACGTATACGCACGTTGCGATCGCGAGTGTAAACTGAGTTCAACTTTTTTCGCGGCTGTCTGCGGTTACGCAGCGATCTACCCAATCATACTTTTGGATTTTGTCACATGACACCACTTACCACGTGGAAAACCATTTTGTTTTACCCTATCCAGACCGGGCTTTTTTGGATCTTTTCAGACCGGGGGGTGGGGGAGGGGGGCGGATTCCCCCCCCCCCCCAGTCGTAACTTCCAGAATATTAAATCAAACACAATGAAACTTAGAGGATATATAGTATGTCCAAAAATCTATCTTTTGGTGTACGTCACGTGGGATGATGACGTCACATCACGTGAAAATTACATTATAATGTCAGAACAGCCGCCATCTTGGATTTCGAAATTTTTTCTAAAACGTCAGAAAACCGCCCAAAATTACTGCAAATTACTTAAAACCAATAAAACTGAAGTAGGTGTAGGTGTAGGTGAAAATAATTGTATTAAAGTTATTTTTCATTAATAGAAACACGTAAATTACAAATTTGGGAAAACATGCCTGTCAGAATGCCGTTGCCATGGTGACGTCAAGTTCCTACCAAATCATTCCCAGATAAATTTTAGATAAACTTGCAAAAGTGTGGCAGCATTTGGTTGAATCTTGAAAAAGTTATAAGCGTTCAAAATCAGCGCGGGCACTCCCCGCCGTCGATTTACATGGGGAAACATTCAAATGTAGATAGAAGCACTTCTCATCGAGAAACTCCAAACATTTCCAGCAATAATCTAAAGAGCTGACAGCAGAACCAAATTACACGAACGAAAACGCCTGGCGTCAGGTCACGTAGGCTTTGAACCTCAAATTTTTTTTTACTTGATGGTGTCTTTCGGAAGTATTTATAAAATGCCTCTTTGTCATATTCACGCATTTTTTTTACTAGCGTGTGGTACAAAGTGTTTTCATAGCAGCCATAGGAAAGACAATTAATTGTTTCACTCCTCCAATATGGCCCCCAATAACACACTCCATTCACGTACGTTCAACGCACGTAAAAAATAAACGTTTTTATTACTTTTTACGCGACAGTGGAAATTTGCTTACGTATCGTTTTTTACGCACGTTTTACGTACGTAAATATTTACGCGTGAGTGGAAATCCACCTTAATAGAAAAGTATCCGTCGTGACTTACATATACATTCCTCGGACATAGCTTCCCCATCTAAATGCCTCTGGTCCAATTGTCTTTATAGGATTATACGAGAACATTCTTGAACGATAACAGAATAAATTATGTAATAAGTGTAAAAAAGTATCGTTTTAATTTTTTTTTGCTAAAAATAGCTGTTTTACTTTTTAGGGCAATCGCTTTTCCACAAAAATAGACAAAGGTTCTGTCTTTACTATGAATTACCGGTTCTGACAAAGAAAGGCCATTTTAAATTCTTGTTCAAGATTTATAGCTTTTATAAAGCTAGTTATATGTACATGGCAAGTTTCCAGAAGTCTTAAGCTTTTCTGGGAAAAGCAACTCCAATGAAACAACAATTTTAAAGCAATTAAAAAGCAATGTGGAAGACATATCATGATAATTGACGTGATGAATCATCGACGAGATGAAGTACCATTCCAGATTCTATGCGTAAGTGAGAAAAAACAGATAAAGCTATCTACAAGAAAACAATTTTGCTTTCCATCAGGAAAAGTAATCGAAACCCTCCTGGCTTTCAGGAAGAGTAATTTTCGGTCTGGGACAACAATTCGTTCAGTAAGGAACATCCTAGATAGCGGAGCAATTTTTATTTCGTTTTACTGCAAAAGTGCAGAGACCTTTTGAAAGCTGGGCTATTACTCAAGCGATAGAAAGGAAAAAAAGTGACAACAACAAAAAGTAGTTAAATACTCTTTTTTTTGGTCGTCGTAGTTTAACTAAACATAACACGTAACCTGCGGTGATAAACATCATTTACTACTTGATGATTTCGACATTGCTGATCCTAGCAGTCTGTAGGACGCGTGTTACATATCAACCTAGTAAATGGCCCACCTCACAACGAGTCTCTCGTAGCTTAGTTGGTTAGAGCGCCAAACCGGTATTCTGGGAGGCCATGGGTTCGATTCCCGTCGGGGAATCAGAAGTTTTCTTTGTCTCATGCGCAAGTCACGTTGAACATCTCATCTTTATTATTTATTACCGAGCTTAAAATTTACCATATTTATTATTTACAACGATCCTAGTGTTTAGATATGAACCTTTTTCCTCCGCGTAAACGGGCTTCAAGTTTTCCTTCTTTATGATGTATTCTCCGATACAAATTGTCGATACTCACAATATATGAGCGAAAGCGATTCCAAGAAAATAGTGTGGTCTAACGTTGATGAAGGCTCGACTTGGAATATTCTCTAATTTGTTGCCATTCAGCAATCTAGTAATAATACAAAAAAAATGGAGTGTGCTGAATGCCAAGGCATTGGCTGCGGTCACATCTAGACTGCCAACTATAGTTAAGACGGCGTTAACTATAGTTAGCTATTTCGGTAATGTGACCGCTTCTCTGTTCACCCTAAGTATAGTTAGAAAAATTACGCCTCGCTGATCCAAAACAATACAGACTAACTATAGTTATACCCAAGCAGGGTTCGTGGGTTAGTCTTAAGTTAAAAAAAAAAAAAAACAATCAAAATGCGACAACTCTTTTCGCACGCGCGAGATGAACATAAATATGCAAAACAAAGCGCGAAGAGAAGGAATAAAAAAAAAAAAGAAAAACAACACGCCAAGAAATTACATATCACCAATGTTAGCAAAATTAAAGCTTGTATTCTTGGCGTCTAGCATCCTTATTTCATTTTATTTTCTTTAACGCCGAGACGCCGTGAAAAAAATAGAAAAAAATAGAGGAACAACTAGACACAGATCAATAACAAGGGCTGTCATGAACTAATAAGAACTACCTATAGTTAACAGCATTGGTGTGACCGCAAAGACGACCGAAGGCACTAACTATAGTTAGGTATGACGTCACGTAACTTGAGACTAATTTTAGTTAAACTTTAGTTACGTCGTAGATGTGACCGTAGCCATTGAATTGTATCAATCAAATATGTTAATTAAACTTATGTGTGTTTTCTAATAATCTTAATCTATACACTGAAGACACCAGAACAAGACGTGCATAGTCTATAACACCTACAGTTGAGTAAGTTCACTGGTCCTTGCAAAAGTCTCGTTTGGTAAAGAGGTTATCATGTTGTTTTGCAGATATCTGAAAGTTATTTAATAAAACATAATCTGTATTTCTTTGCTTATGGTCCTGTCTGTATTCTTATAAATAAGACAGATAGCTAAATTAAATGTATTACGGTAGAAAAATTGGCGTTTGCATTCCGAGTGAAATTGTGTGCAAACCATAAAGGCTAAAACCATATATTCTATAAATATATAAAATATATTTTATTGAATAAGATTGTAATAGACCATTTGCATTATGACGTAAAAGCGCAAAGAATTCTGGTAGTTGTAGTTAGGTTCGCGGGAAAACACCATTTCTGGCTTGTGATTGGCTAAGGCAGCCAAGCGGGAAGGCGGACATCTGCGACATTTATTTGAAGCTGAGCTGCTAAAGTTTACGCTCTTGTAGCTTCCTGAATTTGCTTATACATTTATATTTCAGTTACCTGTCAAAAATATAGAAAACAGGATGATAGCTTTGGAATGAAACTTGACTGACAAATGTTGTTCGTGTTCAAGTAAGTTTAATATGTACGTTGTGTGCGGAGTTGACTTGGTAGAATTTCATTCATCGCGGCCGACAACTTCTCTTCGTAAATAATTTTATCCTAAAATCACAGCTTTAAAAAATAACGCACTGGAAACAGATTGCTTGAAAGGACGAGTCTAGAATATGATTAAATTTGTGTGGAATCAAGTGAAAGCAAGGCAAGCCATTGACTTTGTTCATCATCTATTTTCAAACTTTCAACAAACGATCGCTTCCATCGATCGCAGGTGAATTAATTCTTGACTGAAAAGCTTAGAAAATTTACCATATATCATGATTACTCGGCGGGACGATTAGTTTAATTTATTTTTACAGTGAGACCGAGAAACGAGTCAAATAATTTTCCTCGTTGAATCGAGCTTCATCGATGAATCATGAAGGGTCAATGATAAAGGATTTCCAAGCTGATGAATCAAAACTTCCCTGTTCAGCTGAATACAGGTTACTACCATTTTCGAGCGACCGTGAAAGGCAAACTTTTTTCCGCGTTTTTTCAAGGGTAAAACATTCAAGTTTGACTAGACAAACCGTCGCGTTTTTCAACTGAACCTAGTAACGTTTGGAGCGTCAACATGTCAAGTTTGACAGCTCCGCCGGTGTGTTTCTGCACATATAACAATGGTTTTGAAAACTTTTGCGTCGACTTTTTATATTTCTTCAATGAATGTCGACAGAAAAGGGCAGCTCTACATTTCTGGCAATTGTTGTGACAGAGATCAGCGATTGTTAGTTATTTATTTATTTTTTGAGAGTATTTTTTACGTTAAACAAGTACTTGTAAAACGTGACAGTTTGTCTAGACAAACTTGAATGTTTTACACGTGAGAAAACGCAGAAAGGTAGTATTGTCTTATTTGTTTATTTATCTTAAAATTTAAATTTCTCGTCAAATTTAAACTGAACTGTTGCAATTGCAATTTTCTTTAACAAAGAAGCTTTCTTGTTTTTTGTACTGAAAATGTCAACTCGTCGATTTGGTGTTGTGGTTTCAATACGAGCGTGGGCCGTACGTGTGAGTAAATATAATTTTATTTACATAATTTTGCTGATGAGCGATTACTTGTGAGACTTGAAAGTTGAGCCTCAAAGATTTTTACGAGTGCAGACATCATGTACTGTACTCCCCAATGTTTAGAAAGGGTAAAATATTGCGTCTTCGTATGCTATTTGAAAATACCTGCCAAGCAAAAGCTTAAGGAATAAAATTAAATAATAGCGCGACTGAGACTCGACTGGAGGAAACACTCGTTGAAACTTCACTACAAAACGCAACCCAGCAAATATACAATTTCTTTCATACCTTTTTTCATTTTAACAGACTTGGTTTAATACTGAGAGGTTGCTTTTTGCCTTTTAAATGACGCCTTAGGGACGCCTTTTTCGGTGAGAGTAATTTACTTTACCTCCATCACGATTTTCTTAAGCAAGCAGGCTTGATGACAATAATTCAAAATTTCCCGCGAACCTAACTACAACTACCAGAAGTCTTTGCGCTTTTACGTCATAATGCAAATGGTCTATTGCGGATTTTGTTTTGATTATATATTTGACCATTATAAGCAACGTCAGCATTTTGTTTGCAATTATAAATAATGTTACGCAACATTAGGTTTATTTGAGAACACGTTTACGTGAGCGCCTATACTTTTATGTGGAATTTGATCTACATATCTTGCTCTAAAAAAGGTGTCTCAGATTTTTATTATCTTGCTCCATTATTTTTTTTTTATAAATTTTTAAACTTAAAAATGACGTTTTGAGTGATTCTTCAAGTTTAAAAAATCACAAAACATAATGGAGTAATATAAAAAAAATCTGAGACACCGTTTGCTATACCACTATCTGTAAATCAAACTCCACATAAAAGTTTAGGCGCTCACGTAAACGTGTTCTCAAATAAACCTAATGTAACGCAACATCATAATTGGATATCGTTTTTATTGTTGTGTTTCAGAAAATTCTTTCGTCAAAGCGATAAAAGAATTAGATAAACTTCGGTAATTTCTTGACATTCTCTGTCTTTGTTATTCTTTGAACGCACGATTTTGGAATTAAAATATTAGAAAGTATCTTTGTATCACTGCTATAAATTTCGCTGAAAACTCAGCCTCGTCAGGCAGGGTCCGCCATCTTGGATTCTAGATGTTTTGGTATTCAGTGTATGATACACCAAGTGTCTTGGACAGTCCACCGACTTCATGAAAGGCCTTACACAGAGTGCTACATCATATTTCTCCTTCGTCAAGCACTACTCTAGGGAGTTTTACATAATTCCACTCCTTCTTCGTGTTGATAAGGGATCCCTTTGCCACTCGGTTGATTTTCACGCTCTCTGCGATTTGTCTTAACATGGCATCATTACCATACACCCCAGTCACGGACATTTTGAATTCTTGCCGTTCCTTCTCATGTTTTTCTACGCAATGTTTCCATAATGCTGATTTCTCATCTTGGTTCTCTAAACCCTCTGTGTGCTCTATGCCTCTTGTATAGGCATTTCTGGCTGTCTCACCAATGTACTTATCTTTGCATCCCTGGCATTCAATCTTGTACGTTACACCGTGTGTATAACATGGGCCTTTCCCAGCTTGTTTGCAGACCAGGCAGTCTTCTCTCCCACACCTTTGCCGTTTGAACGGATCGGACTTCTGTAGCACTTCCTTCAGTGTCGTACCTGTCTTTTCCACCACCTTTATCCTATAACCCTGGTCTCTGATTTCTCTCTGGTACTCCTTCTGTAGCTGCGATCCAGATGTCTACCTTTCTTGTACCACTCCTCTCTCGTTTTAGATTCCTCTGTTTCTCTCTCGGCTCTCCTCCATCCTTTTGGTCGATGTATTGGTCTCTCTCCTTTCAGTTCGGCCTCCTGCCTTGCTCTGTAAGCCTTGATAGCAGGTAACTACTTGTATTTTTTTTGTTTTTTTTTTATTTCTTTATTTTTCCATTTTGGTTTTGAGAAAGTGGAGGGAAAAATTATCATGGACACCACTAAAGTGGAAGAAGACGAGAAACGAGCTTCAGACGAAAGAACTATGGAACTGATAAGGCAGGTTGGAGATGATTATCCATCCATCGATAAGGCTTGAGGTCGACTACCCATCGAAGCATCCAGACAAGAAGTGCCAGAGAGCACAGAGAGAAGGAGGTTCAAGGATCAAACCAGATGGTGTCTGTGATGATGTATGAATTCTAAACAAACGAAATAGCGTCTAAAGCATTGGTTAACGCAAGATCCGCCATGTCTGCGAGCGTCAAGAGGACAGCGCTGTCTCAAGCGGTACTGCGTGTGCTATTGAATTGCAGTCCACTTCTGCCCTGGGCGAATGTAGTGGAGAAAGTAGAGGAGATGGTTCTTCGAATGCAGTATTCGGGATACAACAAGAAGTTCAGGTACGAAGTAGTTGACTCTGCTATCAAGGCTTACAGAGCAAGGCAGGAGGCCGAACTGAAAGGAGAGAGACCAATACATCGACCAAAAGGATGGAGGAGAGCCGAGAGAGAAACAGAGAAATCTAAAACGAGAGAGGACTGGTACAAGAAAGGTTGAAACGAAGCGGTTATATTCGTGCCTGAGACATCTGGATCGCAGCTACAGAAGGAGTACCAGAGAGAAATCAGAGACCAGGGTTATAGGATAAAGGTGGTGGAAAAGACAGGTACGACACTGAAGGAAGTGCTACAGAAGTCCGATCCGTTTACACGGCAAAGGTGTGGGAGAGAAGACTGCCTGGTCTGCAAACAAGCTGGGAAAGGCCCATGTTATGCACACGGTGTAACGTACAAGATTGAATGCCAGGAATGCAGAGATAAGTACATTGGTGAGACAGCCAGAAATGCCTATACAAGAGGCATAGAGCACACAGAGGGTTTAGAGAACCAAGAGGAGAAATCAGCATTATGGAAACATTGCGTAGAAAAACATTAGAAGGAACGGCAAGAATTCAAAATGTCCGTGACTGGGGTGTATGGTAATGATGCCATGTTAAGACAAATCGCAGAGAGCGTGAAAATCAAAGGAGTGGCAAAGGGATTCCTTATCAACACGAAGAAGGAGTGGAATTATGTAAAACTCCCTAGAGTAGTGCTTGACGAAGGAGAAATATGATGTAGCACTCTGCGTAAGGCCTTACATGAAGTCGGTAGACTGTCCAAGACACTTGGTGTATCATACACTGAGTACCAAAACATCTAGAATCCAAGATGACGGAACATGCCTGGCGAGGCTGAGTTTTCAGCGAAATTTATAGCAGTGATACAAAGATACTTTCTAATATTTGAACTCCAAAATCGTGCGTTCAAAGAATAACAAAGACAGAGAATGTCAAGAAATTACCGAAGTTTTTATTGTTCACAACTAAATTTTCTTCCGCGCGCCCATTCAAAAACGAGCATCTAGAATTATTTTTTAACTTTTTGGATAACAGTCTTGAAAGCCGAATTTAACCAACGAAACATAACCAGACAACAAAACCACTAAATGAAGTGAATTTGGTAGGGTTTTCTGTCTGCAGGCACGCGTGTTTACAAAACAATTTTCACGAACGAGTACTATCCATCCAGGTATTTTCCTCGGGCGGGCCGGACACTATGGATATTTAGAGTTTTAGAAGCTTAAAAATAAAGCTTATGTAGGTAGGTAGGCAGGCAGGCAGGCAGGCAGGCAGGCAGGCAGGCAGGCAGGCAGGCAGGCAGGTAGGCAGGCAGGCAGGCAGGCAGGCAGGCAGGTAGATAGGTAGGTAGGTAGATAGGAAGGTAGGTAGGTAGGTAGGTAGGAAGGTAGGAAGGTAGGAAGGTAGGAAGGTAGGAAGGTAGGAAGGTAGGAAGGTAGGAAGGTAGGAAGGTAGGAAGGTAGGAAGGTAGGTAGGTAGGTAGGGGGGGGGTAGGTAGGTAGGTAGGTAGGTAGGTAGGTAGGTAGGTAGGTAGGTAGGTAGGTAGGTAGGTAGGTAGGTAGGTAGGTAGGTAGGTAGGTAATGAAATAAATCAGGAATAAATTTGTCAAGGGTGTTGTTAAATATCATTCCTATACCGAGGATATTTTTGTCAAATTTCCCAACTTTTTATAAAATAATAAAATTTCTCTCCAGCAACCAAAGTCTATTTTAACAATAAGGTATGAATTATTGTAGGTAGAAGCGCTCGAACATTAACGAAGGAGAATTTCTTAATTGATGATCAAGATATAGTAACTAACAACATGCATCACATAAAATATACTTACAGAACTTGTAATCCGGGTGCACAACAAAACAGGTCCTTTGGCACAAACTGAATTTTGTTATGGGAAAGATCCCTATACGCAGATATAAAATACAACTTACAATTATTGTTATTATTATTATTATTATTATTATTATTATTATTATTAGTTGTTGTTATTTTGTGTAAAAACGGATTTAGAGCATTTTTGTAGTCTCGCCACAGCTGTGGAATGCTATACCTTATGATATTCGTTCTTGTAGTGATATCACAGTTTCGGCAAAAACTTAAAACCTATCTTTTAAGGAAGTCGTTTAGTTGGGTATTTTTATAATCTAGGTTTTTTTTTAAATAAATTACTATACTTGGCGAGGACGCATTTTTTTCCTTTTTAGTTGTTTTACTCTTTTATCGATCTTTTATCTTTTATTATATACATATTGTAAAGATTTCATATTTAAAATTATTCGGCGAAGGCGAAGTTATGCTGAATTATTATTCAAAAAATCACTGAGCCTGAGGTGAGTAATTGTTTTAGTTTTATTTTCAGAGGTGATTATTTTAAGAACTGCAATAAATAAATAAATAATTACACAAACAAGATATAAAATAAATAAAATTTAATAATTAAGTACCATTAAATAATTCTACGGCTCAAATATTACACCTTTCAGTCTAAAATTTGGCATCAAGTATCTCTGAAAGACTTTTAATAACCCTGCATTTTTGTTTTTGGTATGGATTTTTCAAGAGTCGAGAAATTTGCAATGCTGTGCAACGTGCCCATACATTGCTCTGTAAATAATTAAATAAATAATTAAATAAGTACCATTAAATAATTCTACGGCTTAGATATTACACCTTTCAGTCTAAAATTTGGCATGAAATATCTCTGAAAGACTTTTAATAACCCTGCATTTTTGTTTTTGGTGTGGATTTTCCAAGAGTCTAGAAATTTGAAATTCTGCGCAAAGTGCCAATACATTGCTCTGCAATTATGTAGCCAATTCTCCTTCCGTGATACCGTAAATCCGTTCTCATGAAATGACTTTTTGCATCCCAGTGAAAGCTCAGAAACCCTAGTGCTGTGCTCTTCGTTTAACTTACACTGTGTTCAGATTTTTGATGTTGTTAAATAGTCCATCAGGTAGAGATGTAATCGCGTTTGATGACAGAAATCTGTGAATATGAATTGAAATTGTTAAGTGACACTTAAACATGCATACAGCCAAGTTTATCCGCCTATCAAAGAATTTGATCATTTTACTCGGCTACTCAGGAATTTTCATTGATTTTTGGTAGAACAAAGAATCACTGTAAAAACTGCTTTCATTAAGTTTAGAGCTCTTCGTGATGAAACATCCAATACTGTAACGCCTTCTCAGTCTTAAGTGTTGCGTTACGCGTCCCGTCGTCCCCTGTCGGCCTCTTATACGGGACTTTACAGTAAAAAGCGCCTCGTGCGATTGAGAACGTTTTCGCAACGTAAGGACATTTTGTTTAGCCTATTTTTTGTTGTTTCGGCTACCTGTTTACTAAGCTTCGCCCGAAGACGTACGCATGTACTATCCTCCACAGTCTTTGACAATCTTATCCGGAAAGTGTGGTAAGGAAATCCTGTGTCATGCCTTACTTTAAACTTGAACATTCAAGCTGTAATACTGTAAACGTCGTGGAAAATTAAACCGGAGTAGAACTGTTTAGACGTCTGGATGGTACCTATGTTTCTCGCGCCCATTCTACCCAGAAAAGTGGCCGCTACAAGTACATCGTACATCTGCTTAAGCCTTACAACCTTGATAGGACACGTATACTAGACACGTGGATGGTAAAGTTAAAATATTCTTCATAAGCATGTGTGTGTGCGTAGGTGTGTGTTTGCGTGCGTGCGTTCGTGCGTGCGCGTGTGTGTGTGCAGTGCAAAGCAGTGAAAAGCATTTCGTTTCTCTTACATAAGCCACAAACTTGTCGTAGAAGCAAACACGCTGTCAGGTATAGAGGTAATAGAGTTTGATCGCATTTCTCTGTTAAAATAAAAAAAATGATATATCAATAAAAAAAAACTTTCAGAGTAAACTGTTGCATGATTTTTAACCTTTCACGAGTATACAACCACTATCAGGTTTCCAGTACAATATGCTACGTTTCAATTACATCATTTCAAGATTAGTCAGTGCCGAAATGATTCTGTCATATCGATATATGATAGCGTTGGGAGACTAGCGTCTGTGAAAGTACATAATGTCATAGATGAATTCCTTTATTATTACGAAGGCGTTTTAAGGTGCAATTTCATAAAGCTGGATTTTTTTCTCAACAATGTGTGCTCTCATTGGCTACCAAGATCTCGCGAGATTAAATAATAAAACCATCTCCCGTCAGAAGTCTCTGAGCAGACAACATTGCATTGTTGAATGCTAGATTGTGTCCTAACAATATGCAAGTTATGCACTGCAGTACGGTTCGTTTCACTTACAATATAGTAAGATTTTTTAGGTTTTCAAACACTTTGTCAGGTAAATATGTTATATTGTTTGAAGACAAAACTCTGTGAAAGGAACAACCGCCAGTTATATATAATAACTACTGACTGATCACATTCTATTTAGTTTAGACATAGCATCATGCAAGATTTACAGACAGTGCAATGTACCCCTTAACAAATTGACCTCAGCTTTTATTTGTCTCTCCTGTAATGGATGATAAACTTCGTCATAACATTGTGAAAGGACGCGTTTTTTTTTTTTCAACATTTCTGTCAAAATGCCGTTGATATGGTAACTTCAAGTTCCCGACACAACAACCTATCTTTCTAAATTATTCCCAGATAAGTTTTAGATACACTCGCAAAGTTTGGAACTCCCCCCCCCCCCCCCCCCTGAATAGGGTTAATGCAGGCCATCCGAATTATTCCTAGCATTCTGTATCAACCATTCTTATTCCGGAATTGTAGGCAAAAAACGCGCCCAAAGTGTAATGATGAAATTTATCACCAATTACAGTACAGATGCATAAAAACACTGACGTCAATTTGTCTTTTACAATAAGAAACAGCAAAAACTAGTTTTAAAACAAAGCACAAAATAATCATGCAGAAATGCGATAGCATTTATAGAGAATCATTTCTGTAAAAAAATATATATGTAATAATTAAAACGACATTCACTTCCAGCTTCTTAGGTTCAAGAGCATTTTGCTTCGTTTTACTTACAGATATCCCAAACTTTTCAGATTTGCAAACACTTCTTCGGGTAGAAATGTTATAGAGTTTGATGACAAATCTCTGTGAAACACACACAATGCAAAAAGTAAAAGTAAAATTGAATTCCTAGCTTTCCTTTCGCAAAATATAAAAAAAGAGGGAACATGTCTGACAAAATACCGTTGCTGTGGTAACGTGAACTTCCCGACCCAGCAACCTTTTTTTTTTTTTTTTACATTTTTATTGCGATTACAAAAACAAATTATTTACAAACGCGCTACTAACACTACAAACTGATAACAACACACGTATTACTACTAACACTAATTACAAGTTACATTTCACAGTCAGCCAGACCTTATTAGTTTCATCGATAATAAGAACAAAAGTTCCAAAGTTCCTTATTAGTTTCAACTTAAGTGAATTTAACTTACTAGCACCTATAACTTATTTTGACTAATAAGTTATGTGTATATCCTACTGCTTTAAAATGTCATGTTAATAATAGCATTTTACAATAACATTTTTTGCCACTTTTTGTAATGAAAAGCTTCTTTTTTGTTCTTTTTCGCAATACAAAGCTCTAGCTTTCGAATTTGAATTGTTTTGGCTTTCAGTAAGGAAAGCGATGGTTTGATATTTTTGTTACGGCAAATATATATATAGTATATTTACCTAACAGAATTATATGGTTTAACAAATTACTATCTGGGATGTTGTCGAAACAACCAAAGAGGATGGTTATCTCGTCAAGCTTATCAGCTTGAATGTTATGATTGTTTAGCCAAGAAATGACGGCAGACCAAAAATCTATCGTATACACACACTTTACTGAAATATGCTCCAGAGTTTCTTCGTGATCTCCACAAAAGGTGCATAACGGGGAAGGAATCAATTTCATTTTACATAAAATGCTATTTGTGTAGAGGATACGATTTTAAAAAATCTTGTATTGAAAAGCTCGCGTTCTCGTGTCAAGAGTGACTCGACCAGGCAATTGATAAATATTTTTCCAGTCCAAGGAGTTGGAAACATTATATAGGGAATCAAACTTAGATTGAGCAGTTGGTGAAATTTGGACTCGTTTAACCAGGGCCGAATAAATCGATTTGGAACTCTACTAGTCGTATCTTCAGAGTCATTGTCGGAGACCGTTATATCGATTTGGTTTGCATCAACTCTATTTTTTATAAGAAGTTTCCACGCAGGCGGGATAGCACTAAAAACGCCGAGTAGGAGAAAATAATCCGACGAGGAGAGGTTTTTCTCTTTAAATATGTTCCAATCTTTTAGCTTCCCGTCATTTGAAAGGATATCTCTCAAATGTACAAAACTTGCCTCCTTAATTTTCTTATTAAAAACTGATTGTTTATTTATCAGGAGATTTTGGTTGTTCCATATAATCTCATCTAAAATGTCCTGTCTTGAAACAGGTTTGCAACTTTTAAAATCAGACCAGCCTTCGAGGCATTCTTTGTAGAAAATTGGTATCTTGCAAGGTAGACAAGATAATTTAAAATTGCATTTGAGGAGAAATTCGGATCGTACATTCTTAAGATAATGAGATAAGAAGACTTTCCATGGGCTAACGCTGTCATCAAAGTACCTTTTAACACATGCACTTCTCTGTGTTGCAATCAAGGATTCAGTGTGCGGCATCTTAAGACCACCATCTTCATAATCACTGATTAAAGCTACAATGGGCGCCAAAAGTGTTGAGACAGTCGGCACTTTTTAAGTACCTTGGACAAATTTTACCCCTCACCCCTTTAATATAACCCCCTCCCTCCGAAACAATGTTGTATTTGCTATCTGCAAGACTTGCCTCGTTTGAGTACAACATTGAAAAGGGGGGAGGGGGAGTGGTTCAGAAGTGGCAGCAGATTAAAGGTGAAAAAACGGGAATTTTAAATTAGTATCAATTTCATCCAACTGTCTCAAGGACTTTTGACGCCTATTGTAGTCTCTTAATTTTATCTTTACCTTTCCACACAAAATTAAAAATCACTGACCCGACCCAGCAACCTACCGCATTTAATAATTTCCAGACAAATTTTAGATAAACTAGCAAAGTAAAGTCATCTTTTCGCTTTAAGGTTGCAATGGTTTCTTCAATTTTAAGCCAAAGCATTAAGGTGATTTACTTATTGAAGTGTACAAGATTTGTGGTACTATTTTCGCCTCTTCAAGAAAACAACGATGAAAAATTTGATGAAACTTTTGCTGATTACTCCAGCTTTACGCGTTTCATCCGTCTGTACTCTTACTGACAATAAATGTAAGCCAATCACCGCGCGAGAATTCGCCCAGGTTTGTAAATTTTAATGAAAAGATTGTCAAATTTTGCCAGCTTTTGAAAAGCGGATTTACTAGGAAGAGATGTGCTAGAGTGGAAAAAAAAATAAAAAAATAAGCATAAACAACCCAGTACAGTCAACTCTTGCCTTGCGGACACCCCGCTATTGCGGACACTCGCTCTTATGGACAAAATTCAGATCCCCAGCTTAAGAGGTTTGACTGGAAATGATTCCCACTATTACGGACTCTCGCTATAGCGGACACTAAACTACGCCCCGAGCGTGTCCACTATAACGAAAGTTGACTGTAAATGTATGTTAAGAGCGTTTCCATAAGAAAACCAGGCTTTACCATGTGGCACGTCAAAAAGCCTATTACGGTGATTTTAAAGTAAACATCATTTCCCCAGGGGAAAAAGTTTATTAACCGTGCGAAGCCGGTTCATAATCTGGCCGGCGTTTTTCCGTCGTTTGTCGTCTTGTCGGTAAATTGTTCAAGACCCACGCGACCCAGCCGGCTCCTTGGTCACGGTCACGCAAGATTTGATGTTTACTAACGATCACTCGTCTAACACTCTGCTCTCTTTTTTAATACAGTGAAATGTATATTTTTGTGTTATTCGAGTGTTTTACCAGAAGAGAGGATTGAATAATCACATAGCGAAACCAAAGACCGCTTGGACATGTCCAAGCTATTTAAAACTACCACCACGTCAGACAATAATCATTCACCTATTTTAAAAATAATTACGAGTACTCTGCGCTCTGTTTGTGTGAAATATTTATTTTTGTGTTAGGCTGCATTCATTATGTATCCTACATAGGAGGGGAGGGGGGGGGGGTTGGGGGGCAGAGGATTTTAGGAGGGGGGTTCTCAAATTTTTAGAGCAAAAAAAGGGGGATATGAAAATTGTTTAAATATCTCCTGGGGGGATGCTTATTTTTTGTAAGATTCTGTCGTTTTAACTGAAAGTGAAAAAAGAAATGATAAGTACAGCAGCTTCTTTTCAGGATTGTTAGCAACAAGGGTACCTCTATTTATCTGAGAGACTATAGTACCTATTTTGAAGTTTTTCAAGTAGTGTGTCTGGCCTGTAGATGTAATGTTTCGATACAGTATAGAAAGTAAAAAAAAAAAATGGAAACATTTAATGCAACCTCAGTCTAAGCAGTGCAACTTTATTGAATCAATGAATGCAAAAGAAAACATTGTAATTCAGTGCACAGTTTTATGAAATTGAACAACAAATGTGCACTTAAATGTTCAATGAATTTTCTGTACCAGTTTGAAAGGGGTCCACATACACCCAGTGCACCCCCAGCTATATCTGCCACTTGTCAAGACAACAAATAATTAAGCCGTTAAGGTTAAAAAGGTAAAAGATATGACCATAAGATGTAGACCATTGTCATTTTCACTCATCTTTGTCATTATATCCTCAACACTGTCAATCTCATCAGTTACCAACATCATTGTCAATATCATCATCAGCAGCAACATTGTTATCCTCATCACTCGAAAAACGAAAGGATACGAACAATATGACTGGGAAACTATCGCGTCCACGTTTGAAAATATGAACGAGCTATACGTCGAAGAACTTAACAAATACTTAGACCATCATAAACTTTCCCTCCTTGGGAAGAAAAATGATAAGATAAGGAGAATAATGGCACATGTCGCATTTGAGAGGAATGATGCTGAATGGCCGGAAAACAAGGGTGAAGAGGATGGCAATAGCGGAGATGAATCCGTGGATGAGTGTGATAGTGAGAGTGATGATGATGATGATGAGGTTGTTGCTTTTATCGACGAGAGTGACAGTGAAACGGAGGTTCCTGTCAATACTCCTGGTAGTACTCGTACACGAGCTGGCAGGCTATCTATACCTAATTCGCGCTACTTAGACTTGCTGGCAAAGGTATGACATAAACAGTCAAAGCTCTCTCGATGTTCTTATTAAACATGTCTCTTGAAATTTCAAACACATATAGTGTACTATTATAGAGATATTTATTTTGATATTTCTTGTGAGGGAGGAGGGGGGGGGGGGTATTCATTTTTCGGCTGATTGCTTGAGGGGATTATGAAAATTTGTATGGACCTTGGGGGGGGGGGATATAAAAAAAACGAGCCACTGAGAAAAAAATCCTCTGTCCCCCCCTGTAGCATACATAATGAATGCAGCCTTAATGAAGCGTTTGGTTTGGAGCGAGTACAAGTCGTACAATTTAGCCGGAACTTGTTGAATGTTGCAAAAGAACGACTTTTTTTTTCTGGATATTCCAATTTTTGTTTTGAGTTTTTTTTTGGGAATCGAAACGAAAATTGCAAGCTCATCAAGAATGTGTCAAGGCACGGGAACACGTCATCGGGCCAGGGGAATTACCTGCTTGTTTACCCTTATTTATACTTGCACAAGCTCGTCGGACGACGCTAAACGAAAAAATACAACGGGATGGCCTTAGTCTACTCTTTATTTTGGCGTCAATTGGACTTCTTTTTAATGCCGTTTATGAACTGGTTTGGGTTTATTTTATTGAACATTCGGAACAAAATAAATATTTGCATGCGTAAGCAGGAATTTATCCGGCATGCAGTGAAGGAAATACATGTCACGCACACTCCGTGACTCCCGCAAACACGATTTGTGTGTTTCTCAAGTGACTGCTTTTTTAAAAATTTTTTACTGTGTGGCGCTGTGCCTTTCTAGCCAAAGAACTGAGAGGTGGTCAAGCATTAACCTCACGGTTTTAAACTGCTTGAAGTTCCTTGTTTTCGAATGCATTAACAAAGACACAGACACACAAAATACATTATTACAGGCAATACGGTATAATTCTCCCAAAAGGAGTTGAACTCATGATGTTTCTTACTTCTGCGTCAAACAACTGTCTTACTTACAAATCTTCCAAATTTGAAATATTGGTAAACACTGTTTCAGGCAGACATTTGATAGAGTTTGACGACATATATCTTAAAAAAAGTAATGAAAAAAAGTTGAAATTATGAAACTTTATGGAAAAGGTTCAGTAAAAATATATTTAATAAGTAAATGATAATTTCTCACAACTCTTTGGACTAAACTATTAAATTAGTTTAGTTTTTCAGAAGCATAAACGGCCACATGGTTCCAAGAGCACTACGCCCACTTACAGCGTAGTCAATTTTTTCAGATTTGCGAAGACTCCGTCAGGTAGTAAAGTTATAGAGTTATTGGTCAAATCCCTGTAAAAAATACAACGAACCATCTCGAACTAAAACAACTAGAATTGAATTGAAACTATTATAGCATTTCTAGCTCTTCTATTAGCTCACTCCTAATTTGTTACCAGTTCATAACAAAAGGCTGACTTATCATTGGGTCAGGCAGAAATGCGATAGCGTTTAGGGAATCAGTTCTGTAAAACGTATATGTAATAATTAAAATGATATTCACTTTCAACGTTTTAGATTCAGGAATATTTTGCTTCCTTTCCCTTGCAGATATAACAAACTTTTCAGATTTGCAAACACTCCTTCGGGTGGGAAAAGAAAAATAAAGACAAATTCAGATTATTTTTGAATTCCTAGCTTCCCTATTTACTAAGCTCACTACTTAATTTTTTCATAAAACAGTGTCTTGTAGAGATAAGAATGGATTGATGATATTGGTTGGTGAAAAAAAATAAAGACAAGTCAAATGATAACTTCTTATTACTTGTTAGATTGAATTTTCTCAAAAAGCAGAAACGTCTCCTAGGTGAGCTTCGTTTCACTCACAAAAACATCTTTTTTTCTGATTTCCAAACACTCCGCCAGGAAATTAACCCAGGTACTGCCTTTTATTAATCCTATTCGAACCGGGCTTTTTTGGACCTTCTCTGACCGGTGCGGGGAGGGGGGGGGGGGCGGGTGGGGGAGGTGATAAATATTTAAGCAATCACAATTAAACTTATCGGATATATAGTATGTCCGAACATCTTTCTTTTGGTATACGTCAAGTGGGATGATGACGTAACATCACGTGACAATTGCATCTTGATGTCAAAACAGCCGCCACCTTGGATCCGCGATCTTGGATTTCAATTTTTTTTTTAAAGCCAGAAAACCACACAAAATTACTGCAAAGTACACAAAATCATTAAAACTGTGCTTAAAAACCGTAAAAAGGTAAAAATTAACTGTATTAAAGTTAATTTTCATTAAAAGAAACACGAAAATTACAAATTTGGGAAAACATGCCTATCAATATGCCGTTGCCATGGTGATGTCAAGTTCCTGACACAACATCCATATTTTCCCTGATATTTCCGAAAGTTTTCGACCGTCCCAGGCCCCACACCTTTCTCGATTCCAGACCTCCAACCTGCCAGACCGAGTATTACAAATTCGAAATGGCCGCTAAGCAAAAAACGCGTCTATAGGTAAAGTACTCATGGCTGATGTGAGGGCTCCCTGTTAATCCTCTCGAATTGAGAAGCTCCGGTTAGAAGAAAAATGAATTATGTTTACTCAATCGATCCGACTGAGTTTCTCATGGCCGCGTGCGATCTTCAAAACCACAGCTGAAACCAGCGTGTTAACGATCAATTTTAATGCTTTGAGAACCATCTCATGAAACTATTTTCGGTCGAAAGGACTTGGTAGTCAATTTCCAAAATTCCCATTTTTTTAAAGATCCATGACTTGGAGTGGTTTCTTTCAAATGAAGGAAAAGTTTCCTTCAGCAATGAAGTGGCATGACTTAGTAACCAAGCCTTCAAATTTTATAATCTCCTCTAGCGAGCTGATTATAGCCTCCTAAGCTGAGCCGGTCGACCAATCAGAATGCCCCAATTTTTATAATCACCTCTGAAATTATATAAAGATAGGTAACTTTGATATTGTAAATATCTTAGTAAATATTTAAAATCCTGCTTAATGTACATACCCCATACCTCACTATTGTAACATCATTGTTTCGAGAATCTGAGATGCGGTATTGGGATTAAGTCTACTAAGAGGTGTATGTTTTCTATATTTCATTAGGCGTACAGAGCATTTCCTAGCAGTAGCAGTAGTACTAGCAGTAGCTGTAGTACTAGCAGTAGCAGTAGCAGCAGCAGTAGTAGTAGTAGTAGTAGTAGTAGTAGTAGTAGTAGTAGTAGTAGTAGTAGTAGTAGTAGTAGTAGTAGTAGTAGTAGTAGTAGTAGTAGTAGTAGTAGTAGCAGCAGGAGCAGCAGCAGCAGCAGCAGCAGCAGTAGCAGCAGCAGCAGCAGCAGCAGCAGCAGCAGCAGCAGCAGCAGCAGCAGCAGCAGCAGCAGTAGTAGTAGTAGTAGTAGTAGTAGTAGTAGTAGTAGTAGTAGTAGTAGTAGTGTGAGTAGTAGTAGTAGTAGTAGTAGTAGTAGTAGTAGTAGTAGTAGTAGTAGTAGTCGTCGTCGATTGGTTTATAATGTATAGTCTTCACTCTTTTAGCTATTAAATAAAACGGCACGAGGGCGCGCGGATTTGTTAAAGCAAATTAAAGATAACACTTAACCCTCGGGCGTGCAAGCAAATTCATACCCCCACCTTCGTTCTATTAAGGCGCAGCGAAATTATTTTACTATAAGCTTTCTCTACAAGATGACGTGACGTCATTAGAGCCGCCATTTTGGATTTCACCATTTTCTTAGAAAGTCGCAAAATAACGGAAATTGATGCAAAATCAAGCCAGAATTCTTTTGAAATGTAAACATGAACAAATTGTTTACTTAGGTTTAAAAAAACTGGAAAAATAAGAAAAATGCTAAAAATGACGATTTTGGCCAGACCAGCTTGTGAATATGACGTTGCCGTGACAACGTCAATAGTTATGGGCACATGGTTGACGTATTAAACTTTCAGCAAAGGATGAATGAACAGCTACTGAAAGTTTCAGCATTGTAGAGTAAATCCTCTTCAAAATTTAGAAAAGACCGTACGCAGGCGGGATCCACCCACCCTTGTACGTCCGAGGGTTAAGGTATCACGGAAGGAAAATTGGCGTTTGCGTTCTAAGTGCACTTGTGTACAAACCATTAATGCTTACCCCCCCCCCAAAAAAAAATATAATCTCTGACTATAAATTGTAATTTTTGATTTTGTTTTGATCATATAGACCACAATAAGCAACTTCAGCATTTTGTTTGCAATTATGATGTTGCGCAACATTAGGTTTATAAAGTTTTAAACTTAAAAATGGCGTTTTTAGTGCTTCTTCAAGTTTAAAAATTCACAATTCACGTAATGGGGCAAGATAAGAAAAATGTGAGACACCGTTTTTTAGGTCAGTATATGTAAATCAAATTCTACATAAAAGTAGAAGGGCTTACGTAAACGTGTTCTCAAATAAACCTTATGTGCGCAACATCATTATTGCAAACAAAATGCTGACGTTCCTTATTATGGTCTATATGATCAAAGCAAAATCCAAAATTACACTCTATATTCGATAAGATTTCAGAAAATGTATACTTTATTGGGGTTAGCATTTATGATTTGCACATGATTTCATTTGGAACGCAAACGCCAATTCTCCTTCCGAGATACCTTAAATCCGTTCTCATGAAATGACTTTTTGCATCCAAGTGAAACATCAGAAACCCCAGTGCTGTGCTCTTCGTTTTACTCACACTGTGTGCAGATTTTTGACGTTGTTAAATAGTCCTTCAGGTAGAAATGTAATAGCGTTTGATGACAGAAATCTGTGAACATGCATTGAAATTGTTAAGTGACACTTAAACATGCATAAGCCAAGTTTATTCGCCTATCAAAAAAAATTGATCATTCTACTCGGTTACTCAGGAATTTTCATTGGTTCGTGGTAGAACAAAGAATCAGGGTAAAATGAAGACAAAACTCTGTGAAAGGAACAACCGCCAGTTATATATAATAACTACTGACTGATCACATTCTATTTAGTTTTGCATTAGACATAGCATCATGCAAGATTTACAGACAGTGCAATGTACCCCTTAACAAATTGACGTCAGCTTTTATTCGTCTCTCCCGTAATGGATGATGAACTTCGTCATAACATTGTGAAAATTTCTGTCAAAATGCCGTTGATATGGTAACGTCAAGTTCCCGACCCAACAACCTATCTTACTAAATTATTCCCAGATAAGTTTTAGATACACTCGCAAAGTTTGGCAGCGTTTCGTCTAATCTTGGAAAAGTTATAAGCGTTTAAAGAAAGCGCGGGCACTTCCACCCCCCCCCCCCCCCGGATAGGGTTAAAACCGCGCTCAAAGTGTTGTAGATGAGTCGCTAGGCGAGTGGATCTACAAAGTACTTTGACAATGTAATGATGAAATTTATCACCAATTACAGTACAGATGCATAAAAACACTGACGTCAATTTGTTTTTTACAATAAGAAACAGCAAAAACTAATTTTAAAACAAAGGAAAACAATAATCATGCAGAAATGCGATAGCGTTAATAGAGAATCATTTCTGTAAAAAAATATATATATATGTAATAATTAAAATGACATTCACTTCCAACTTCTTAGATTCAAGAGCATGTTGCTTCGTTTTACTTACAGATATTCCAAACTTTTCAGATTTGCAAACACTTCTTCGGGTAGAAATGTTAAAGAGTTTGATGACAAATCTCTGTGAAAACACACAATGCAAAAAGTAAAAGTAAAATTGAACTCTTAACTTTTCTTTCGCAAAAATAAAAAAAAATCGGGAACATGTGTGACAAAATACCGTTGCTATGGTAACGTCAAGTTCCCGACCCAGCAACCTACCCTCTTTAATTATTTCCAGACAAATTTTAGATAAACTAGCAAAGTAAAATAAACATTCTCATCTTTTCGCTCTAAGGTTACAATCGTTTCTTCAATTTTAAGCCAAAGCATTAAGGTGATTTACTTATGGAAGACTACAAGATTTGTGGTACTATTTTTCTCTCATCAAGAAAACAACGATGAAAAGTTTGACGAAACTTTTGCTGATTGATCCAGCTTTACGCGTTTCATCCGTCTGTACTCTTACTGACAATAAATGTAAGCCAATAAGCGCGCGAGAATTCCCTCAGGTATGGTAAATTTTAATTTACAGATTGTCAAATTTTGCCAACTTTTGAAAAGCGGATTTACTAGGAAGAGATGTCCTAGAGTGGGAAAAAATAAAAAAAAATTGGCATAAACAACCCAGTACAGTCAACTCTTACCTTGCGGACACCCCATTATTGCGGATACTCGCTCTTACGGACAAAATCCAGTTCCCAGCTTAAGAGGTTTGACTGGAAATGACTCCTGCTATTACGGACTCTCGCTATAGCGGACACTAAACGACGCCCCGAGCGTGTCCGCTATAACGAGAGGTGACTGCAAATGTATGTTAGGAGCGTTCCCATAAAAAAAAAAAATGGCTTTTCCATGTGGCACGTCAAAAAGCCTATTACGATGATTTTAAAGTAAACATCATTACCCCAGGGGAAAACGTTTAAAAACCGTGCGAAGCCGGTTCATAATCTGGCCGGTGTTTTTCCCTCGTTTGTCGTTTGTCGTCTTGTCGGTAAATCGTTCCAGACCCACGCGGGCCAGCCGGCTCCTTGGTCACGGTCACGCAAGATTTGATGTTTACTAGCGATCACTCGTTTAACACTCTGCTCTCTGTTTTAATAGAGTGAAAAGATATTTTTGTGTTATTCGAGTGTTTTACCAGAAGAGAGGACTAAATAATCACACAGCGAAACCAAAGACCGCTTGGACATGTCCAAGCTATTTAAAACTACCACTACGTCAGACCTATGCCACGCGTTCGCTCGCCTGTAGCTATAAATAATCATTCACCTATTTTAAAAATATTTACGAGTACTCTGCGCTCTGTTTGTGTGAAATATTTATTTTTTGTGTTAATCAAGCGTTTGGCTCGGAGCGAGTACAAGTCGTACAATTTAGCCGGAACGTGTTGAATGTTGCAAAACAGCGACTTGTTTTCTGGATATTTCATTTTTTTTTTTTGAGTTTATTTTGGGAATCGAAACGAAAATTGCAAGCTCATCAAGAATGTGTCAAGGCACGGGAACACGTCATCGGGCCAGGGAAATTACGTGCTTGATTACCTTTATTTATACTTGCACAAGCTCGTCGGACGACAATAAACGAAGGAATACAACGGGATGGCCTTAGTTTACTCTTTATTTTGGCGTAATATGGATTTCTTTTTAATGCCATTCATGAACTGGTTTGGGTTTATTTTATTGAAAATTCGGAACAAAATAAATATTTGCATGCGAAGCAGGTTTTTTTCTGGCATGCGGTGAAGGAAATTCATTTCACGCACACTCCGTGACTCACGCTAACACGAATTGTGTGTTTCTCAAGTGACTGCTTTTCTAAAGATTTTTTTTACTGTGCGGCACTGTGCCTTTCTAGCCAAAGAACTGAAAGAGGTGGTCCAGCATTAACCGCACGGTTTTAAACTGCTTGAAGTTCCTTGTCTTCCAATGTATTACCAAAGACCCAGACACACAAACTACATTGTTACCGGCAACACGGTATAATTCTCCCAAAAGGAGTCGAACTCATGATTTTTCTTACTAAACTTCCGCGTCAGAGAACTGTTTTACTTACAAAGCTTCCAAATTTGAAATATTGGCAAACACTGTTTCAGGCAGACTTGTGATAGAGTTTGACGACATGAATCTTAAAAAAAAGTAATGAAAAAAGTTGAAATGTTGAAACTTTATGGAAAAGGTTCAATAAAAAATATATTTAATAAGTAAATGATAATTTATCACAACTCTTTGAACTAAACTATTAAATTAGTTTAGTTTTTCAGAAGCATAAACGGCCACATGGTTCCAAGAGCACTACGCCCACTTACAGTATAGTCAATTTTTTCAGATTTGCGAAGACTCCGTCAGGTAGTAAAGTTATAGAGTTATAGGACAAATCCCTGTAAAAATACAATGAAATACCTTGAACTAAAACAACTGAAATGGAATTGACAGAAACTATTATAGCATTTCTAGCTCTTCTATTAGCTCACTCCTAATTTGTTACCAGCTCATAACAAAAGGCTGACTTATCATTGAGTCAGGCAGAAATGCAATAGCGTTTAGGGAATCAGTTCTGTAAAACATATATGTAATAATTAAAATGATATTCACTTTCAACCTGTTAGATTCAGGAGCATTTTGCTTCGTTTTACTTACAGATATTCCAAACTTTTCAGATTTGCAAACACTTGTTCGGGAAGAAATGTTATAGAGTTTGATGACAAATCTCTGTGAAAACACACAATGCAAAAAGAAAAATAAAGACAAATTCAGACTATTTTTGAATTCCTAGCTTCCCTATATACTAACCTCGCTACTTAATTTTTTCATAAAACTGTGACGTCTTGTGGAGATAAGACATGGATTGATGCTATTGGTTGGTAAAAAAATAGTGACGAATTAAATGATAACTTCTTACTACTTTCACTTACAAAAATGTCAGTTTTGTCAGATTAGCAAACACTCTTTCAGGTAAAAATGCGATAACGTTTGAAGGCAAGTTTCTGTGCAATAAGCTGATTAATTAACCCAATTCAGACTGGGGGGTCCTTTGAGGCCCGCGCTGACTTTGAACGCTTATAACTATTCTAAGACTAAACCAAACGCCGCCAAACATTCCGAGTTTATCTACGACTTATCTGGGAATAATTTGGTAGGATATTTTGTTGCGTCAGGAACTTGACATCGCCATGGCAACGGTATTTTGGCAGATATGTTTTCCCAAATTTGTAATTTTCGTGTTTCAATAAATGAAAATTAACTTTAATGCATTTTTTT
The DNA here is from genome assembly GCF_052425735.1 of Oculina patagonica. NCBI lineage: Eukaryota > Metazoa > Cnidaria > Anthozoa > Scleractinia > Oculinidae > Oculina > Oculina patagonica. The sequence goes on from NC_135764.1 coordinate 8,576,365, forward strand.
ACCTTTTTACGGTTTTTAAGCACGATTTTATTGATTTTCTTTGGTTTGCATTTTCTTGGTTGGTTTTATGACGTTTTGGAAAAATTCTTGAAATCCAAGATGGCGGATCCAAGATGGCGGCTTTTTTGACATCATGATGTAATTGTCACGTGATGTGACGTCATCATCCAATTTGACGTATACTAAAAGACAGATGTTGGGACATACTATTCATCCTATAAGTTTCATTGTGATTGCTTAAATAATCTGGAAGTTGGTTTTATGACGTTTTGGAAAAATTCTTGAAATCCAAGATGGCGGATCCAAGATTTCGGCTTTTTTGACATCATGATGTAATTGTCACGTGATGTGACGTCATCATCCAATTTGACGATATAAAAGAAGTGTTGGGATTTTAAGTTTCATTGTGATTGCTTAAATAATCTGGAAGTTACATGGTGGAGGGCTTTCAAAGCCCCCAATCCTCCACCCCCCCCCCCCCCCCTTCCCCACCACCCGGTCCCAGAAGAAGCTCGTTTGAAATAGGGTTAATAGACACTTATGAAATTGAATTATTATTTGAATTATTTTTTGTCGTGAATACCAAACTTTGCATAATTTGCAAAGCGGAGTGCTTCATTTCTACTTATATTTTTTTTTCCTTCCAGACACTTTAATAACGCTTTTAAGCATTATGTTTGTGAAAACACACAATGGATGATAATAATATACAGACTTTTTTGATACTGCAGGGTATGCAGTGCATTGCGCCCTATTTTACTCACAGCCACTCTAAATACATTATATTGGGAAACACTGAGTCAGGTAGAAATGTGATGGCGTTCGATGAAACATATCTGTAAGAATATAAGTAAAAAGTAAAATAAGGAATACTTACAACTTTTTACATCGAAGTAATTAATTCTTAATATAATTAATAATCTTAAAATCATTCTTTAAATTAGTCGTTTCGGCATCATTGACACCCTGTTCTCGATACTAACAAACAATTTAAATATGCGATGTGGTTGAAGTAATAGAGTTTTATCTAGGTATTGTTGCTTTACGCAAAGTTAGAAACACTGTTACTTTATGTACACGCATAATTATTTTATTGTTAGTCTAAGGATAGGCGTCTAAGTGATGACCTAACGACGAGCTTTAAACAATTAATTTTGCAAGTATATGCTTTACCAAATCTCTTTCAATTGGAACATTGTACATCTGCAAGGTTTTAATAGCAGTGCGCTTCATTTCACTCACAGATACATCATATTGTTTAGATTTGCAAACGCTCCATCTGGTAGAAATGTTATAGAGTTTGATGACAAATCCCTGTAAAAATATATTAAGAAATAAGTTGAATTACAACAGCTTATATCAAATTCAAACTATTATTGAATTTCTATTTTTCATATAAGCTCACTGATTTTTTTGTTATCAGTTCTTAAGAAATGACTTTAAACTGTGAAAGGAATATGTGTAATTTGTAATTAATAATAATTAGAACTTACAGCTTTTAAGACTGAAGTATTACATTACTGTCCGTTTTGAAAAGCAAAAAAAAAAAAAAAAAACCTGCAGGGTTTCAAAAGCAGTGCGCTTCGTTTAACTCACAGATTTCCCAAAAAGTTTAAATCTGCAAACACCCCGTCAGGTAGAATTGTTATAAAGTTTGACGACAAATTTCTGTAAAAACATTGCAAATTACAAATGATCAACTCACATTAAATTGATTTTTTTGAAAAAAAAAATCCAAGCTTTCTTATTAGCTTACAACTAATTTGTTATCGACTTATAACAAGAAGCCAACTCAGGTAGAAATGTGACGGCTGTGCTTGGAAAAACATTTCTGTAAAAATAGTACATTACCCTCCCTACTTACTCATTAGCATAATGTATTAGGTAGTGACCCCTGACTGCGCCTCTCCGGAGGCTGTGCCTTATCAACCATTCCCTCACCCTTCCATACTTTCCATGTCTTATTCCTTACACGTACCCATACCTAATTCTATACCAAGTCCCATACCTCATCCCATTCCTCATCCAATACCTCATTGCATACCTAATCCCATGCATTTTTCCATTTCTTATCCCATACCAATCACTCAACCTCATTTCGCAATTCTGAATTTGAAGCATCATCATTCTTGCCACTAGATTTTACACGAAATATAGCCAAATTACAAAACTACGTAAGTAACCTCGGGGGTAATAATAGGCTAGAATGTCGGGTCAAAAATGTGCTTAAGAGCTCTGCCGTTATAGTAAACAACGCTGAGGTCCAAGCAAAGCAAGCCAAGAGAACGCTTATAGCGCCCTGCGCCAACACTTGATTTGACGTAATACAATTTTAGCGGTTGCCACGGTCCTCCAACCAATATGGGCCATAACAGATTTTAAAGTTTCACCAAGAATTACAAGGAAAACGGTGCAACCACTGCGTAGGACATGTAAAGTCACCCGCCTGTTTCTAGTTGTTGCGGGTCACTGAAAAAACAAACTAGCCTGAGCTGTCACGGAGTCGGCGAAAATTTAACACTAACGTCACACAATGTTATAGAGGCTTCAGTTCCTGTTATAGAGCGTCAAGCTAGATTCTTTTTGGCTCGAAAAGCAAACATATTTCCCGTAACATCCCTAAAACTGGAGAAGTGCTATCAAAATTTGAACTTGAGTTGCCCTGGTGTAACGTTGAAGCCGTCTCTTGGCTACACACGCTGGTTGGGAGCGGCATTTCGAAAACCGCGCTCAGTCTATCCATTGCCAACGATCGCAGCAACTGACAATTCTTATTACTGTGACTTTACACTGTGCCACGTAGAAACGTGATTGCGTTACATAAATTCGTTCTGTAAAAAAGAATTTTCTAAGTAAAATGATAATAAATTACAACATTTTAAATTCAATTATTTCATTACTTTCAAAGTTTTCAAGAGCAGTGTGAATTGATTTACTCACAGATGTCTCAAATATTTCATATTTGCAAACACTTCTTCATGTAAAAACGTTAAATTGTTTGAGGACAAATCTCTGTAAAAATATACAATGAAATAAATTGAATTATGGCAACTTAAATTAAGGGCCTGTTTATATGCAGGAGAGTTGTCCCTGGTAGGAGGGTTACCTTCCATACCGAGCCACCCCGGGTGAGAAAGTTTCTTTACAAATAGCTGCGAACTGTTTATATGAGAAAATGCAAAGTTGGCTTGGGGGACAGGGTGACACTGGGTGGAGGGTCACTCGCTTTGAAGATAAGGTAACCCTGAGAGAGAGTCAACTTTTTTTCCATATGAACAGTTTGGTTATTTTTGCCTCGCCTATCAAGGACAAGTTGACACATAAGGAGCATGCACAAATGCTGCAATCGGCCAAAACAACATCGAAGTCGGCGGTAAATTTGTCTAAAATGGTCTTCGTCGATGTTTCAGCGTTCCCGATTTAGAAAAGGCTGCCATAATAGATATTTCAAAATAACTCTCGCCAGTCTGTTGAACCGACATGGCCAAGTTTTGGTTCGAACAACAGGGACAACTTTCTTTTAAACGCTCGGTAAAAGATAGCGCGGGTGATAAATACACAAACACGTACATAAAAACACGCCCTAACCTTAAACTATTTTACAATTTTTATCATCCATATTGGCTCACTACTTATTTATGAACAACTTATAACAAAGAGCTGACTATACTTTGTAAGTTGACTGTATATTTATATTGTCCATTTCATATACCTAAGAAAATGTGGTAAAACCATCAAGCCGAAAAAAATGCTGAGTACTTTAGCGTACGTAAAAGCGCCCATAAAGTCTCTGGAGAAAAGGCAGGGAGTATCACGCGGTGTTTACTTCATGTTTTGAATGAAGTACGGGAAAAGCAAGCGAGATAAAAGATCCTACCCAATCGGAATGTCTGCATAATTTCCACCGAACTGGTCTGAATTCTTTGAGTTGTTTTCCTCGTGCATGGTATAGGAGATATTCCTCCGGTTTACGTACTTGCGGCTGACATCGGTAAGACAGTAAAAGGGCTTCGATGAAAGGAAGCTAATTATTAGCTCATAATCAAACAAGCCAGCCGTAAAATAGTTTTCTTTTGTCGTGAGTTGATTTTATTTTACCATGATTTCATTTTTGTTTTGGCCTTAATAATTTTATGATTTTCTTTTCTCATGAAGTTCATATTGTTTCGCCTTGACTCTATTTTATATACGTTTTTTTTTTTTCGACTATAAGCGATACATTCTCTGGTTCGATATATGGCAGCCCAGTTTCAAAGTTAAAACTATCCTAGTTTCTTTGATGAGTTTCATGCTTCATTTACGCAACCGATCCGCCAAGATGATGTTCTGATCGATATAAAACAGGACAGAAAACTAAAAATAGAGAAATTGTCGATAGGGGGCATTTTAATTTATGCAAATTATAAAATGGAATGGCACCATTAATAGCTTACTTCGAGACAGCTCTTTGATCAATGTATTTGTCCATGTTTCGTGAAGAAAGACATTTATAAGTCCGTACATGTTTCCACTGCAGCACACTCGTTCCACTTACAAAAATGTAAGTTTTGTCAGATTACCAAACACTCATTCAGGTAAAAATGCGATAACGTTTGAAGACAAATTTCTGTGCAATAAGCTGATATTATATTTAACAATTATTCCACGAGCGCGCCTTGGATATGAATTGGCCATAACGATCTCATATCCAACAAGCGCGAGGGGAATAATTGTTTGGTTAAAAACGCCCAAATAATCGCAATATTTGAGCTCCCCAGCTGTTTTCATTGACGCGGAACGGCTACCATATTTGTGGACAATGGTATATGAGCTCATATACCATTGCCTGTTAACCATTCAAAACTCAGAAATTGAAATATACCATTGCTAGTTTTTTAATAATAATTAATAGACACTTATGAAATTGAATTAATATTTAAATAATTGTCTGTCGCGAATACCAACATTCGCAGTGCTTCATTTCTTACTTATAGAAACGAATGTTAAATATGTTAAATATGCGATGCGGTTAAAGTAACAGAGTTTCATCTAGGTATTGTTGCTTTAGGCAAAGTTAGAAACTCTGTTAATTACTTTAATCTCATCGCATAATTCATTTTATTGTTAGTCTAGAGAATGGTGTCTCAGTGACGGCAAAACGTCGAACTTTAAGCAATTAATATTGCATGTATATGCGTTACCAAATCTCTTTTAATTAAAACATTGTGTCTTTTTTTAAAGAAATACACGTCTGCAAGGTTTTAAGAGCAGTGCGCTTCATATCACTCACAGATACATCATATTGTTTAGATGTGCAAACACTCCATCTGGTAGAAATGTTATAGAATTTGACGACAAATCCCTGTAGAAATATACTATGAAATAAGTTGAATTACAACAGCTTATATCAAATTCAAGCTATTATTAAATTTCTAACTTTCCTATAAGCTCACTATACTTATTTGTTATCAGCTCTTAAAAAATGGCTTTAAACTGTGTAAGGAATATGTGTAATTTGTAAATAATAATAATTATAAATTACAGCTTTAAAGACTGAAATATTACATTACTATCCGTTTTGAAAAGCATAAAAGCCTGCAAGGTTTCAAATGCAGTGCGCTTTGTTTAACTCACAGATTTTCCAAATAGTTTAAATTCGCAAACACCCCGTCAGGTAGAATTGTTAAAGAGTTTGACGACAAACCTCTGTAAAACATTGCAAATTACAAGTGATCAACTCACATTAAATTTATTAAAACAAAAAAGTCCAAGCTTTCATATTAGCTTACCACTAATTTGTTACCGACTCATAACAAGAAGCCGACACAGGTAGAAACGTGATAGTGCTTGAAAAAACATTTCTGTAAAAATAGTACATTATCCTCCCTGCCTACTCATTAGCAATTAATATTTGGTAGTGACCCCTGACGAGCAAAGCTCGAGAGGGCATGCCGAAAAAGCCAAGAGGTGCAGGGGGTGTGTGTGTTGGGTGGGGCGCATCATCTATCCGTCTTAAAATAAAGACTTAAAATTACATACTATCATTACTGACTTACGTGCATAAGATGAAGCCTTTACTTAATTACTATCTTTGGCCAACGTTCGCAGCAACTGACGATTCTAATTAATTCTATCTTATTATATAATACTAATGACACCACTGGGGGGATGATTGTGAATTATGAATAGTACATTATCCTCCCTGCTTACTCATTAGCATTAAGTATTAGGTAGTGACCCCTGACTGCGCCTCTGCCCAGGCTGTGCCTTTATCAACCATTCCCTCATCCTTCCATACCTTCCATGTCTAATTTCTTACACGTACCCATACCTAATCCTATACCAAATCCCATACCTAATCCCATACCTTCTTCCATTTCTTATCCCATACCAATCCCTCAACCCCATTTCTGAATTCGAAGCATAATTATTCTTGCTGTGACTAACCAATACCACTAGATTTCACACGAAATATAACCAAATTAAAATACTACGTAAGTTACCTCGGGGGTAAAAATAGGCTAGAATGTCCGGTCAAAAATGTACTTAAGAGCTCTGCCGTTATAGTAAACAACTCTGAGGTCCAAGCAAAGCAAGCTTAGATAACGCTTATAGCGCCTGACACCAACACGAACGAGAGAGGCCCTGGGAACGAGGTTGCCATATTAGAGGTTGCCACTGTCCTCCAACCAATATGGCAATCTCGTTCCCAGGGTCTCTCTCGAGAGACCCTGGCGCCTGACACCAACACGAACGAGAGAGACCTTGGGAACGAGGTTGCCATATTAGAGGTTGCCACTGTCCTCCAACCAATATGGCAATCTCGTTCCCAGGGTCTCTCTCGAGAGACCCTGGGAACGAGGTTGCCAATATGGGTCATAACAGATTCTATAGGTACACTAAGAATTACAAGGAAAACGGTGCAACCACTGCGTATGACATGTAAAGTCACCCGCCGGTTTCGAAAAGTTCAAAGGAGTTGTTGCGCGTCACTGAAAAAAAAAAAACAAACCAGCTGAGCTGCCACAGAGTCGGCGAATATTGAACACTAACGTCACATAGCGTTATAGAGGCTTCAGTTCCAGTAATGGGGCGTCAAGCTAGATTCTTTTTGGCTAGAAAAGGAAACATATTTCCCGTACCATCCCTAAAACTTTCCAGCAATTTTTTAAACATGATTCCTTCTTTTCCGAGAGATAGGAAGGGTCCCAGCCCACTTGCCCGCAACAAAATGAGTTTTATCGCAGCTTAAAAACCAAATTTAAGTGGTATCGGTGACTTAAGCCCTCTTAAGATCCTTTACTAGCGCTGCTATATTTGGTATCAACCAGCGCTCTGCTTGGGAAGGAGCAAGCCCGGCCAAAGGAAATTATTCTCACACAGCCGTTGAGTAGAACTTAACTCTGTAAAGCTGTCAGATTGTCTTAACCTTGTAAAATGACATCACTGAGAGTACCATTCCACTCTGTAAGTAAAACTGAAGTTAGCCGCAGAGCCGGTCTACTGTTTCGTAAGCTAGGACTATGGAAATCACCTTTTGAGTTGTAACCAGGAAACACAACCTCTAACATTCACGGCAGCTTCCCTGACGTGTCTTTTCCACAAGGAAGTTAACAACATCACTTAGAAGGAGCTGTTGTTATGCTCTAACCGACGTTGCTTGCAAGACAACTGCGCGAACTTGTTTCGATTCAAGAGTCTTTTATTTAACAGACTTGTTATCCAACTCAATGATGTCCATACCTACAGGAAGCCTAAAGACTTCCCTGGCTTCGAATGAGGTGTTTCTTACCGACGTTCGTAACCACATCGATAGTAAATAGTCTTTGTCATTTGGAAAATTGTTAACGAATAGAGTGACAATCAAGTATAGTAGTAACTGCTCTCCGACACGAACAGGCCAAAAGGAGAACGAGCTGCTTTCGGTCTAAAGCCAAAAGTGAACAGGAAAAGAGTCGACCCTAACAGCATTACCGGCCAGCAAGAAGGGGAAGGAAAAGGTTCGTGTGCTACCAAAGCGACCATTGTATGCTAAGACGTATAACTCGCAGGGAGGGCAAATTAAATTAACGTGGATAGCGGAGAGCGTGAGCGTTAATAATACCATCATATAACGGCAAAACCTGACTAAAGGCGTTTACAACTCTGCGGTGAGAAAAGGAGCCAAGTGAGGTGAACAAATCCCCGCACAGAACTTCGCAATTTCTTTCCTTCATAGCCAAAGGTGATTGACAAATTCACTCCTCAATTAAGGACCTGGCCAACAGCGCCAGTCTTTTTCCCAGTTTCAAAAATAAACGGTTGAAAATAACAAACAAAAACGAGATGCCTTTTCCCATGAATTTCTAGATGGACTTGGGCGAGATAGATAATACCCCGGATATAACTAGTAATACGTGACTCGCAGGGCCTTGCGAAGCTCTGGGTTGGGGAGGGGGAGGGGGGGGGGGGGTTATAAATAAGGAGTGGATTATTTGAAGTTGAACATTAATTGAATTGTACATATTCAATTTTCCACAGTAGGCAGGAAGATATATTTGTTAGAAATTTTATTTTCAATTTGTTGCATGGCCGCGACACCCTCGTTCCCAGGATCTACTCCGCTTTAAAGATGGTGGCTTTTTCTGGTTCGTAAAGAGGTATAAAGCGTTGGGAAGCGCAGGCTATTTTCAAAATCATCGACAAATATTGGATATTCGCATTTTGGACATTTATTTAATGGCACAAAAAAAAAAAAGAACGAACGGCAGGAGGATTCGAAGCCTCCGCCCGCGCGCCCCTGATGGCGATGAAAGGTTTATAGCCTGAATAGGCGTTGTGGGAGTATTATGTGGAAATCAATGTTATTTTAATCCGAAAAGAAAAACGATAAAAATGAAAGGCTCAGGATTCGAACCCACAAAAAAAAGGAAAAAAAAAAAAGAAGAAAAAAAAAACCCTAGCCGGATTCGAACCCCCGACCTCAGGTCCGAAGATCTGATTTCAAGTTCGACGCCTTATCATTAGGCCACCTGCACGCGACGGCCGTGTGACGTCATTTCCGCCACACACCAAGCTCACAAATATAGAAATATATATGACCGTAAACTCCACACGAGATTTCAACCCGCCTGATCCCTTTGAGGGACAAAATTATACACCCCGCTACGCTCGGCCTTCGGCCTCGCTTCGCGAGGAATAAACTCATATAGCTCGGCAAACGTGATTCTCCTTTGTGTTATTACTAAGAACGTCAGACTGCTTGTATCACTGACCATTCCAATAAAAGGTTTAACACTTGACAAAGCACTTTTCCTTAAGCCGAGAGAATATCCCAAGGTGATTAATACTTCAAATTTCGCGGACTATGTATAGAGCTGAAAAGCTGTTTACTTCGCTCTTAACTACAAATATCGGGACTACCTTCCTTAAGGTAAACATTGACAACAGCTTGTCATGATCAACAACAACCCCAATCTTCTACTAGACGAATAAACAGTTTTAGAGCAAACAGTAAGGTTGACCACTACCAAGTAAAAGCACTCGTTCCATTTATTTTCTCTAAAATAGTTTTATTTTGTCGTGAGTTGATTTTCTTTTACCATGATTTGATTTTTGTTTTGGCCTTAATAATTTTTATGATTTCCTTTTCTCATGAGTTCATATCGTTTCGCCGTGACTTTATTTGATATATGTTTTGCGACTATAAGCGGTACTTTTAAATACTGGAATTTCTTACAATGTGCCATGCAAAGTTGCTCTTCGAAAAGCTGTTAAGTAAAATGAAAATAACTTACAACATTTTGAATTGAACTGTTGTAGTTTGTTTAGATAAATTATGATTAGTTTCACTCACAGATATACCAAATATATTAGATTTGCAAACACTCCTTCTGGTAGAAACGTTATAGAGTTTGACGACAAATCTCTGTAAAAATTTACAATGGAGTAAGTTGAATGAAAGTAACCTAAATGCAATTAAAATATCATGAAATTTCTAGCTTTTCTTTGAGTGAACAGTCAACTCTCTCTTAATGGCGGCTCCATAAGAAAGACACCTGGTGATGGTCCCTGCCGTTTTTCAGCCATTTTACTGTAACGGAACTCTCTATAAAACGGACACCTCTCTAAGACGGACAACGGACAATTTGAAACCGTCATCTATGTGTGAGGACATAATGCAAACGTAGTCAGCGCCTTAAGGATACCAAACGTACTCACCAAAAACAATTTACTTTAACGGGTTTTTTTTTTCTGCTTCAGTGTGTGGGCACAAGAGATTGTTTTCTATTTGCAGTATTACAGTTTGTAGAAGGACTCAACTTTTGCTTCAAAAGGCAAATGCGGTTTTATTATTTTAGTCTTGTCCCAGTTTGCAAAGTGTGCAGTTACGTTTTTTGACTAGAATGCATGAACGTTTAATATTTGAACAAGCGAATATTTAATAGACATGTTACAGATTGCAAGAGGTTTTTAGAAGCAGTAAATTATCGACTGGAATGGAAAAACGAGTCAATACTCTAATATTATTTTTGTCCTAGTTTGTAGGTTTTGCCTTAACAAGCGACTTTAAAAACAGACTCAAACAGACGTCTGTTCACTGTGTATAACTGTTCAGCTTTATTATCTCAGAATTACTGTTGTCACGTTACCTCGAATTTCTATAAGGCGGACTCCTCTCTAAGACGGACAGTTGGGACCGGTCCCGCCGGTGTCC